>NW_026881729.1:0-367978 GCF_032173495.1 Musca vetustissima | reverse complement strand
TCTGTCAATGAGTTACCCCGTCGTTATTCAGCAATCGTCTGCAAATATCTCCTATAGATGTGGGTGCGTTAAGTAACACCAGGGAAGAGCAATATCGACCCAACATTTCGAGAAAGACGGGGACTCAAACTCAGTGTTGAAGCGAATTCCGTTGCCGTAGGAGCGATCAGTGAATTTGAAAAAGGTATTGCATGAAGATGCAGTGCAATGCCTAAAAATCAATAACAATTTCTCGTGATAATATGGGTACATGGTCAAACGGGAATCATAGGCAATGTATGGCCAAAACACTCGCCAGAAAAATTTTGTCAGCGAAAAGGGGCCCATGGGGTGACCAAAAATAAGATTAAACGGAGCAATTCTTAACACTCAATAAAACGGATATGAACAGGCTGGCAGGTTTTTTCACATGATATCTGAGCCTGCAGGCACATTTACTCAAGATTGGACGAAGTGCTGGTAAATTTCCTACGCCACTGCCAGCTTTCGATCAAAATTCTTGGGAAAAAATGCTATTCAGAAAGAAATTGGATATTGCCAACTTCCAGACTAAAAAAATTTCAGCAGTTTTGGGGGTGAAATGATCCGGTAAATCAAAATCGTACAGCAGATGAATGCTTATAATTCATATCCTCCAGCAATCCACTGAAGTGGCGAAGAAGACCAATAACATCAATCTACAAAAGTCAAAAAATTCACTTCTAATAAAGAAGATGAAAATCTTAAATAGTGAGGATATCGAAGACGGGTATCTCCTTGTGGTAGACTGCCCAAGACCAAAGTTAAGGCGTACTTGTAAACCATGCAGTATTTTCCAAGATTATTAAGGCGAGGATTGAAGAGTGGGAGACTATCACAACAGCGATGCCAAATGGTCCAGTAATAAGTGACCAAATAATATATTGCCGTATGTAATTTAATATCCTTATATGACATACCGTGTGATAGAGGCATCTGTGTGTACATGATTGTAAAAAGACTATCTTAAAACCAGTAAGGAAAGTAGGAAAGTCGGACTGGGCCGACTATATGATACCCTTCACCACTTTGGGGATATTCTACATACTTATTTTTACAGATGTCGTCTTTTCGAAGGAACATTCACATGAAATTGAACAAACTTAAAAATGCGATCTATATCTATAGGTAAACCGACTAACATCAATCCTTACACATGCCATTCTGCAATATATTCCACACTTTGTAAATAGATTTTAAGCAAACTTTACGCACGCTATTTGGTATACTGTTTAAAATATATATATACACTGTTTAAAATGTAATATAACTCAGGCATCCATTGATTATTTGGTGTACAATTAACATGAATAGGTCGAAATTATATATAGAAGCTATGCTATATCTAAATCTGAACCGATTTCAAGGAAACTTGCCCGAGATTAATTTATATTAATTTCAGTACGTTTTACCAATCGGTCTAGCTATGTGTCTTTAGTACACCATTTACTTAATATCGGACGAAAGTATATACAGGAGCTATATATATATATATCTGAAGCAATTTCAAGAAAACTTGACACACGAAAGGTTATAGTAACTTCAGTACATTGTACAAAATTGTGTGCAGGTCGGCCAAAATGTGGGTCTTTAGTAAACAGTTTACTTTAAATCCGACAAAAATATATATGGGAGCTATATCTAAATCTGAACCGATTTTCACGAAACTTAGCACATATGATTCTGGACCCAATTCAGTACCCTATGCCAAATTTAGTGCAAATCGAAAGATATATAGGATATATTGGAGACTATATCTAAATCTGGACCGATTTTCACAAAATTTGGCACACATCATTTCATGCAAATCGAAAGGTATATTGGGACTTTGGTGCACCATGTACATAAAATCGGACAAAACTATATATGGGAGCTATATCTAACTCTGAACCGATTGTCTCGAAACTTAACACACATCATTCTGGACCTTATTCAGTACTTTGTGCCAAATTTCGTGAAAATCGAATGGTATATAGGGACTTTGGTGCACCATTTACCTTAAATAGGACGTAACTATATATGGGAGCTGTATCTAAATCTGAACCGATTTTCACGAAACTTGGCACACATTATTCTAGATTCAATTCAGTACGAAATGCAAACTTTAGTGCAATTCGAATGATATATAGGGGCTTTGGTGCACCATTTACCTTAAATCGGACGAAACTATATATGGGAGCTATAAGTGGGCCAAATAAGTGAGTTGTGGCAAATTTCATCCAAATCGGAACCGATTTTTCCCAATTTCAATAGGGTTCGTCCTTGGGCCAAATAAGTGAGTTGTGGCAAATTTCATCCAATTCAGATCTTAAATGCGACCTGTACTTCGTTCACAAAACTACATGGACGGACAGACGGGCGGAAGAACTGACAGACACACGGATATGCATAAATCAATTCAGATAGTGATTCTATCATATTCTCAAAAGGAACCATGTGTCTATCTCGATTCCTTTCGCCTGTTACAAACATATGCACAAAGACATAATACCCTATACCACACTGTGGTGAAGGGTATACAAATAAATAAATAATAAACAGTAAGGAATATTCAAAAGTTGGTTCAGTTGTCGGTAATTACAGTGGGAAGGTTTTTATGAAAAAAAAAAAAATCTTGCTAAAATTATTTTAAAAAAATGGCTGGAAAATTTCTGTTAGTTGTCTGTAATTGAAGTGGAGAGGTTTTAATGAAAGAACATTTTGAGAAAAATCCGCGAAAACCTTGCAAAAGTTATTTTAAAGAAACGGCTGGAGCGATTCGACTTAGCGTTTCTGTTAGTAGTCTGTAATTAAAGTGGAAAGGTTTTAATGAATAAACATTTTGAGAAAAATCCGCGAAAATGTTGCAAAATATATTTTGAAAGATATTAGAATGTCCACACATTTTATATCAAACCTTTATGATTTCATCTCTTCGTAGTTCTTTTTGACATATTTTGGGCGAAAATTGGCAGCGTATAATAGCTTTAAGTAATTGTCATTTATGGAAAATTCTCAAAATATGTTAATTTTCTACAATCAATTGGATTGTCATTGCCTTGAAAAAAACTATTGTATATCTATATACAGTGAGTGTAAAAAGTATTTTGCCTCAATAAAATTTTGAAAAAATTCCAATATATACGCCTGAAGCCAGCAAACTAAAGATGTAAAATGACTTATTTCTGATGGAGTACATTTGTGGACATATTTAGATCGTATTTCTGCAAGAATCACAGCGAAAGACCTATTGGTCTCGAAGATATCGGCCGAAATATATAATAACCCAAAAATGTTTATCACAAAAAAGTATTTTGCTTTTTATTATTATTTTAGAAAAAAAATTTACATTGAACACGTTTGGTCTTTTTATAGTTACAATTGCGGTTAACCACATACTATAAGCGATTTGACCACGATTCCATTACATCACGGCATTTTTTCGTGGGTATTTTCTCACATTTACATTCAATACATTCTCCATCAGTATTTCATTTAATATTTGGTATTTTCTCGTCCTAATCTTAAGATGAGAGTATTAAACATAGTCATTGCGGCTTCAAAACATCCCAAATATGTTTAGAATAATAAAGAAGAGGTTTTGCAAAATATAACGCGAGGACAGAACCTTAAAAACTATAAAAACCAAAATCCGACAAACAAATCATTTAAAAAAAATTCGCGAAACCCAATTTTTCTGACTTCGAAATTTGTATGGTCCAGTAACATTGATCTAGGAACCAATATATGCAATGTAAATACCAATAAGGGTGTCAGATTCAAAGATATGAACAGTTCTAAAGCAATAGTAACAAGAAACAATACATGAAGTTGGGAGAAAACATCATTATTCGTCAAATCTTATTGTCTTTTGAAAAACTGTGGTTGCTAGTGGCGAAGGCTACGCATTCTATATTTTATCTCCGATTAACACCATCAGTTGCGAATAAAATGCAGTAGGGAATAAACGGGTCGATGTATTTATTTTCGAAATAAGATGTATTTCTATTGCCAGAAAACCGTCCATATATTTGAATCTGACCTCCTTATTGCTATTTTCATCGTATATTTTGGTTCCTAGATCAGTAAAAATGAACCATAAAGGTTTCGAAGTTAGAAAAATGGGGTTTCGCGATATTTTTTTAAATAATTTGTTTGTTGGATTTTATTTTTAATAGTTTTTAAGGTCCTGTCCTCGCGATATATTTTGTAAAACCTCCTTTTTATTATTCTTAACATATTTGGGATGCTTTGAAGCCGCGACGACTATATTTAACACTCTGATTTTGAGATTAGGACGAGAAATTACCAAATATTGAATGAAATATTGCTGGAGAATGTATTGAACGTAAATGTGAGAAAATACTCGCGAAAAAATGCCGTGGTTTATTGAAATCGTTACCAAATCACTTATAGTATGTCGTTACCCGCAATGGTAACTATAAAAAGACCAAAGGTGTTCTATGTAACAATTTTTTCTAAAAAAATAATAAAAAGCAAAATACTTTTTTGTGATAAACATTTTTGGGTTATTATATATTTCGGCCGATATCTTCGAGACCAATAGGCCTTTTGCTGTGATTCTTGCAGAAATACGATCTAAATATGTCCACAAACGTACTCCATTATACATAATTCATTTTACATCTTTAGTTTGCTGGCTTTAGGTGTATAAATTGGACTTTTTCAAATTTTTATTGAGGCAAAATACTTATTACACTCTCTGTATATATAAATGAATTGCTGTTCGTTAGTCTCGCTAAAACTCGAAAACGGCTGAACGGATTTTTCTTATATTAGTCTTGAAAACGGCGGAAAATTTGCAAACAAAAATTACTATGAAGCATATTTGCATTTCCACGAATTCTGTATCAAGCTATTTGATCGTACCACGTCGTAGTTGCTTTTTGAGATATTTTGGGCTAGAATAGGTAGCGACCAATCCTATAAGCCTTCATTTGTCAATTATTGAAAATTTGCAATTTCAATTGGACTGACATTGTATTTAAAATTTTTTTTGTTTGTGAGAATACAAAATATAATTGAGAAGTATATCATATCATATACACGCGATCATTGTATGTACACGGTTTTCTATAAAATCCACGTAAATTTTGGGACAAATTCAAGGATGAAAATCAGAAGACAGTCGGAATAGTGTTCTGATTCTAAGATTCATGCCCTAGATTATTTTCTTGAAAATAATAATAATAATAGGGACATGTTGGTTAATGTCTTTGAACTTATAAACACAACACTTCGCACTATGTAGATTCCCTCAATCGGTGGGGACAGTGTTTCAGCATTATGTGGTAGTAAGTTGTCCACGCTCTGAAAAAATAATGTTCAAAATTACAGACATACCGATAATTAAACGGGAAATATTTATGGCACCTTTTTAATACGTTAGGCCAACCCAATTCGCTCAACGTCTTTACAATACGAAATTTTGGTCCTAAATAGAATTGTTTCCGCAAAAATGTGTTTTACCATCCCGGAATGATATAGTACAGCTACTACAATGGGAATGGATATATGCCAAATTACAGCCGATTATATTTAAAAACGTGCCCAAATCCCCCATAGCATCGAAAATGTGGAGTACTATTATATAGGCGATATTTGGAGGCTTGGCCGAATATAAAATTACAGCCAAATACAGAATTTTAAGTATATGGGGGATATTCGTTATAGGGGGGATATTCGAATTCTTGGCCCAATATTGATCATCTCAATTAGGCAGTATAAGTAGTAGTATCCCTATTATTAAATTAGAAGTAATTCTGTTGAATATTGGGGCTACCATAAAAAGTGAACGAAAATGTAACATTTTCAATACCAAATATCTTATGAGTAGTAGAAATGTGCAAATTTCAAAGTTCTATATTAAATCGTGGAGGGTATAAAAAGCTAATTTAATATTACGCTACCGTTATATGGAAGTCTAATAAATATATTGGGGAAAATGTAATTTAATCCGGAAGTCGAACTTATATGTACATTTAAATGTTTTTAATTTAAAATGATTTTCCACGAATTCAATTATTAATCAACAAAACTTTAGAAGACAAAAATATCAAAAAGCTCATAAACACAAAATTTTAGATATTCAGTACTGTAATGTTATTTTCTATGTGTTCGGACAAATACCAATGTATTACAAAAATCTGTGGAGGGCATAAAAACCAACCTAAAATGACGAAAATTATACATCAAATATATTGCTAGGCAAGACAACGTTTGCCGGGCCCTCTAGTATATATATATAATTGAAATCATAGTCTAATTCATCAAATATTGTCCTTCATATTCAGCTACTCATGCAAGTGGAAATTATCAAATATTTTCTACAAAAAAAGAAAAAAAAATATTTTGTTTTTATAAAATAAATTTTCTTTCAAATTCTCACTGTCCTGTAGCAGCAAATACATAGCCATCCATAGACAACTGGATATATGTTGCCAACTTTTTCCATCTCTACTTCTTTCACGTACACAGACACACACACACATTGTGTTCTATTCTATTGTTACCGTATGCCATACACGTTTGATCAAATAATTCAAAGTAACTTTTCATGTTAAGGTGTTGTCTCGAATATATACTTCAAGGGTCATGACGTGGCGACGTTTGCCGGAAACACCTTTAAAATGTTAAAAAAGGCTTAAGGCAGCATGCATTAAAGAATTTTATACTCATACATCAAATAGCTTACGTACGTTCGGAATTTTGACACACGTACGCACATACACATGTGTATGATATATTTCTGTGCTTGTGTGTGGTTCATCCTTTAATGTTGTTCACTTGTCATGTTTCCTTTGGCGTTATTTCAATTTTTTCTAGTAAAGGAAAGGCAGCTCAACCCAAAATGTCATATGTGCGTGAAAATATAAAAGATAAATGGACGGATGGCGAATGGCGGTCACATCAAATTGACCTACATTGTCAATTAAATATAAAGCTAGCACATGGTCGACCGCAACAATATGTTTGGTTAGAAAATAAAGAAAATCTGATTTGTTTACTTTTCTTCCAAACTTGTGGGCCAACTGCATACTTGGATACCTTTTTTTGTTTATTTATTCTATTTGGGTTAATGGTACTTTGCCATCGCAGAGTGTCCAGGCTTCAGACCAAAGGATACGTGTTGAAAAGCAATTTTGCACCATGTGAAGACTATACTAATAATGTTGTGTTACAAACTTACATTTGTCAGTCGCATTAAGACATTAAAATAGTTTATGAATCCTTTTTGCTTCCAAATGGGCTGGGTAAGTGAATTTTTGTGATTTAGAAAAAATTACAAATAACAAATTGTTAATAAAAAAGTTCGGATTTGTTTATAACATGCATGCAATAGAATTAAATTAAATATTAATTTCATTGGCATAGACAATGTTTTAAACACACTAATAAAAACAAAAACTTGAAAAAAAAAAACGAATGGGACATTGTATAATTAAATATTGCCAACAGATGCCATAATTTTTGTAAAATTATATATGGAAGTTATATCTAAATCATAACCAATTTAAGACCCACGTCCTTTGAGAATAAATTTCTGTTAGCCTGTGTACAATTTTATGTTGTTCGGACTAAGTTTATCGGAATTATATATGAGAGATATTTCAGTATATGAAAGGACTTAGACGCCTTTCTTTCATCAATGTCTTTAGCTTTGTGTCACAAATGATCGCGAATAGTGGGAAAGTAGAGCAAAGAAGGAAGATAGTTGGGTTTTTAATGAAATGTTCAATTTTTTTCCAAAAATAGTGAACTTCTCATAAGTATAAGAATATTTAATTGTATTCAAAGCGTGGTACATGTAACATTTACTTATTATTACATTATTTTTTTTCCGTGTAGCAATGCGCGTCTCTTTTCACACACTTGCCGTATTTACACATTGTAAAATCTGTAAATTCGTATACACATTATCGTTGGAAATAAAGAAAACACGCACATTTGTTTGTAAATTTTCTCAAATTAAGGTAGGACACGAATATAAGCAAAAATGTCATTTACAAAATTTCAGGGCTTGTACATAAAATAGATAAGCACATTTACCATATTGTATTCTCTGGCATTTCTTTGTTACATGACTTTAATATGGACAAACAAAAAATTAAACTGTGGATTCATATCAGTGTTGAAAATGTAGTCCAAAAAAATATATGTATTAAAAATTATGATTAGTTTAGAATGTTATTATATTCGTAGTGTTTAGGTTGATTCACTTTTCTGCAACCCTGAATGTCGAATTACAGACACTTCTGAACCTAAGGCTGGATATATCCCATTTGCAATTCCAATCTTCGGATCTTCGACGAATATTTCGATCTGTTGGAAACGGAATGACAAATTTTATATACACTTCATTTATTGTTTAGGGTATAAGAAAACAATAATAAAATCGAAGAATTTTAATTTTGTTTTTAATTTCTATATGCATAATAATGGAAATAAATATTTATTTGAATTTTTGAATCAGTTTAAAATGCCTTTTTTCACTTTCGAATCGAGCGAAGTTTTACAATGAAAAGGAAAGGAGATGAACTTATGCAGCATTATGCGACACATTTCGCCGTTGGTTAAGCAGCTCATCAGGCATATTGGGCTATGTGGCTTTATGTTAAAGGCCATATGTTGATTACTCGTATTTATGATGCATTCGATGCGAAATTGTTAAAAAATTGTTCGACGTTTTTCTAACTCCTACTGAATTTAATGGATACAAAAGTATTCTGTAAAAATACTTCTGTATAAATTAAATTCACCATAGGTATACTGACAGATATTTGCAATGAAAATATATAGAGAACATACCAAAATGTGACCCTATACCGATAACTCCTTAAACCGATGTATGTAAACTTACATAACAGGTACAAATTTCAATTTTTAATGGGAATTTTCCCTAAAATCTGAAAACCTCAAAATCCTTAAACTACTGCAGTTTTGATTACAAAATTATATGAGGCTATGCCAAAAGGGGACCAATATTGATTGCATTATGAGGGCTAGTGACCGATATATGTGAATTTCGAACCCAATATTTTAGTTTTGAATCTCAATTCATTCCTTTTGGAGGTATAATTATATATTATATGGGAAGATGCCTAAAAGTTGGCCGATATATTTCATTATCGTCAGGTTCGAGTTTTTTTTATCACGATATCCTTAGGAAGCGGGATATCATTTGTTACGTTACTACATTGAGTAACGACTATCCCATATACTATCGTAAAATACGCATATATTGGGCGAAACCCAACACACGGAACTAATCAGCTAACTATTTTAATATAAAACAACTATTTTAATATAAAAAGGGGTTATGTGGAAACTACCCCCAAGAGGGGGCGAATATTAATAATTTTTGGTAAGGATATTTGTTACCATATATGACTACAGCGAATTTGGTTGAAAATCGCGCTCAAGAACCGCAAAATACCGAAAATTGGGGTACCTTTATATGGAAGCTACCCGAAAAATGGACCTATATATATACTAGCATATGCCCGCTACGTCCACACATACTACTTTGCTTCTCCCAGCCAAAGATACATACCAAATTTCAAAGTTCTATATCGAACCGTTGCCGCGTAATAAAGTTTTTAGTACTTTTTAGTACCTTTTACAACCAACCTACATGCCAAATTTCAAGTTTCTAGCTTTAGCCGTTTCGGCTGGGCGTTGATGATCAGTCAGTCACTTATAACTCAACTCTTTTATATATATAGATATATATATATATATATATATAATTTTTAGTGAATAAATTTGGTACTTAATAAGAACCCATTTCAGCGAATGCGGATGAATAACGCTCTGACCAAAGAAAACTGTAAATTGGGTGGTACCTTTATATGGGATATTTATCATTTTTAGTAGAGATATTTGGTACCCAATAATAATAATACCAACTTTCAGCGAATTCGATTGAAAAGGGCACTCAAGAACCCCAAAATATTGAAAATTGGGGGGCATCCTTATACGAGGACTATACCTAAACCTGGACCGACATAGCTCATCTATAAACATGACCTGCCTGCAGATAAATGACTCTATGCAAAATTTTGGCGATCTATCTCAATTCGTTTAGACGCTAGAGTAATTACAACAGACAGACGGACATGCTTAAAATGTCATAGAATTTTATGTTCATCAAGAATATATATATATATATATATATATGAAATGTCGTATTCTTAAGTGATTGTATAAAACTGCATATCCTTTTTCTAAAGCTGTTTATTCAATAAAAGAATGCTCCATTCGCTTCAATACACATCTCCCAACAAGATTTTAAAGCGTAGATGCCTGTCCTAGAAAATTTTGTTCTTTAATATTAATAAAACTCTGATATAGAGTTTTTTAGACTGTCTTCAATTTCGTAGTGTTTGCCCTTTAAAAACAGCTCTAAATGCTTGAAAAATGAAAATCTTTCGACGATATATCCGGTGAATATGGTGGATACTGCAAAACTTCATATTCCATTTCGTTCAGTTTCGCAATTGTTTTGTGCGATATAAGCGGCCGAGCGTTGTCATGGAGCAGTAGCTGGCCATGCCGATTCACAAGCGATTGGCGTATAAATTTTAACTTATCGTGCATCTTATCAATGTACTGGCAGTACTTTCATCCTGATAGCAGGTTTCCTCGTGGATACGGCTGGATCCGCCTCCACTAGAGCCTCATTTTGCAGTGAAAAATCGCCAGGCAGAAAATTTTCGAACCAACGTTGCACTTTCCGATCGTTAAACGTATTCTCCCCTAACGCTTGGTTTATGTTGCGGGCAGCTTTAGCAGTACTATTACCAAGTTTGTACTCATATAAGAAAATGACGTGAATGTCGGCAGAATTCATATTGGCAATAAGCTCAAAAGAAATAACAAAAGGGAAAACCTTCGAGAAAACCTATTTTGCTGCAATGAGTCTCTAGCAATGGACAATACCACTATGAATGAGGTTATGCCAAAGACAAACGTATAACAAAAAACAGGGAGACAAACGTCCGCATGTAAAGAGAATCGGCACCAACCTAATATATCTCTCTCTGAACTTAACATCCGCCATTCTAGACTCAATATTTTACGCTATTCAAAATTTGGTCCCAATCGAACAAACCGTAGGAGTTGTGTACACCATTAACTTAAACTTTTCACCGATTTCAGATTATATTCGATTCCCACATAGGCAGTGTTGCCAAAACTTGATTGAGAAAAAATGCTATATTTTATTGAAAAATATGCCAAAAAGTGCTAAAAATTTTAGAAAAGTGCCAGAAAAAAGTGCTAAAAATGGAATTTAAGGGGACCCCCCATTCTCGGGGTCAAAAATTTTTTTGATAAAATTCGAATCTACACTAATTAAAGAATGTTCCTACAAAATTTCAAATAAAAATCTCAAGAACTGTTGAAGATATAGCCGATTTATTGTGTCAGCATTAAGTGACGGCTAAAGGGCTTCTCAAACTTTAAACGCGTTTATCTCTAAACATTTTTTTGCGAATGGCGGGCACGATAACTCAAAAACTAATAACCCAATCAAATTTTTACACGTTTCTCTGGGAGTGTATAGCTATCGTATGAACTAGGATAAAGCCAATCGGTAAAGATCTCCCTTATTTTTTAACTAGGGTTTTGGTAAGAAATCGGCGATTTCCCAAAAATTTTTTTTCACCATTTTGTTAATTTTAGAGCGAAGTCAATAATCCTAGTTCATACGAGAGCCAGACATGTACTCTTTCTAACACCGTTGGAATTTTCGGATTCCGATGTTACAGTGAGGAGTTATCATGCCCGCCATGAAAAATAAGGACTTTTCTTTAATTACAAAAAACAACAACAAAACAATAACAAAAATTGTTTGTAAGTTATTTTTCTTCTCTTTTAAATCTTCAATTATATATGTGTAAAGTTACAAACCTTAACAAGCGTTAGTATTGATTTACCAGCTCATTGAAAATCTTGAAAAATTAAAATCGAGAATGGGTGGGGTTCCCTTAAGAAAATTGATAATAGTTATACCCTTCACCACACTGTGGTACAGGGTATTATGCCTTTGTGCATATGTTTGTAACAGGCAAAAGGAAACGAGATAGACAAATGGTTCCTTTTGAGAATATGCATAGAATCACTTTCTAAGTCGATTTATGCATGTTCGTCCGTCCGTCTGTCTGTCCATGTTAAATTGTAAACAAAGTACAGGTCGCATTTATGATCCGAATTGGATAAAATTTGGCATAGGTAACTTATTCGGCCCAAGGACGAACCCTATTGAAATTTGGAAAAAATCGGTTCAGATTTAGATATAGCTCCCATATATATATATATATATATTTAACCGATTTATATATTTATATATTTACGATTTGCACGAAATTTGGTACAGCCTAATCATTTTCGTCCGATTTCATGTAAATGGTTCACCACATATATCTTGCGGTTTGCACGAAATTTGGCATAACGTACTGAATTGAGCCTAGAGTGATGTCTGCCTTGTTTCGGGAAAATCGGTCCAGATTTAGATATAGCTCCCTTTTATTATAGATTGATTTTAAGTAATTGACGCACCAAGGAACCAATAGGAACAAAACGTTCTGAAATTAGTATAACCTAACCTGTGACAAGTTTGTTTGAAATCGCTTAATATTTGGATAGAGCTTCCATATATATTTTCGCCCGATTTCAAGTAAATTGGTCATCAAACTCATCATGTTAGTCAGATTGACATCAAATTTTGCACAAGGTACAAAATTGAGCATAGAATTACGTAGTTGCGTTTTCTAGAAGTACAGACATAGCCCAACGGATGGCCGGTTTATATTTGTTTGAAGTCGATTTACATACTTTATGGACAGATCTAGGTAGATTCACATTTAGATAAATATCACATATTTTATTTCATCCAATTACATGTTAATAGTCCTGTTTAATATACCCATAGTGGTGAAGGGTATTATATAGTCGGCCCCGTCCGACTTTACTACTTCCCTTACTGGTTTATAATGAGATCTATATTTCTTAAAATTTAAATTAATAGCTATGTTGTGAGGGCATTGCAAGTGTTTGTGCTTCAATATTATGTAACGAAATGTTGGTCCTGGACTTACATTTAGGTATACGGATCGTTATATCCCGGATAGCTGAGTCGATATAGATGTATGTGACTATCCGTATGACCATTAACATTTGTAAACAAAGTAAAGGTCATAGCTGTGAAGCAATTGTCACGATATTCTGCATATCCGGTTCTGGCCAGTGAAGACACTTATTGTGTTTGGTAAAAACGGTCAATATTTGGCTGTTGAAGTCAACCAAATCATTTCATATTTGTTTCTGGTCTCTCTAGAGGTCACAAAATTGTACATGGGGAAATGATAATGAATAAGCATATTGAGCAATTAAATTGACCCAGACTTTTGTTTGAAAAAATACAAAATTTACATTATATGCTCTTCACATTTATTCTAGAAGAGCAGATTCTAGAAGGTGTGGAGCTTTACGTAAATATTTACAGGGGTCTATCTATTCTAATAGTATTTGGTATTATCATTACCGCAGTAGATTATAGCTATACAATTTTGCATAAAGTTCCGGTTTTGTTGAAGTGCGACATCTATCGGTTTTGAACGGATGATATTTAGAGTATGAAATAATAAAAAAAAGGATTTTTTTTATATCTGGAAACCAATAAATACGGGAAATCTAATCAACGAAAAACATGGATGCTTTGATAATGATCTGTCAGACATTCCTAGTACCCCTTGGATGTTTGTTATTGCAAATGTCATTTATCAGTCTAAGTATTGGTCTACCCCCATATAACGGTACCCCCAATATTCGGTATTTTGGGGATTTTGGAAACATTTTCCAATCGAGCTGGCTGTAATTTATTATATAGTTATAAAAGTTATAAAAAGTTCGGCCGTTCACATAGTTTTTTACTTCTTAAACTCTGAGAATTATTACAACACCAGGAGGTGGATATTTCGTAGAATATTTCACCGACACGGAAATTAGTTTCGCAGACAATTTAAGACTTGTGGTAGTTACGTAATGTATCATATGGATAGCCCCGTGCGACTATACTGCTCCGCTCACAAGAAAAAACATTCGAAAATCAAATCAACCATGTGAAACATACGGAAACTTCAATGTGAAATCGAGAAACTGCAATTTTTTTGAAATTATACTAGAAATTTTGAAAAAATCTTGGAACAAATTAAAAATGCTAAAAAAAGTGCTAGGTGCTAGATCAATTTTTTTGGTGCTAAACGAGTTTTAAAAGTGCTAAATCTAGCACTAAAAGTGCTAAATTGGCAACACTGCACATAGGGGTTGTTCTTGGTCCTATTATTTCATCACAATAATGCGACCTGCATTTTTTACAAATAAATACAATTTGACAGATGTCGAATAGAGGCAGAAGAAATGATTGACTGACCGACATGTATTCAGGAAGTGATTCTAAGTATATCCTTAAAAGAAAATACGAGTTCATATCACTATAGATGAAAATATAACTCGAATATAACATTTACTTTAAATTCGGAATGACAATTTTTCACAAATATTTTTTTGGTGTAGAGGTTTTGAACATAACTCACCATATTGTTTTTTGATAGTAACCAAAGTGCTATATATTTATTTATATTATCCATTACTTATTTAACAAATCATTGAAATTTACGAATTCAGTTTTTTTTTTGTTTGTGCACTTTTTTCTCAGTTCAATAGATATAATAATACTTCTATTTATAACGTAGTTGTTTTATTTTTACAACAATAAATCCGCGCTTTTAACACTCTCGTTTATATGTAAGTTTAATTAAAATTATTCACTTGCAAAGGCATCACCTTACACTATGTTTTAAATTGATTTCGATTTTACACTACCAACGAACGGAGCTCCATGATGTGGAACTGTTTTCAATTAAACGAAATGCTACCAAATGAAATGAACCGAACCGACCATCGACTACCGTTCACTTCAAATAGAAATTCTTAATTAATTTTATTTCAACGCCACAAGTAACATTATTTCGCATGCAGTTGTTGCAGCAGTCGGTCGCTTCGATTCGTCTGTTTGTCTATTCCAAGGATCTACTTTCTCAACAAGCAAAAAAAGAAAACAATAATCACTTATTCAATCATACCACGTATGTAATAGCATATTCGATTATAGGTTTGTATATGTTGTGTGTGCCTTATGCACACATACATACTCAGTTATATGGATGTGAACATATGTGAAAATGAGTTATATTTCTAATATCCACATTTACTTTGTATGTGTTTGTATTATTTAAGATTATAGATTTTCTTAATTTTCATACAATATTTTACAGTTGTAGGAAATTATATAGCACTATGATCATATTAATAATATTTTGTGACGTGTCCGACAAATATTTCGAAGTATTGCTAACGGAATAAAAATTTTATTTACACTGCACCCTATGGCTGAGGGTATAACAATATTATTTATTTAATTAAGAACAAAAATATTTTTTGAAATTTGTACATCTTTGTACTTGGCCATGTGTATAATAAATATTTTAAACATATCGCCCATTTGCTGCAAGACAGGCATAACTCAAAAAACGATTTTGCAGAAAATGCGTTTTATGTATTCATTTTACTCACACTGTATATGGAACAGTGGAACTTCTACAGCTTCTCAATTAGAGTGTGTAAGAGATATTCACATGCATTTTTTACACAACATGAGGTCTATTATAGCGAGCAATCATGGATCATAAACTCGAAAACCACGTTTTTTAAGTTATACCTGTTTTGCAGCAAATGAGCGATATAATAATGGTGCGTACTGGTGTCTGGTTTTTAGGTGTGTTATTGTTACATGGACACTTGAATTTGTAATGCAGGTAAATGGTATATTTTTTACTGATTGCAACGTGCCGCTTGTGTAATTTAAAAAAAATCAAGGACAAGAGGAATAAAAATAAATAAATCTGAACCTGGAATACAAGATGCGCATAGTGTATCTAAAGTATAATTTTTTGGAAATTATATGTGCATCTACCCTTATATGATTCTAACACATTGATAGGTGTTTTTGCATTTCCAACTATTATCTACATCCAATTGTGCATAAGTATGTAGTAGGCAAATGAAATCGAGATAGACCCATGATTCCTTTTGAGAATATGTATTTTTCCGTATGTATCTTTATGAGCAAAGTACTGGGCATTTATGATCTGATTTGGATAAAATTTGGCTCAGGTCTGAATTAGGTCCAGATTGATGTATGGGAAAATTTTTTTAAAATCGATTCAGATTTAGATATATCTCCTATATATAGTCTCGTCCTATTTTATGTAAATGGGGCACCAAACTGCCTAATTTTGTACGATTGAGACAAAATTTTGCTCAGCATACTGAATTATATCCAGATTGATGTGCGCGAAGTTTTGTTGAAATCGGTTCAGATTTTGATATATCTCCAAGTATATTTTTTTCGAATTCATGTAAATGGAGCACCCTACTGCTAATATTTGTCCGATGTGGACCAAATGTTGCACAGCGTACAGAATTAGGACCAGATTGATGTATGCTAAATTTTGTTGAAATCGGTTAAGATGTAGATAGAGCTCACATATATAGATCCCAGTTTTAGACGTGTCACCTTAAAAGGTTTGGCGTTATTCACATCTACTGTAGGTCGATCAGTGGTACTTCTGGCGAGTATTTTTGCCATCTCAGTACACTTTTGGAAGTTGTGGCTTTTATGACTTGTTCTATATTCGTAATTATATTTATTATATCCTGACCAGAATTTAAACTAAGTCAGTTAAGACATTCCCTTATAGCTTGAACCTCCACCTGTATAATACAATCCTGTTATGATCTGGCAGGCGGTGGCCTTTCCATTTACGTTTCCTGTCTCGGATGACTGTCAGATATTTAATTGAATTTGATATGGCTATCACTTTGTTGGATTCTTCATACTGTCCTTTGTCCTTTTGTATTTATAATTCACGGATTCACGAAAAGGCCCCAATTAAAGACGATGTTTAACACCGTTTCAGCCTTCTTGCATAGCAGGTTAGGATTATTTCTTCTAAAAGTATTATAACGTTTTCTGCATAACGGCCCGGTTCAAATTCCACCTCAATTAAGGTCCTAATATACTATTGATAGTGGTAGAGTGGATTCACGATAAGGCCCCAAATAAAAACTATGTTTAACACCATTTCAGTCTTCCTTCACAGCAGGTTAGGATAGTTTCCCTTAAAAGTATTATAACGTTGTCTGCATAACAGACTGGTTCAAATTCCACCTCAGTTAAGGTCCTAAGATACTATTGATAATGTTAACCCACAGCAGTGGTGATAGAATACGACCCTGCCTTGTCTCTTGCCTTATTTTGCGTCTCATACTTATGTCTTATAGTCTACAGTTTATCTATCTGTTCCTTAGCTTTTGGCTGACCCAGGCTATAAATGACCTAAATTTATTAGGAAGCATTTTTCCAATCCTCGAAACACTTCCAAGGCGCTTTTTCGCACAGCCAGTTCCGGGTTTGATTTCACTTTCTGGGTTCGATTTCACTTTTTAATCGTAGCAAAAAACTTTCCTTTTGTAAATGTATTCATTTTAGAGAAGAAGAAGAAAATCAGCAGAGACCAAGTTCGGTGTTTGTGTGAGGTCAAAAAGTGGGCTGGTGCATTATCAAAATCCATGGTTGGGACTTGCAAAATTCTGTGCGTTTCTGGCAAATTGCTTCGCTCAAATAGAGTATAACTTCACGATAGAAGTCCTTATTGATAATATGAATTTGTGGCAAGAATTTATGTAGAGCCACGCCATTTCAAAACTTTCACATTGTCCGATATTATTGGGCTTTCTTTTCAATGTAGTAGTTATACACCGATAATACGTCGCTAGTTCGGACCTTACCTTTCGGACTGTAGTTACAGGTTTCTGATCTATTTTTTCTTTTCAATAGTAAAAAATCGAAGTGAGCCCCAAAACATGAATAACCTTTTGTCTATCAAAAACGAAATGGCTGATATTACCAATACACATATAATACATAGATTTGCCAAGGTAAATGAAGTCGGATGAAAATATATGGAAGCTTTATCTAAACTTGAATCAATTCCAATTCAACACTATATTTTATTTTATGCGAATAAGCATAGGCTCGTCGATGCAACTTTTACATAAAATCGGATGGAAATATATATGGGAGCTATATATAAATCTGAACGGATTTTAAAAAAACTTAACGTCAACCTGTAGCAATTTCAGTACGATGTGCAAAATTTGGTCTCAATCGGACAAACCTTGCTTTATACCATTTACATAAAATCTAAATCTGAATCGATTTTAACAAAATTACATGAATATGGAACATTGTGTATCATTTACATAAAATCGGACGAGTCTATGGGAGCTATATATAAATCTGAACAGATTTTAATTCACTATGCTGTGCACAATTTTGATCCAAACAATATTGGGAGTTTGATGCACCATTTTCATTAAATCGAAAAAAAAATATATGGGAGCTATATCTAAATCTGAACCAAATTTCTCCAATTTCAATAGGGTTCGTCCTTGGGTTAAATAAGTGACCTATGCCAAATTTAGTCCAAATCGGATCATAAATGCGGCCTGTACTTTGCTCACAAAAATAACTGGACGAACAGTTCGTCTGTTGGTCCATGTATTTTGTGAGCACAATTTACCAATATTAAGATACAGTTATGTACGAATTCATTCCAATTAAAATCAAATATATCGTTAGCTAAAATGCAAAAAGGCGTAACTAACAAAAGCATAATTGTGTAGGAGAAGCAAAAAACTGTTTTGAATGAAAACTATAAACATGTCATGTGAAATGAAAAAGTATGCCCGGCAGGGTGATATTGCATATGACGAATAATATACTATTTTTTTTAACAAATTTAGTTATTTAGTTTGATGGCAGTCATTACAATTAAGAAACAATTTGAATTTTTTGTTAGTCACGCCTTTTTGCATTTATCAAATAAACCCACTTGTAGTTACGTCTTTTTGTTTTTTTGTTAATAGAAGCTCCTTTTTCTGACCGCAGACTTTGTCAACACATATAGTTTATTGACATTCACAATATTCATTCAAAAAGTCAATTTTCAATTTTTTGTTAGTTACGCCTTTTTGCATTTTAGCTGACAATATGGGAAATTGCAAAATTCCTTTAAAATTCCATAAAAAAAAATTTAAAAAAAATTTTGGGAGCACATTCATGGTTTTTGGTACATTGGTTAAGGAAAATATGCTGATTTGAAATCTGTTCGCGTTCACAAATTCGGATGCTGCGGACAAAAGTTATAGCGGTTTTAAATCTTGTATTTGAAATATAAATTAAATGAATTCCTATTTTTTGTAATTCGCGAATTTCTTGACAAATGGTTAAACACATTAGTTTTCTTTGCAGTACTAGTCAAATCACATTGAAATAGGGTTTAATAGTCGCGAAAAACAAATAAAAGCTTGAAAATATCTGAAAATAAAATAAATTAATTTTTGAATTGCCACAAAATGGTTTTTCAATTTTTGATTTTTTGGTATGGTTAAGATAATACGGCTTAGTCTAGATCTTCTACAACACGTGACGATTTCTTCTACAAATTCTTTTAGATGATTGTTAAATACCGGTAGATTCCTCTGTTAAGAGTTTTGACTTTAAAAACGACCAAATATATTGCAGTTAGTGTATATCAAAATGATCAACATTAAAAAGCATACAGTTCGCGTATTAGTTGAAATAAGTTGATGCGGCCAAAGTGTGCCGCTCGATGCACTTTACTATGCAAAAACCCTAAAATGACTAAAAATTGCGCAACGTGCATACGATTTTTATGCGCATCAGATTTCAGTAATCTCCTATGAAAATACACAAAAGGACGCCTATTTTAAATGGGTCGGTGAAGAACCGCGGATGTGCCTCCACAATCGATTTTGGATGAAATACGCATATTATTGGCGTATTTATATATTTTCTCACAGATTCGCGAAGAATGAATGTATGTGAAATCAATTCGAAAAAAACGCGATTATATACGCGAATTTGTCAAAATAAGTTTTTGCAGTTTTTCCCACATTCAAGGTACCGATATATCCGCCGTTTTATTGGGCGGAATTGAACATGGATGGGCTCATTAGATTCGGCACGTAAAAAAAACTAAAATCACGCGGGGTTCCGCGGAATTTGAATGGCCTTTCTTAATTTTAGACTCAAAAAATATGTTTTTTATAAAAATTTACGCACCAAATTTTTGTCTTTGGAACCCAATTGCACAGATGCTACGGTGAGCACGTTCATGAGATATACACTAAACGAAGCAAAATCACAAGTTCTACAATCCTATAATTAGTTTAGTCCATTATCTGGATGCGCGTCCTGATTACAAGAAAAATTCAAAAAACACCGAAAATCCGGCTTCAAAATGTCAGCATCCATTTTGGGTGGATCCATTGATTATATCGAGAAATCATACATTAGAACCATATTGTCCATGGGGTATTCTGCAACTTAGTCACTGATCACATGTGCGTGCGTTGTGTAGTTTAGCCACAAATCAGGAAGGAACACAAAAAAACTCGTTGGCTTCAACACATTTTCAACCATTTTTTTACATTACCACCATCACAGCTTCCACGCAACTTATTATTTATTACCAATATTTTAAGATTTTGAAAAAACACTTCTTTTTATAGAAATGAATTTAAATTATATGCAATATGTTCATATTTCGCGAATAACCTTGCAAAACTCAGCTTCAAGGAATTTAAAAGATTTTTGTAATTTCCCATATATATCTATATATAAGGACGCCTCCGAACCATAGTATGCTAAGTCGACTTTGCGTTTTTAGATACTACGGCCCTTAATTTAAATTCACTGAAATTTTGGTAATCATCGGCCAATCCAAACCAAAGTTATAAGCAAAAATGTATTTAGCATGGCACGTACGATTAAAGAAACGTCCATACTTTGAAAGCTTCTACTGAAAAACTCACTTTTCAGACTTAGCATACTATGGTTCGGAGGCGTCGATATAAAAATGAATTGCTGTTCGTTAGTCTCGCTAAAACTCGAGAACGGCTGAACGGATTTTTCATATCTTAGTCTTGAGGTCCAGGGAAGGTTTAAAAGGTGGGAAAAATATTTTGGGGTAAACTGGTTGGTGGATCATTCCTCAAAACTTTCATTTGTCAATTATTGAAAATTTTCAAAATATTTAATTTTTTTCAATTGGATTGAAATTGTATTGAAACTATTTTATGTGAGAATACAAAAATATCGAGAAGTATATCGTTGAATGTATACGCTATCATTGTATGTAAACGTTATCCGTAAATTGCACTTAAACAAACGCAAAGATGCAAATCAGAAGACATTCGGAATAGAGTTCTGATTCTAAGATCCATGACCTAGATTATTTTTCTTGAAAAGAATAATAATAGTTCGACGTCACGTAGTTCCTTAAAGTACCTAAAATGTTGCTATGCCACGGGAAATATCAAATCAGGTGTTACCATTATATCGTTGGTCAATGTTTTTGAACTTATAATCACAACACCTCCAATATATCCGATACCAAAAATGTTTATCACAGAGAAACATATTGAACAATGTTATTTTCTTTGCAAAATTCTATCACTAAGAACAAGTATCAAAAAATAGCAAAATTAAAAAAATTAACTACCTATGTACACAACATGATCTGAAAAAATAATATTAAAAATTACAGGAATTACTCATACCGATAATTAAACAGGAAATATTTTTGGCGTATTTTTAAAACGTTAAGCTACAGTGCATAATTTCTGGGAATAAGGAAATGTCAAAATGTAGAGGCAAATTCAGCCAAAGTCTTTATAATACCGAAAATGGAGCGGAATCTGTATGTAGAAGCATTATCAAAACTTTAATCTAAATAGAAAAATTTCCGTAAAAATGTGACATATTACAGCTACTACAATGGGAATGGATATATGTATATTAATTTAGTAGTATGATTTGATACCACATGAGAAAATACCGAACAATGACTCCATTATACCAAACTCCCCAAAATACCGAATATTGTCGGTACCGTTGTATGAAAGCTACCTCAAAAAGTTGACCAATGTTGATCATTTTTAGTAGGATTCATTCTACCAAATAAAACAACCAAATGCCAAATTCCGGTTGATTAGATTTAAAAAAAAACTTGCCCAAATCCCCCACAGCATCGAAAAATGTGGAGTACTATCCCATGTGTAGTGAGATTTTCTGCTCAAAAAGTATCTCTAATATTAAATTAAATGTAATTATTTTAAATATGGGGGTGCCGTTATATGGGATCTACCTTAAAAAGTGAACAATAGGAGTAGTAATGTTTGTGCAAATTACAAAGCTCTATCTTAAATAGTGGAGGGTGAAAAAGCTTATTTAAAATTGGAAAAAAATTTAGTTCATTTCCAAAATCAAACTTATATGTGCATTTAAAATTATTAAATTTAAATTTTTTTCCACAAATTCAAATATTAATCTATATACATATGTGTATAAAAATGAATTGCTGTTCGTTAGTCTCGCTAAAACTCGAGAACGGCTGAACGATTTTTTCTTATCTTATTCTTGAAATGTTCGTGGAGCTTCAGGGAAGGTTTAAAAGGTGAGAAAAAATCGAAAACCGCGAAAATTTGCAAAAAATATTATGAAGCATTTTTGCATTTCCACGAATTTAGTATCGAGCTATTTTGATTGGACCCCTTCCTTTTTGTTATTTGAAGATATTTTGGGCGAAATTGGTAGCATATCAAGTCTTAAAGCCATGATTTGTCAATTTTTGGAAATTTTCAAAATATGGTTGTATGTACATACATACATATGTATTTTTTTCAATTGGATTGCCATTGTATTGAAAATATTTGAGGTGAGAATACAAAAAATAATTCAGAAGTATATCATTGAATGTACACGCGATCATTGTATGCACACGTTTTCCAAAGAATTAACGAATTTTTTGGGGGCAAATGCAAGAATTGGAAATCAGAAGACATTCGGAATCGAGGTTGTGGCCATTCAGAGAATTGTAATTCTAACATCCATCCAGTCAACGTCTTTATAATACCGAAAATCTACTTGGAACTATATCAAAGCATGGACCTAATATCCCGTAATGACATATTGCAGCTACTATAATGTGAAATTTTGGTAAGAAGATTTGACACAAAGGGGAATACCATATATGGGGGCTATCTGGAAACTTGGACCAATATTGATAATTTTTGCTAAGAGAAGCTCCCCAAAATACCGAATATTGCGGGTACCGTTGGCTAAACCTCCGAACGGGGTCTATTCGGATGCTTTCGTGCATATTGTTATGTACATTTTCAACACAATTATCATCCAAAATATAAAATTACTGCGAAATACGAATTCAATTAGAAGGTAAAACCAGTAAGGAAGGAAGTAAAGTCAGACGGGGCCGATATATGATACCCTTCACCACTTTGGGTATATTCTACATATGTCTCCTTTTCGGAAGAACATTTTCATGAAATTGAACGAACTTGAATATGTGGTCTTTATGCCTTTCTGGAGCCTATGCTAAATTTCATTTCATTCGGGAAAGTTTAGAGTCGTTTGAGTACAATGGGACTAATTTAAGTAAATCGATGTAGAGGAAACTTGATACACGCTATTTAATCTCAATCAGACACCCGTTTGAAATATATATGGAAGCTGTGTCTGCATCTGTCTGAAAGCTGTGTCTGCACCAACACGTAATAACGTCATTCAAGAGTCAATTTGATACGTTTTGCAAAATTTCGTGTCGAGCTATATCAGCATATTGTACAAAATTGTGTGCCAATCGTACAAACTTTGGGTCTTTAGTGCACAATTGACCTGAAACCGGAAGAAAATGTATATAGCAGCTATATATAAATCTGAACCGATTTTCACGAAACTTAGCACATATAATTCTAGACTACTTTCAGTACGCTATGACAAATTTCATGCAAACCGAAAAATATATAGGGGTTTTGGTGCATCATTTACATAAAATCGGACGAAACTATATATGGCAGGTATATCTAAATTTGAACCGATTTTCACGAAACTTAGTGCATCGTTATTCTCAATTCAGTACGCTATGACATTATTTAAATTTATTGCGTGTGTGCTATAGCTTCCAATGCAACGATTAAAATCGGTATATGGCGAAATATATCTCTTACCCAGAAATTTTTTTTATGCAAGTATGAATAAAAAAGCAAAAAGAAAAACAAATCTGAAATACTGAATATTATTTCTTAACAATATTGTTAAGGCAAGACAACGTTTGCCGGGCACACTAGTAAATTATAAACATCAAATTGTAGATATTCAGTACTGTAATGTCACACGTGTGCTCTGATAAATATCAAGGTCCAAGATCTGTACACTCCACCTTATGGTGTAGAGTATAAATATTGCAAGACAGCGTTTGCCGGGCCCGCTAGCCGTAAATAAATTCAATTAGAATTCAAGATATAAAGATATACAGAAAAGGGTGTCCAAACTTTTTAAAATGTCGATAATTGGGATGAACCCATTATATGTCTGCTACACAATACAAGCATTCATAGGAATTGCAGTAATAT
This sequence comes from Musca vetustissima, assembly GCF_032173495.1. Taxonomy (NCBI): domain Eukaryota; kingdom Metazoa; phylum Arthropoda; class Insecta; order Diptera; family Muscidae; genus Musca; species Musca vetustissima. The sequence continues at coordinate 343,318 of NW_026881729.1, read as the reverse complement.
TCATAGAAGTTACTTCTTCTTCAAAACTGCATTTATTTGTAAATCACAAAAAAATTATACTTTAATCCAGAAATCATATGGCATTTCAAAATTCTTACAAATACCCTTGCAAATTAACATCACAAAATGTAAATTAATAATAATCTCGTTATTTCTATTACCAACATTTCACTATCAAATGTGAACATTTATTTCAATTACTTAATTCAACGAAACATTAACTCGTACATCAAAAGTTCTGATAGTAAATTGACCTTATATATCTATTACCGTAAAATTGAATAGCTGACCAGACAGTGACGACATTTGATATCAGCAATATGTGTGTATATACGTACATACGTGTATATGACCATTGACCAAAGAACATTTACTAAAACATCCATTTGATATGGTGATGGTACAATCACTCACTCACACACACATCCATTCATCCACATATTTAAGGTCTCTGGTGAGATGTAAAATTATATGAAACTTAAACTTTAAGCCTTAAACAAACACTCAAAGAAATTTATTTTAGGATATGTAAGTGATAAACACAGTAGCAGGAGAGAGCTGTAAATTTAGGAGATAAAGAAGAAATATTGAAACAACACCTGTTGGCTATACCAAAAACCGCGTTCTGTATTATATTGAAGAGGTAAAATTCAAAATAACAGTTCTTATTCGTATGACAAGTAGCAATACAAGAGTCGCTAATATGTACAATATCCTGTAGATAGAACAGACATAGCATCAGATTTGTGCTCTAAATAGATATTTGAAAATAAAAAAATGAAACACCATGACATTCTGAAATTGCATATAAATCGGACAGACTTTGATTCTTTGGTGCACCATTTGATTGAAATCGAGCAAAATTATGTATGAGAGTTAAATCTGGACCTAATTGAATTCAGACGAAAATATATAGCGGTTATATCTACATCTGCATATGTATTAGGTTGGTGCGTATTAAGTCTAAAAAACTCGATATGAGAGTTCATTAATTCTTAAATCGAAAAATTTTTAAGACAGGCATCTACGCTTTAAAATCTCCTTGGGAGAAGTGTATTGAATCGAATGGAGCATACTTTGATCGAATTAACAATGTTTGAAGAAATTTATGCAGTTCTATACAATTACTTAAGAATCCAACATTTCATACGTATTAACCTAATATTATTATACAAAATCCAATACGCGTTATTTTAGCTCAAATTCGGTGCGTTGTTCACAAGTTCGTCCCGATCGGAAAAAAATAGTTATTTGGTACACCATTCGGATGAAATCGGATGGAAATATATTAGGTTGGGGAAAAAGAAACACAATTTTTTTTCATCGAAAATTTCGATAAAATCATAGAAGTGATCGAAGTTGACCGTAATGTTAGCAGTCGTAACATCGCCCAGTAGCTAAAAATCCACCACAAAACTGTTTTAAATCATTTACACAATGCTGGATTCAAAAATAAGCTCGATGTTTTGGTGCCATACCAATTGACAGGAAAAATAGAACGAATCGAATTTTCATCCGCGAAGACTGGGCCAAATGGAATGAGATAGATCCACTTATTAAACGGATGGTGACTGGATATGAAAAAATAATGAAGTGATCAAAGAGCGACGAAGCACCTCAAACTGTGGCCAAACCAGGACTAACGGCCAGGAAGGCTCTACTGTCAACAACTGGACCGTTTGAAGATAGGAATTGACCAGAAACGACTAGAACCGGAGAGGTGTCGTGTTCTCGCCAGAGCTTGGTTGGGAAGTTTCAATGCATTCGTCATACAGTCCGGGCTTGGCACCAAGTGATTATCATATTTTTTGCTTTGCAAAATTGATAAAAAAAATGGTATCTAGGGAGGATTGTGAAAATCGACTTTTTTGTGCAAATAGAGAGCAGGACTTCTATGAGAGAGGCATTATGAAGTAACCTTTAAGGGGACCCCCCCATTCTCGGGGTCAAAATTTTTTTTATTTAATTCGAATCTACACTAATTCATGAATGTCCCTACAAAATTGCAAGTGTAAATCTCAAGAACTCTTGAAGATATAGCCGATTTATTGTGTCAGCATCAAGAGACGGCTAAAGGGCTTCTCAAACTATAAACGCGTTTTTCTCTTTTGCCAATGGCGGGCACGATAACTCAAAAACTAATAACCCAATCGATTACAAAATTTTGCACGTTTCTCTGTGAGTGTATAGTTATCGTATGAACTAGGATAAAGCCAATCGGTGAAGATCTTGCTTATTTTATAACATGGTTTTTGGTCAAAAATCGGCGATTTTCCAAAAATATTTTTTCAAAGGTCCGCAATTTTGTTAATTTTTGAGCGAAGTCAATAATCCTAGTCACTTTTTCTTACTTCCTTGCAATTTCCGGATTTCGATGTACCAACGAGGAGTTATCATGCCCGCCATCAAAAATAATGACTTCTCTTTAATTACAAAAAAAAAAAAAACAATTACACATTTTTTTGTAAATTATTTTTTTTTCAAATCTTCAAATATATATGTGCAGAATTACAAACCTTAACAAGCATTGGTATTGATTTACCAGCCCATAGAAAATCTTGAAAAATTAAAATCGGGAATGGGGGGGGGTTCCCTTAAAATTGCAACAAATCATACAACAAAACGGTGCATATTTGCCGCAAATCGGACATTTCGAAGCATGTTAAATAAAGTCCAATAGTTCATATAAAAAAATGGATTTATTTCGATTTGGGGTGCAACCTATACGTCTATCTGCACCTAATTCAATACTCTGTGCAAAATGTTGTCTTAATCGGACAAATATTGGGAGTTTTGTGTACAATTCAAATAAAATAGGAGGAAGAAATATAGGGAAGCTATATCTAATTTTGAACCGATTTCAGCAAAACTTCGCATAAATCAATCTGGCCCTAATTCAGCACGTTGTGCAAAATTGTGTCTTCATATATTGGAAAATGTTAAACCTTGTAATGCACTTTATACTTTAATGTTTTTATAAAAATTCAATAGGGGCAGCGAAGCTGCCGAAAGTTATACCATCAGATATTTGTTTGATAGTCTTGTAAATATTTTTCGTATGTCTTAACGTTATATTATACACATATATATAGACAAATCTCATATTTACTATATCATCTTAATGGCTAACTTAATTACATTTATATTTTCAAATACATAAAGCGTTTAAAAGTTTGTCAAAAAATTATCTAGAACTTTTTTTGAGTGTACACAAGAGGGAAGTTAAACAAAATTAACAGTTATACTCTCTTTTTCGTTTTACAAAATCCCCAAAGATTTGCCGATACAGTCTATAAAAACACACACACACACACAGAAAATTCCATTGGTAACTATCACAATAAAAACACTTACCGTTCCAAACATATGAGGATGCATGCGGAATTCTACAGAACCACCTGATGAACGTCTCGGTTTGTTCATATCCAGCCGTAGAATGCCTGGCTTGGGACGACGACTCATCGCCGACATTATGGGTTGTTGTTGCTGTATGGCTGGTTCATTCGTTGCTCCCAGCGAACTTGTTGAGGGATAAGCCATATGAGACGACGCTGAGGTGGCCACCGATGTGGAAGACAATGGCTGAGCCATAGACGGAGCTGTAAAAGTGGATAAGCGGCGTCTTTGCTGTGGCAACATTTGTGATGGCTGTTGTGCCTGTTGCTCCATGGCCTCTTGTTGCTGTTGTTGTTGGTGTTGCAGCAAGCGTGGTTGTCGTTTAATTTCTTCTAGTATACCTTGGGGATTTTCAAAAAAGTTTTGTTTTTTCATGCTGCTACTTTAGAAGCGATGTAATTAAAGTCGTTGTAACACTTTTCGTTTTTTAACTACACTTGGCGAGAGGATGAAATGCATCTACCCACATTGCAGAGGTAAAGAGAAACCCGTTAAAGAAGTGTTTATTTTCTGCCGTTTAATTGTTTGTGTTGGAAAAAAGTTTATGGCTAAAAACGCGCACACGTCCGTTTAGCGCCGTATTCCTGGCAAGACTATAACTTGAATTCATTAAAAACTACAACAATTGTTGGCTCATCAAGTGGACGTCAGAGAAATTGTGGCTATTAAAAGCAAGAACAACACACTGGCATTTAATAGAATTTACTATCTTCTCATAACACAAAAAAAGAAAAAAAAAACTAAGCGCACACACACATTTGCCCACAAGCAAATATTTTGCTGGCCATGTATTTGAGTGTCTTTGTACACATACAGTTACTTCATGGCCACACAATTCCATATATTTATTATCCTTTTTTTACTATCCTAGGTTACTTTATGATATGTCCTATTTTGTGTCCTCCATTGCGTCTTTGTGGCGCAACGTTGTTGGACTTTCCTTATCAGACGCACTTTTTTAATTTAAAAGTTAATGTTTTTGTTGTTTGCTATTATCCTGTTTGTGCGTGAATGTAGTTGGTTGCCGCCTTCATCCTGTCTGACATTAACATGTTGCTTTTTAACGCTTCCGTTTGCCGTCACCGCCACCGCCACTGCCAGTGCTGATGTTTATCGACTTCCTCACCGTCAGTGTCAGTTATGAAAATAACAATACGAGCAACAGTTCCTTTCGGGTTTTTCTCCACTTTTTTTTTTGGTATATTAGCTGTCACATCAATTCGCGCATAAAACGCCAGACAGTATGAATGAATAAACATGCATGTTTGTATACCTTTTAAAATAATAACGTCATATTTGTGGCCTTAAATAGGCGTTAACAATTTTTTTGCTTTTTAATGAAAGATGTCACATTGGTTTTCGGGGAATTTGTTGAAATGTTGAAGTCATTAGAGCAGAATGAGTATGACGCTTCTTTGATCATATTTTATAAAAATAAAATAAAAATAACGTACATTATATTGAAAACTTTGAACTTTGCATATGTGAACTTGAAGACTTTAAGGATAAGGAAATTAATTGAGATACTTTTGTTTTTGTTTTGTCATTAAAGAATTAATTATAATTACAAAAAAAAACCGGACATGGGAGATGAAAATAAATCAATTATTTAAACCGTGGCAAGGGAGTCAAGTTATAAAAACAATACGTTCCACAGACATATTATATACAATAGCTACAAAAACAAGTAAAAAGTCGACAGATATATACCTATGATATATAGCCTATGGTTTGTGGAGGTTTTCGATATTAAACACAAAGAGGTTTCAGATTTAATGTTGATCATATGGTATTATAAAATTATGATATTTATACCCTTCACCACACTGTGGTACAGGGTATTATGTCTTTGTGCATATGTTTGTAACAGGCAAAAGGAAACGAGATAGACACATGGTTCCTTTTGAGAATATGCATAGAATCACTTTCTAAATCGATTTATGCATGTCCGTCCGTCTGTCTGTCTGTCCATGTTAAATTGTAAACAAAATACAGGTCGCATTTATGATCAGAATTGGATGAAATTTGGCATATTGAAATATTGAAATTGAAAGATATAGCTCCCATATATATATTTAACCGATTTAATGTAAACGGACCCTATATATCTTTCGATTTGCACGAAATTTGGCACAGCGTACTGATTTTAGTCTAGAATGATGTCTGCTAAGTTTCGTGAAAATCGCTACAGATTTAGATATAGCTCCCATATATAGTTTCGTCCGATTTCATGTAAATGGTGCACCAAAGTCCCTATATATCCTTCGATTTGTACGAAATTTGGCATAACGTACTGAACACACATATTTTATTTCATCCAATTTCATGTTAATAGTCCTGTTTAATATACCCATAGTGGTGAAGGGTATCATATAGTCGGCCCCGTGCGACTTTACTACATTCCTTACTGGTTTTTTGTTGATTTTCTTTATTTTGATTTAAATTTTTTGTTTTTGTGAGAAAAGCCGCTGGTTACTTGCGTCGTTAGAGCTTGATCATATGATATGGTAATACAAAATTATGACATTAGAAAATTATGATATCTATATACAGTGAGTGTAATAAGTATTTTGCCTCAATAAAAATTTGAAAAAATTCCAATTTATACGCCTAAAGCCACCAAACTAATGATGTAAAATGAATTATGTATAATGGAGTACGTTTGTGGATATATTTAGATCGTATTTCTGCAAGAATCACAGCGAAAGACCTATTGATCTCGAAGATATCGGCCGAAATATATAACAATCCAAAAATGTTTATCACAAAAAAGTATTTTGCTTTTTATTATTATTTTAGTGAAAATTGTAACATAGAACACGTTTGGTCTTTTTATAGTTGCCATTGTGGGTAACGACATACTATAAGTGATTTGGCAATGATTCCAATAAACCACGGCATTTTTTCGCGAGTATTTTCTCACATTTACGTTCAATACATTCTCCAGCAATATTTCATTTAATATTTCGTAATTTCTCGTTCTAATCTCAAAATCAGAGTATTAAATATAGTTGTCGCGGCTTCAAAACATCCCTAATATGTTAATAATAATAAAAAGGAGGTTTTACAAAATATATCGCGATGATAGGACCTTAAAAACTATTAAAACCAAAATCCGACAAACAAATTATTTAAAATAATATCGCGAAACCCCATTTTTCTAACTTCGAAAACTTTATGGTTCATTATTACTGATCTAGGAACCAAAATATACTATGAAAATAGCAATAAGGAGGTCAGATTCAATGATATGGACGGTTTTCTGGCAATAGAAATACATCTCATTTCGAAAATAAATAGATCGAACCGTTTATTCCCTACTGCATTTTATTCGCAACTGATGGTGTTAATCGGAGATAAAATATAGAATGCGTATTCGCCACCAGCAACCACAGTTCTTCAAAAGACAATAGGATTTGACGAATAATGATGTTTTCTGCCAACTTCATGTATTGTTTTTTATTACTATTGCTTTAGAACTGTTCATATCTTTGAATCTGACCTCCTTATTGGTATTTCCATTGCATATATTGGTTCCTAGATCAATATTACTGGACCATACAAATTTCAAAGTCAGAAAAATTGGGTTTCGCGATTTTTTTTCAATAATTTGTATGTCGGATTTTGGTTTTAATAGTTTTTAAGGTTCTGTCCTCGCGTTATATTTTGCAAAACCTCTTTTTTTTATTCTAAACATATTTGGGATGTTTTGTAGCCGCAATAACTATGTTTAATACTCTTATCTTAAGAATAGGACGAGAAAATACCAAATATTAAATGAAATACTGATGGATAATGTATTGAATGTAAATGTGAGAAAATACCCACGAAAAATGGCGTGATGTATTGGAATCGTCGAAAAATCGCTTATAGTATGTGGTTAACCGCAATTGTAACTATAAAAGGACCAAACGTGTTTTATGTAATATTTTTTTCTAAAATAATATTAAAAAGCAAAATACTTTTTTGTGATAAACATTTTTGGGTTGTTATAGATTTCGGCCGATATCTTCGAGACCAATAGGTCTATCGCAATGATTCTTGCAGAAATACGATCTAAATATGTCCACAAACATATTCCATCACACATAATTCATTTTACATCTTTAGTTTGCTGGCTTTAGGCGTATATATTGGAATTTTTTCAAATTTTTATGGAGGCAAAATACTTATTACACTCACTGTATATAAAATAGAAAAAAATTTGTTTGTATGTTACCGATAGACGCCAAAACCGCTGAACAGATCTTAATGAGATTTACACTGTATGTCGGGACATGCCCTGAAAGTAACATAGGCTATATAAACTTTTAAAATTTCGCGTGGATGCGGAGTTATATCATCAATAGTAAACATACCTCAAAATTTCTGAACATGTAATATGCGTTTATCTTAAGAACGGTTACAGATACTGTTTTCAAAATTTGCCTGAATAACGAAGGTGTGAATACACACAATCCATACAAAAATGGGCTTGGTACGATCAACGAAAAATTCACTTTTTACTGCATTTTAAAAATCAGCATATTGAAAATTGAATATATTTTGTTTGTAGACTCTAAAAATGCTGAAAAGATTTGAGTGAGATTTTCACAGAACGTCATAACATGCCCTGGAAATAACATATGCTATATAAACTTCTAAGATTTCCCGAGGATGTGTTGTTATAGCATCGAGCGTAATCATAACTCAAAAATTATGAACATTTAATTTGTGTATATCTTAAGTACGGTTACAGATACCGACTTCAAACTATTGATAAGTAGCATGAGTGTAAATAAGTATCATCCACACATCATGACCGCGGACAAGGGAAAATGAGCACCTCATTGCAATTAAATCTATACGTAGAAAATAGAAAACATATTGTTTGTGGACTTAAAAACCACTAAACAGATTTTACTAAAATGTTCATAGTAAGTCAAACGATCCCACGGAAGCAACATAGGTTAGATAAAACTGAGGAGTAATAGCATCAAAAGTATTCATACATCTGAAAGAATGTACATATGAAGAACATCTTCTATGGGCATATCTTAAGGTAGCGGCTTGAAAATATGTTTGAGTAACATGGATACAAATACCTATCATCCGATGAGGATATATTTTCGAACGATGAGGATATATTTTGAAATACATACATATGTACATATGTATGTAAATATATTGGAAAAAAATGAGTACAAATGACAAAATTTGTTGACATTATAATTTTCCATTTTTGTCAGTTTGTGAAAAAAAAACATTAAAGTGAGAAATGTGCATTTGAATTAAAAATCGTTTTATCATCTGGAAAAGTCAAAGACTGGGATACGCTAAATTCAGATACACCATTAATTTTTTTAAAAATACCATTTTGTGGAGGAGGTAACAGATGGAGGTGGTCGATTATGTAAAATTGATAAAAAGTATTGGCATTATAATTTTTGAATTGTTGTTACTTTGCGAAAAAATTAAGTTTCAAGAAAAACAAAATCACTGTTACAGAATACAGCAAGTTATTTAATAACTACTATACAACTACTACAACATGGACATTTCACACTTTTTTGTAGTGTTAATGCGAGCATATAAAAATGCCAGGGTTTACCTAATTTTAAAATTCAATTTAGTAAATATTGCAGCCGTATATAGGATGCTAACTAATTGATCATATCTAAATTTTAATTTGATAACTTCAGCAGGGGCAGCGAAGCGCCACGGGTCCCGCTACTGATATTATAAAATTATTTTTGTCCACAATTTTGACTATTTTGTGGGGAAGATACCTGAAGGAGTCTTGGTGAAGATAATAGGTTGTGCAAGATTTCGTTCATATCAAACATTGCATTCGCCTGAAATTGGATTTATAAATATGGAAAATCTTGACCCTTTGTTGGGGAGGTACCAGGAGGTATCCCATCTTCCTGCATGATCTAAAGATAATAGGTTGTGCATAGTTTGGTTAAAATTGGATAGTCCGTTCGCATGATATTTTAAAATTAATTTTTGCACAATTTTAAACTTTTTGTTGAGGAGGTACCAGAAGTAGTGGAAAGAAATTCCCCATCTTCGAACATGAACTAAGCTTGAAGGAAGTATTAACTTTGCAAAGTTTGGATCGATTGTTCGCTTCGAGAGTTATCGTGCGCACCAGCCGGACAGACGGACATTGGTAAATCGATTCCAAATTTTCTGAAAAGGATATAGTCCAAAGAAACATGGGGCCTAAAAACAATATTTCGATGAGGCAAATTTTCACCGTATCAAAGTGTATATACCCTCATTAGCCATACGGTTGAGGGTATAAAATATAAAGTTATTTAAACGTGTATTATAAGGTCGAAGTGACGGATTAATCACACATTTCTCAAAGATTGGCCTATTGCGAATTTGCCTTTCGGGGTACTAAATGCAAGCATTATATTTATACCCTTCATCACACTGCGGTACAGGCTCTTACATAGTAAACAAAGATAAAATTTGCACACGATTGGTGAAAATCGGTTCAGATTTAGATAGATCATTCATATTTGATGCATGTGAAGTTATGATGAAATCGGTTCAAATGCTGATACAGCTCCCATATATATTTTCGCCGGATTTTATGTTAATTTTGGACCAAATGTGTTTTTACAAAAGTCGCAACTGAATCATTCAATCATCATCGTTATGACAGGCAAAAACTGAAATAAATATTTTTCCAGCCATGCAGGGTTAGAATTGGAGCCTAGGTTCCCAGAGCAAAACAAATATTGCCAAACCACTCAAGACACTTTCGAAGGTTACGCAAAAAACATATGTATACCATCGAAGATACTTTATGTGTATGGATTAATTATACATCACTACAACAAAAAACTGCTTTGAAAATGACTATTTCTAGAGTGAAGACAAATATCGAACATTGATAAATTTAAATTTAATTCGTAGCTGCAATTTCTCATCAACAGCGTTGTAAATACAAGTTATCAACATTCGACCTTTGTAGAACCACATAGCCCAATATGCCTGATGAACCGGTAAACCAACGACGAAATTCGTCGCATAATGTTGGGTACAAAGGTTCTTCCCTGGTTTTCCTTTTCATTACAAAAAATCGACCGAAAAAGAAAAAATGACTTAGATCCCTTATATAAGTTTGGTCGATTTCCTAAAATTTAGCATAGATTTCAGAATGCCATGTGTATGTGTTGATTTAAACCAGTGAGCGGAGCAGTATAGTCGGACGGGGCCGACCATATGATACCCTACACAACTTCCACGAAAATCGAACTTTCTGTGGCCCTAATTCTGAGCTATGGTAATATTTTGATATTTGCAACCTTTTCAGTAAAGCTTTTCAAATTACTTGTTCAGATTTCCTTCAACGTGTGTTGTGATGTTCGGCTTTCAATTGTGGCCTATAGATCGATTCGAAAAAAAAACACAACAAATTAAGTTTTCGGTCCACTTCATCCTAATATTATTATCGGATGATAATCGAAAATTATAGGCGTTCTCATTGACCATAAGTGGATCCTCATGGAAAATTTCAAAGCGATCAGCGCTATGTTTCTGCCCACCAGTGTGGTAATGAGTTACTAAATAATATATGAATACGTAAGCACCTGTAAATATTTAAGTGTAGCTCCCACATCCGAGTACAATATAATTGGTATCAATTTAAAGGTTGACCACTCCTTTTGGATAGAATATCAACCTCTCGGGTCATTGTCTTTCAGGGCTAAATATATATGCCATAGAACACATTTTTGTAATTTTTCACACAAAACTCAGGGTCCATTTGACTCGCTAAATATTGACCGATGTCTATCAAAACAGGCATGATTTTTCTTTGGCTCGATCCCTTTCTCTTTGTAAAAATTCGCGATGTTTGGGCCATAATTTCGGCCTCTGGAGCGACCAGAATATCAGACAAAAATAAAGTTTTTGGTCCATTTCATACCCTAAATATTAACCGATCTTTACCAAAAACAATAGGGGTCTTCATTGGCCAGAACCCATCCTACATGCAAAATTTCGTGAAGATTGAAGATTGACAACATAGTTGTGTAGTGTATAATTAGTTCATATATTTATGTATATCACATATTTAATTTCGTCCGATTTCAAGAAAATGGTCCTCCTGCAATATCTGTTCTCTCGACAGGATATTGTACGCAGTAGCATCTCCGTCTGATTTTTAACTTTCCTTACTATTTTCGAGAATATTTACTAAGGCTTCTTCATACCTGACACCAACAGCCATTCACACACAAGTTTGAGTCCAATTGACCAGCTGAATATAGACCGAGTATTATACAAAGCACGATGCTTATTTCCTGAATAGATCACCTTTGATCACCTAAAAATTAACGGAACCGAACCTACTGAATACAAAATTTCGATAATTGAATTGAATACAAATGAAATTATGTATTCAATAAAAGAACATATATCAAGTGGGTGGGTGTGTGTTCCACACTCGACGCAAAGTCCACATTGCCAGAAGTTACGCTATACTAAAAGGTGGGTCTAGGATTATTTTTCGCGGCTTTACAAGCTCATGGAGCTACCCAAAGCTATAAAATCCTTACAACATAGTTGTATATATTCTTGATCCTAAAATGTTGTGTAAGTGCAAAAGTACTGTATTTCACACATGACATGAGGATATGAGTTTTTAAATAAGGAACATTTAAAAGCTCATTTCCCCATTTTCCAGCTGAATTGATATTTTGAGTATTTCCCTTAGAAGTCCAGCAATCATTTACAACCATGCAAACCACTGTATGACCCATTTGTAAAATTTGTATGTTGACATATACGACTGTGAAAGATGTGACATATTTCAAACCGCGTGTTGTAACTAAACTTAGTTCGAGGCACATGCCAGCAGTAAACAATCATTTTTTATTCGCTGAAAGCCAAAAAAAAGTTTCAACGGATATTATTTTAAATTGCGCTGCTTTGTTTAAAGACCCAGCAACAACAAAATATAATTATATTTTGTGTGTAGACATGCAGTTTGAGATAGTGGTTTATTTTGTCCTGGCATAGCTTCGGAGTTACACCTCTGCTTTTGTACATTAAATTAACTTCCGTTTCCTGTAGAACTTTCCGACGTTGTTGTTATTCTACGGATAAGTGTGCAGAATATAGTAAAACAAAACATTCAACAACCGGAACACGGACAACTTTATTTTAATTTTTAGGTAGGTTTGTGGTTATAGAGAAAATGTGTGGCGTTTCCAGTGGCGTTCAAGCAAATTATGTCAATTGTTGGGTTTCTTTTGTTGTGCTGTGCTGTGTTATGTTTGTTTTTCTAAATGGGTCGCATAAGTGTGGTGGTTTTTGTTAAAATCATAGCAATTTAATGTTTATACCCTTCACCACACTGTGGTACTGGGTATTATGTCTTTGTGCATATGTTTGTAATAGGTAAAAGAAAACAAATAGACAAATGGTTTCTTTTGAGAATATGCATAGAATCACTTTCTGAGTCGACTTATGCATGTCCGTCTATCTGTCCATGTTAAATTGTAAAATAAGTACAGGTCGCATTTATGATCCGAATTGGATGAAATTTTGCCCAAGGGAAATTGAGAAAAACCGCTTCAGATTTAGATATAAGTCCCATATATATTTTTGTCAGATTTAATGTAAATGGTGCACCAAATTCCTTATATATCACTCGATTTGCACGAAATTGGGCATGGCGAACAGAAATAAGTCTAGAATGGTTTGTGTTAAGTTCTCATATATATTTTCCCCCGATTTAACCAAATTAATAGCCTAGACAGACGACAGCCTTAATTTGCATTAACAGCCCTAATTCAAATTAATTTGTACATTATCCTCATTTTTATGTGTTGTTAATGCACAAAATCGAACTGAATTTATACTGAATTAAGCAATTTCAATATGGCAATGCTGTAGAAAATAAATTGATTGTTGTCAAATTTGTTTACGTTTACGAAAATAAAAATTAGAAATAAAGGCAAAATTCAACATTTCTTCAAATTTGGACCTGTTTTATCTTCATTATAGCTGTTAGTTTTCCTTCCTGTCATGTATCAATTTCAAAAAGATGTAATCCTAAAAAATATTGTAAACAAATGTCAATATTTTCTTTCTACACACAGACAAACAATAGTTTTGAAACAAAAAACTGGTTCATAAATGCAGAAGCTCTCGTCTGTCAGGGGTAAATTTTAATTCAAATTAAGAACTTTTTAATGCAAATTAAGGCTGTCGTCTGTCTATGGTATAAACCTATAGAATATTGTACGTATGTCTGGTTTCGGTCGCTGTTGTCTGTTGGTGGTGTTGAACCGTCTGTTTAGACGTGCTTGGCTAGGGCCCTTGGTTGCTCGTTGTTCGGATGCTTGGTTCGACGGGCTGGACATCCGTGAGGGTGTTTAGTCACTGGATATCCGTGAGGGTGTTTAGTCATTGTCCTGTGTGTTTGATCCGACGGACCGGATACCCGAGTGGTTGCGGTCACTGTCCTGTGTGTTGTGTTGTGTGGATTGTTGGGAGGCTTTGTTGTTTGGTGTGTGTGTATTGAGCGGAATGCCCGTGAGGGTATTCTGGTGTTCCGGTGGTGCCTATAGGTTTACTAGTCCCGGATCGTGGATCGGAACTAGTAGGGGCACCATTCCCGAACTTTGTAGGCTTGTGGAATGATCATTGGGTGAGGATCGAGACGGTGTGGGAATTAGCATCGGGAGGTGTTGGTTTTTGCATCTGTTTTCATCCTCTCTTTGTGGTCATTCCATTGTGGAGAGCCTGCGGTTATTAGTTCAAATTGTAGTAGCTTCGGCTACGAAAACGCGCAGAGTTTAGTCTGTGGGGGACCATTCCCGGACTAGCAGGCTTGTGGAGCAATTTTTGGGAGGGGTGAGATGCATGGTGGCTACCAATATTGTGTGATGTTGGTGGTCACTTTTGCATTGTATCCCCTTTCAGCAATTGTTTCATTGTATAGAGGCTGCATGTTAGTCCTAATGGTAGTAGCTTTGGCTATGAAGCTGGGCAGAGGCTATAGTCTGTGAGTGACCAGTCTCCAACTATTTAAAGGTTTCGGTAGCACGGGTGTCAGAGCCTCTAGGTCTGCGGATCTAGCCTGGCAGTTGGTGTTGGCCCTTCGGGGAACATCGTGCTGGATGTGGTTTATACCCAAATCGTGGGTAGAGCTGTGGCTCGGTGTGGAGTTGCATTACAACCGGTTGCGTAACGCATAGAAAGGCAGGAGTTTTAGATGGGCTCCGCTCCTCATCCAAGATTGGTACCTGCATTTAGGTGTGGGGCGTTGGTTGACGCTTTGTATTAACTGGTGTTTACAGCACCGTGGAGTAAGACCGCAAGGTAGGTACCCACATACTCTAAGCATCTCTGTACTCTATAGATTATTGTACGTATGAGCATCTCTTGTATTTACCAAAAGTGGTGAAGGGTATCACATAGTCGGCTCCGTCCGACTTTTCAACTTTCTTTATTTTTTTTTAAGTTGAACAGTTATTTTTTGTTTAAATGACTAACATTGGTTAGGTTCAGAGCATAAGCGTTGTGTTTTTTAATTTATTTCCACACACACTGAGGCAGGCTATAACTTGTTTCTGTATTTATTTGTAACACGCTGAAACTTACTGAATTTAGTCTAAAATTTTTGCCTTATTTCGATTCTAACTTGAATAGACCTTCCGATTTCATATACGAGGTCTTATTTCGAAAAAATATGCCGGATCAAAAATTTAACCCCGCATTTAACCTCGTCCTGTTTTAAATAATCGTCCTCATATATAATAAACTTATTCCAGTGCTTTTTCCAATCCTCGAATCACTTCTGAATTCTTTTCCAAACCTCCTGAAAGGCGGTTTTTTCAATCGTAGCAAAACGCTTTCCATTCATCTGTGTCTTCATTTTGAGAAGAAGAAAAATTACGTTAGGCGGCCTATTGGTCTGTAAAGGATCTGTCCAGGACTTTATATAGAATGTTTTTTTAGAAAGTGCTGGTAAGTAAGGTAAAATTTCAAAATCCGAATCCACATTAAAACTCGCCCATGATCACCATTGTCCAACATAATTTTTACACGCTATATTCTATTGTAAACAAATTACAATTTTTATCTTTGCCAGTTCTTAATCGTGTATCTTCTTTTATTTTTGTTTGTTTCGAATGGTTGTGTTTTTTGTTACTAATTATTTGTTGAGGTGCATGTTTAACGGCTTTTCTAATAAAGGTGTGTTTTGCTTGAGCCTTTTAGAATCGTCATAGCATTGTGTCACAAGGACACTGCCATCTCCTTTAATTAGCAGTTGACGGTCGTAAATAATTCCTGAAATTATTTTTTTTTTCGACAACAGACCCAGTTTAATTGTTAGGCTTTTCTTTTCATTAGGAATGATAAGCGGGAACGTAATTAAATTAGGAGAAAATAATTATTTAGCATGACAAACGAATTAAGCTGGACTGATGCAGAAACATGAAGTCAACAGAATAAAAAATGTAATAATGAGTAAAAACTTGGAAATAAGCTATGAACTTTAACATAGCAACAATTAGCGTGGAATGCCAAATCGCAGCATTTATATGGGGGCTGTGTCAAAACGTAGACAATTCAAACCCCTCATCTATTTTCCGAGTAAATGTTTGACAGAATACAAGATCCCAAACTGTCAAACAAGTGTTTTTTCGGTTCGAAAATGCGGCTACAAGCCTCAAAATGCCAACATTTGTGAGCATCGTTATTTGGAATCAGAAACACATAGAAGTCGAAAGTTCTTAATAATTTAAGAATTCGTATCTAAATATTATAAATAATATCTAGAAGGGCAATTTAGCAGATTCATAGTATGTCTTATTTGTGCTTATTATATCTATATATGGCATAAAACATGAATGGATTGGAAGATAACCTTTGGTAATTCATGGAAACCATATGTGCATCAAATGACTTTGAGGATTACGCGAGATTTTGACGCAATTTATATATAACATAGTTTTATTTTAAGACTATTTATAGAACCCCAAGATTTATCGGAAGGGTCTTCATATAATCCGAAAGTTGTATACTTATATACAAGAAGTGATTATTTTTATGTATGTCAGTTTTGAAATTCAGGTAAAATAGAAGAATAACCCCAACATTTTTTTTCTGAAATTTCTTGTGTAAAATTAAAAACCAGTGAGCGGAGCAGTATAGTCGGACGGGGCCGACCATACGATACCCTACACAACTACCACTGGACTCTATCTTTCTGAGATTGGGTAATATTTCGTGATAGTTGCAACCTCATGCCCGATTAGAGGTCAACAACACCTCTTCCTTACACTGAAATATTTTCCGAATATTACCGATATTCAGTGGATACCTTCTAATAACTTGTCCATACTCCCTTCGCCGTGGGTTGCATTGTGATTTTCGGCTTATAATTGTAGCCTATAGATCAAATCGTAAAAAAAATAACTTTTCGGTCCACTTCATCCCAAAATTATTATCTGATCATCACCGAAAATTATAGACGTTGTCCTTGACCATAAATGGAACCTCATGGAACATTTAAAAACGATCAGCATTATATTTGCGCTCTCTAGTGTGGTAATGGTTTATTAACTAATATCTGAATACGTAGGCACCTGTAAATATTTACATGAAACTCCCACATCCCAGTACATACGACGATGTAATTGGTATCAATTTAAAGGCCAACCACACCTCTTGGATATACTATATCCATGCCCTTAAGGAGTAAATATAAATGCTATATAATACAAAATTTTTCATTTTTCACACAAAAGTTAGGGTCCATTTGACCCGCTAAATATTGACCGATCTTTATCAAAACAGTCATGCTTATTCTTTGGCCCAATCCCCTTCTTCATAAACATTCGAGATGTTTGGGCCATAATTGTGGCCTCTGGACCGACAAAAATTAAGTATTTGGTCCATTTCATCCCCTAAATATTAACCGATCTTTACCAAAAACAATAGGGGTCTTCATTAGCCAGAACATATCCTACATGCAAAATTTCGTTAAGATTGGTCCATAACTGTGGCCTGTATCGTGTTTACAAATTATAATTGGCAGACTGACGGACACACATGTCTAGATCGACTCAGCTAGTCGATATATGACGATCGGTATACTTAAAGGTGGGTCTAGGACCAATATTTCGCGGCGTTACACATTCTGGGGGATACACAAAGCTATAATACTCTGACAACATAGTTGTGTAGGGTATAAAAATCATATTTATTTATTTCTTCGAACCAAAAACAGATAATATCTTGTTTTGTTGTTGCTGTAATTTACAAACCGCTACTTAAACTTCTGAGATTTTGATATCATTTGATTACTCGTGGTGTATATATATTAGGGCGGGCCAATTTGTATGGAGCCAAAAAATTCGATTAAACCCAGCCTTTAGGATGATTCTATGGACAATTCTAAGCATCTTTGGTGAAGGAACCATAGGAAAAAATTATGTTATAGGAAAAAAAATATTTTTTCCCTATAACATAATTTTTATTCAAAATTCGATTTGTTATCAATTTTACCGAAAAACTTGTAATTTTTCTCAGAAAATGGACGAAAAAATATGTATGGTGGTGGTCATAGATAAAAATAAAGATCATGAATGAATTTCTCGACTCCAAACCCCTCAACATATACAAAAGTTAATATAACGATGAATAAAAAAAAGAATTTTAATCAAAAATATGTTATTGGAAAAAAATGTTTTTTTTAAGTGGGAAACTCGAAAATCGAGATAGACCTATGGTTCCTTCACCAAAGTTGCTTAGAATTGTCCATAGAATCATCGCAGTGGCTGAATTCAATCAACAAAAAATTTGGCCCGCCATCAGTGCAATAGGTCAAGAACGTGTTCAACAAAAGTTTGATTAATTTTATTTTTTAAAAAAAATGACCGGCATTTTTGATTCGCTCTATAAAATGTCACTTTTTTTTGCAGAATTGTAGTCTGCGTTCTTCAAACACTTATATGGGATATTTATTTTTTCATAAACCCACTGCCCTAATTATGGCCAAAAATGGGGCGGTGAGATTGTTCAAAAAAGGATTTCGTATTACACCACACAACAAAAAAACTAACTTTCTATATTCGCGTTTATATAAAACCTAATGATAGCTACTATACACTTGGCTTCAAGGACATTTTGAATGGACCCAAACCTTTGTGCGATTTTGGTAATTACCACACATAAGTCTGGGCCCATTTGCACGCTAAATGCTTTTTGAAAATATCCATGCCTATTTGTTGGTCCAATCATCTTTTATGTGTAAAATTCCGAAAGGTTTGGGGCATAATTGTGCCCTGTAAAGAGACTAGAAAAATATCTACTTAATGTTTTTTGTTCATTTTCCTCTTATGGAGGGTATCATTTTGTAATATACTTTTTCACTTACCGTTAATACGATATTCGATGTAAACAAAAAACTTTTTAAAGCTCAGTACATTTTATTGTCGAGTTCATGTTTTTTTTTTACTTTTATATAAAATTATTTAATTAAATTATTAAGCTATATCTAAGTATAAAAAATTTGAGCGTTAGTTCTGTGCTTTTTTCTGTTATATATATATATAAAAATCATATAAAATCTTATTAAATTAATTTAAAAATGTGTTATATTGTAAAAATTAAAATATGTATAAAAATTATTAAACTATATTGATTATTAATTATGATTTATAAATATTTGTGATGTTGTGGTTAATTATATGAATGCTGTAATTCGATTTGAAAACTTCAATTTATTTCGTTATTTGTGACTATTCAAATCAATCGTGTTCTGTTTTCGTGTGAATACCTCTTCGTGAATGTGTGTTACGATATGTGATTTCAGTCTCAACAAATACAATTTTAGCTAATAATAAAAAATGTCTACACGATTAGATATTTTCTTACATCTAATACTACGCAAATATATAAATATTGATTTTTTATAAGTATGACTATTTGATTTGTGAAAGTGAAATTAGTAAGAAGTAGACGATTAAAAATAAATTCTGGAAATTAAAAGATTAAAAATAAATTCAAATGGTAAGTTGAAATCATCATTGATGTGCATAATGGCTCCGATATGTGAATCGTTTATTTTGAAAGTGGTTTTAGGTTCCGATACAAATCAAGGTTTTCTAGAAAATTTTACAAACCATATTACGTTATATATTACATATTACGTTATATAAGGGCACAAAGCCTCAGAAAAAAATTAATACCACATAACAATATTTTTGAAACAAATAAAATCTATACCTTTAAATATCTCAATAGTAGTAAAACTACATAAAAAAACACTTTCAAAATATTGTATTGAAAATAAAACCCTTTAAAAATATCGGTCCAAGTTTTGGCAAAGTTTGATGAGGTATTGATACCACCTTATTTTCGGTATATGTAGATCGAAATGCTTGTAATTTTTTTTACATTTTAGGTGTATAGAGGGCGAAACACATTTTTAATAAAAAATCAAAGCATAGACTTATGTGTTAACACAACAGCCCATGTAAAGGTCCCACCCCTTTTTTTCCTACAGAAATGCCTTTAAGTTTTTATACCTAGTTTTCGGAGTGGCGAAAAACAAAATTGCAGAAAATGTTCGATATATATATCTCCATATGCAGTCTAATTGTCGTATTTTTTGCCAAAGTGGCTATAATTATACCCTACACAACTATGTTGTCAGGGTATTATAGCTTATGCAGCCCCAAGAGTTTGTAACAGACCACAGTTATGGACCAATCTTCACGAAATTTTGAATGTAGGAAAGGTTCGGTCCAATGAAGACCCCTATTGTTTTTGGTAAAGATCGGTTAATATTTAGGGGATGAAATGGACCAAATACTTAATTTTGTCGGTTTTTTAGGTCGCTCCAGAGGCCGCAATTATGGCCCAAACATCTCGAATTTTTACATGGAGAAGGGAATTGGACCAAAGAACAAGTATGCCTGTTTTGACAAAGATTGGTCAATATTTAGCGGGTCAAATGGACCCTGGACTTTTGTGTGAAAAATGACAAAAATTGTATTCTACAGCGTACATATTTACTCCTGAGGAACATAGAGCCGAGAATTGCATAGTATATCCAAGAAGAGTGGTTTATCTTTAAATGGATTCCAATTATATTGTCGTATGTACTCGGATGTGGGAGTTACACGTAAATATTTACAGGTACTTACGTATTCAGATATTATTTAATAAACCATTACACTAGAAGGCGGAAATATAGCGCGGATTGCTTTGAAATGTTCCATGAGGTTCCAGTTATGGTCAAGGACAACGCCTATAATGTTCGGTGATGATCAGATAATAATTTTTGGATGAAGTGGACCGAAAACTTATTTTTTGTGTTTTTTTTTTCGGATTCGATCTCGTTCGGTTCTATGTATGGTGGTGGCTATTTGTTCGGAAGTATCTATTATTTTTTTAAACAATATTACGAGAAATATTCAATGAAACTTACATATTGAACTGATAACATTTATAGTTATAGTTAAATTGAGTATAAGTTCTCCTTCAGATTACTAAAAAAAATGTCATACCATATTGTTACTATATCTGAGCCACTGAATCAACTAAAAGCATAAACTAATTAAAAAAATAAATATTCTTAGAAAAACTTTTCCATATACATTCGAATGTTGAGAAAAGTAGTTAAGTCTATTTTTAAGTACTTGCTACTTTGTTAACAGTTTTGCTTAACTTTTGCTGCAATCTTTCCAAAAATAAAAAATCTGTCAATTTTACATGTTTTAGTCAGCAAAAGCAAAAAACTGAGGAAACTGAGGAATGTTTAACATATGTTAATTAAATAAAATTATTATTAACTTAATTAATTCTATAAATTAATTTCTTATCATGGCCATTCATGTTGTCAACTTAATCTCAAATTGTTGTTTTCTTTCCTTGTCAATATAAAATCAGCTTAATTAAAAACCTAAAATAATATGATGACTTAATTATATTAGTAATGTTCGTGTAGTTCTGAGTCCATAAGCAGCTATGTTTGCTTAACACTTTTGGTTTGATGCCCTCTTCTTTTTTTGGCAAACTAAAATGTTGTCACTTTGCCCAAACGCATTCCAAGTAGTTTACGTCGTTTCTTGGCACTTAATTTGGTCCAAATAGTACTGCTGCCCTCTACCAACAGAAACTCATCACATAAATCTTCACTAAAATACTGCTGATCATCGGGAAATTTTTCGGAACGTGAATCACCAGAAACAAACCCACTTTCGGGTCGTGACAGCGATGTGGTATTATTCCAGGGAAGTTGTTGAAACCAGCGGGCTACTTTGGCAGTTGAAGAAAGCTGCAAATAAATAAAAAAAAATATTTGCAATTAGTAACACATAAATAACATTATTAAGTTTTTATTAATTAAATTAAAAAAACACGTTTGGTTGGACCTAACATTGTATACCCTCCATCATGAGATGAATTGATGCTAGGAGAAACCGAAATACCAAACTATGGGCACTCAGGATGGAAACATATAACGCGTGACGATTGAAGATCAAATCTGATATCCGAACAAGTGGGGTTATTTTTTTAATATTTTTTATTTATTTATAAAAAAAAAGTATTTTGTGCTTATCGTCCTGCAGTTGAATTCTGTAGTTTCATTTCATTTTTTTCATTTTTGCACAATTTTCAATTTTCGCATTTATTAACAAATCAACACGCAACAATGTGAGCGAAAACAAGTGAAAAGGCGTTAAGTTTGGCCGGGCCGAACTTTGGATACCCTCCACCATAGATATACTGACAAGTACTTGAAATAAAAACATAGGGAACATACGAAAAAGAGTACCTATACCGACATTTCTAAAAACCGATTATGGTAATCGGTTTGTACTGGTCCTAGGCCCCATGTTTATTTGGACCAAATTGGTTTCAATAAATTTTGATTTCATCCCATCTGTTTATTTCTTCCAAAATTAGTTCAAGTTTAAACATGGGGAATATCGGTCCACTTCTTCTGATACCTCCCACACAGTTCATATATATTAATATATATATATCAAGAACCCCAAAATACCGAAAATTAGGGGTACCCTTATATGGGGGCTATCCGAAAAAATTGACCTATGTTTATAATTTTTTGTGGAGAGATTTGGTACCTATTAAGAACTCAAAATAATAAGTTAAAGCCAATTCGGTGGAAAAAAACGATCAAAACTCCCAAAATACTGCAAATTAGGAGGTACCGTTATATGGGGACTACCAGAAAAAGTGGACCAATATTTGTAATTTTTGTGGAGACATTTTGTAGCCAATAAGAACTCCATGTACCAAATGTCAATGTATTCGGTTGGAAAACGCGCTCAAGAACTCCAAAATACCGAAAATTGGGAGGTATACGACGGACGGACATGTTTAGATCGTCTTAGAATTTTACCCTGATCAAGAATATATATACTTTATAGGGTCGGAAATGAATATTTCGATGAGTTACAAACGGAATGACAAAATTAATATACCCTCCATACTATGGTGGAGGGTATAAAAAGAAAAAGAACGATGAAAGAGAGAGTTTCATGTATGTAGGGGTCGGAACTATATGGAGCAAAGGAATTGTATGGAGTAAAGGAACTGTATATGGAAAAAACAAAAACCGAAAAAAAGAACGATGAATGAGAAAGGTTCAAAGAAACCATGTAGAAGTCGGAACTATATGGAGCAAAGGTATTGTAAGGAGTAAAGGAACTATATGGAACAAAGATACTATATGAAGCAAAGGTACTACATGGATCAAAGGAACTATATGGAGCATTAAGGAAGTAGTTGCTTCTTAAAAAAAGGAACGAGAAAGATCGATCAGCTAAGTGAACTAGATTGCCCAACTCTAATATGAAAGTTGTCCGTGTTTTCCTTATGTTCTAATATTCGTGGTCTACTGTAGTTTTTAAATAGAGATTTGTCTACCCAATGATAAAAACCAACAAAAATATTGGATTAATATATAGTTTTTTGTAGGACTCTACCCAATGAAAATACAATATATCAAATTTCAGTTGAATTGATTGAAAAGCCAAACCATATATCGGGTCTCCGCTGGTGGTAAATTTTATATACACCTTATGGTGTATCTAAAACTAAGGAACTAATATCTGTAAAAACATATTAAAATTTTTTAATGTGTATTATCGACCCTTTTTAAACAAACATTTATTACGGAAATTTTGTAAATGCCTCAACATTAATTATTTTTTAATTTACACGCACATACACACACAAACGCCCTCACAAACCTAATTTCAGACGCTCATTAAAACCCCAATGACAGTGAATGCAGCAGAGGTAACAAGATCCGCGTGTGTCACGTAAAACTCATTAAACGTCAATTTACACAAAATTAATTAGACGTTATAAAGTTTTTCCCATTTTGGCTGTTGAGGTGAGATGCTCTGCTCTGCGTCGTTCACATGCACATCATTATCAATTAAATGTAAATGGCGGTCTCATATATCAACGCCTTCTTTGAGACAGCCCTCAATCAACATCGTCTTGGGTACAAAGTGACATTTGGTTGTAGATAGATGTGTGTGTGTGCGTGAGCACACGTTACCGGTGGTGGTGGGTGTCGTCAAATAATTTTACCATCAAGCTGTGGTGATGCAAGAAGCTGTTGTTGCCAAGTGAATAATTGATGACAGAAGATTAAAAATGATTTTATATTGGTTGGTCGGGGCGTATGATTTACACAAATAATGCTCATACGCCACACAGATACGATATGGTGGAGGAATGTTAAACAAACAACCAGATAACTGTGGTTAGCATCAATTTGAAAATATTTTTAAAGATTTCTATAATTTTATCCAAATCTATCAATATATTTTTAAAAATTTCCAAATGTTTTTTTTTTAGTATCAAACAAATTAGTATAAAATTTTTTGAATTTTCTCATTACTTCCGAAATTATAAAATATATATCGAGCCACCGACGTAGCCCGGGCCCTCCCCCCCGAAATGAGGATTGATTTCTTAATTTTTATACAGATATTGGATTTTTCGTATCATTATATCATTAAGAAAAAAATACATAAATTTTTTTAAAATTACTAATTTGTTTAGTTCAATTGCAATTGAATTTCGAAATATATTTGAGTAATCGACTTTTTGAGAGTACATCTATAATTTTTGATGCATAGATTAAGAAAAAATATTTTTATTATAACTTCCGCCTTACGGCTAATGAGGGGATTTATACTTTGCTACGGCACAAATGTGCCTCATCGAAATATTGGACCAAAATCCGTTTCAGACAAATTGGACTCATATACAAATATCCGCTCGCCCGTCTGCGTGTCTGTCAGGCTGGCTGATGTGCATGATAACTCTCGAAGGTAGTAACCGATTTCCTTCAAACTTTGCACATCGTACAATTTTTTCCAAACTTAAATCAAGCTACCCCACAAACCCGTATAATGTTGCAATATGGGACTTTTTGGTCCACTCCTTCTAGCTCCTCCCCTACAAAGGGTGAATATTTTGAAAGCTTTTAAATCTCATATGCTCATATCCATAAAGAACCGTGTTTATGCCTCCCCAATCTATTTTGGATAAAATTATTCACGTATCGATATATTTTATGACGCATTTATTCAGGAATATGGCTTATAAATGTTTATATTAATATACAAAATAGAGCGATTATACACGCGGAATTCTCAAATTATGTATTTGCAGATGTTTCTACTTTCAAAGTACTTCTGACCGCAGTTATATTGGGCGGATTTGAACACGGCTGGTCTCAGTAGATTCAGCACGTAAAAAACTAAAATCACGCGGAGTTCAACCCAATAAATAGGTTTTTTTATAAAAATGTTCTTGAGATATACATCAATCGAAGTGAAATCTCGTCCGAAAACAGGGAAATTTTGGCTTTAAAATGTCAGCATCCGGCTTAGTTGAATGCGGTGGAATAATCGAAAAATAATACATTAGAACTATATTGCCAATACGGTGTTCTTCAATTCAGTCGTTGGTCACAAGTCTGTAAATGGCGTATTTTAGTCGTAAATTAGCAAAAGACAAAAAAAAAATGTTGGCTTCAGCATATTGTATGTATGTTGTATGTTTTTTCAAAATATTCGTTTAGGACCTCATGAAGTATATTTATTCGTGATCAGTGTAAAATTCTAAGACGATCTAGCCATGTCCATCAGTCTGTTGTTATCACTCTAGCATCTCCAGAAACTGAGCTAGTTGTCCAAAAATTTGCACGTTTTGAATCGAATTGGCTGTTATTTGATACATTGGGTTCTCATTAGGTATTAAATGTCTGTATCAAAAGTTATCAATATTGAACCACTTTTCAGTAGCCCCCAAAAAACGATACAATAAAAATTTCAGTATGTTGGAAATTATGGACAAGTCTTTTTACCAATTTTGCTGTATTTTTTTTTTTTTTTTTTTTTTGAATTTTAATGGGCGGAGAATCTCCCTACCAAACATGGTCAATATTGGTCCACTTTTTACGGTAGCTCTCATGTGACGGTATCTCGAATTTTGAGTATTGTTAAAATATTTTTTAACCCAATCGGCTGTACTTTGATATTTTGGGTTTACCAAAATTTATTTACCAAAAATTATTAACATTGGTCCTCGTTTCAGTGCGGCCCCTATATTCAGGGTTATTGGACATTTTTTAACACGTTGATGATGTAATTTTTTAATCCTGGTAACGATAACGCGAGAAAAAATTTTTTTTGGTTCTCAGTGGGTCCCCCGAATTGAAATCCTGGCTATGTCCCTGTATCGAGCCATATTCATCGAAAGTAAAAAAACATAACCTCCAACGAATAGTTTAGTTTTTAA
Organism: Musca vetustissima; assembly: GCF_032173495.1. Classification (NCBI taxonomy): domain Eukaryota; kingdom Metazoa; phylum Arthropoda; class Insecta; order Diptera; family Muscidae; genus Musca; species Musca vetustissima. The sequence continues at coordinate 317,104 of NW_026881729.1, read as the reverse complement.
TTTAATGTTCCTACCAACAATTTTAATAATATAATATTAGCCTTTAATGTAAGTCCACAATTTTCGATATCCTGAACGGACTTAAAATTTATATTTGGAATTCGTTAATTTGTTTAATAAAAATAATCAAATTATTTTGCAAAATTTGATTTTTAAAATCAAACAAAATAGATTCAAAAATCAAAATAGGCTGAAATCGTTGGTGTGTGTATTATTGATATAAAATTATGGCATACCTTTATTAAATTTGAAATATAGACGATTAGTTTGAAACACGTGCTCACAATTCCAAAAATACCGAATAATGTTTTTTTTATTTTTTAATTTTTACATGCAGTTTTCGACGACAATTTTTATATTATCGGCAATAAATCTTAAATTTATGAACCACGATAAATCAAATGATATCAAAATCACACAAGTATGTGCAGCGGTTTGTAAATGACAGCGACCACAAAACAATATATTGAGAAAAAATAATTGTTTTTGGTTTGAAGAAATGATGTCATCATATTTATTTTTTTAATTTTACACAAAAAAATGTTGGGTTTATTATTTTATTTTACCCGAATTTCACCGAAAAATTGGCATATATGAAAATATTCACTTCTTGTGTAGAAGTATACACCTTGCGGATTATTGCAAGATACTTTCGGTACAACTTGGGGTTCTACAAACAGGAACAAATTTTAAAATAAAACTATATTATGAAATACACATTTTTAATTGCATCTAAAACGCGTAATCCTCAAAATCATTCAATGTGCATGCGGTTTCCAAGAAGTACTGAAGTTTATCTTCCAATCCATGTATATTTTGCGAAATTTAATTTGACTGCTAAGATGACCTACACGTTGCATTGAAGTACCCATAAAGTCGTAAAACGCGAATAATTTCCCAAAATTCCATATACCATTAACGCACATCCGATTTCGGTGCGCACCCTAAAATAATACATCGATCTATACCTATTTCATTGCTGTCCATTAAGAACCATGGATGAGAGATAAATTGGGTACATCTGGTTTTCGGCTGAAGTCTTTAAAGTTATGTTTTTGCAAAAGTTCGAAATCCGATATTTTCCAAAACTTTTTTTGATTAGGTACCATTCTGTATTTTTCGTAAACATATTCCAAAACTATCTCAACTCTACACTACGACAGTAATCTTAGTTGCAGCTTTACAAGTTCCCCAAACTTAAAATTGTACCAAATTTAGTACGTTTCGTACTAATAAGTGCGATTTTCCAAAACTACTTCATTCATGATCTCCAATAATAATCATAAGTCAACAGATAAGACAAGCAAACAAGCAAAGGAAACGAGATAGACCCATAGTTTCTTGTCGTGAGAATATGTATGTCCGTCCCTCTGTCCGTCTGTTGGTGTTAAATTGTAAACAAAGTACAGGTCGCATTTATAATCCGATTTGGATGCAATTTGGCACAGCTCAAATCGGTTCAGAGTTAGATATAGCTCCCATATATATTTTCGTCCGATTTAAGATAAATAGTGCCCTAAAGTCCCAATATATCTTTCGATTTGCACCAAATTTGGCATAACGTACTAAATTGAGCCTAGAGTGATGTCTGCCAAGTTTCGAGAAAATCGGTCCAGATTTAGATATATAGTATATATAGATTCGTCCGATTTCATGTAAATGGTACCCTACAGTCCATATATATCTTTCGATTTGCACCAAATTTGGCATAACGTACTAAATTGAGCCTAGAGTGATGTCTGCCAAGTTTCGAGAAAATCGGTCCAGATTTAGATATATAATAGTTTCGTTAGATCTCATGTAAATGGTGCCATAAAGTCCTTATATATCTTTGAGTTTGCACCAAATTTGGCATAACGTACTGAATTGACCTTAGAGTGATGTCTGCCAATTTTCGAGAGATTTAGATATAGCTCCCATATATAGTTTCGTCCGATTTCATCTAAATGGTGCAACAAAGTCCCTATATATCTTTGAATTTGCACCAAATTTGGCATTACGTACTGAATTGAGCTTGGAATTATGTCGGTCATGTTTCGGGAAATTCTATCAATATATAGCTTAGATATAGCTCCCATATATTTTCGTCCGATTTACTGTAAATAGTTCACATATATCTTTCGAGTTGCACGAAATTTGGCATAGCGTACTGAATTTAGTCCAGAATGAGGTGTGCAAAGTTTCGTGAAAATCGATTGATTGATTTTAAGTAATTGACGCCCCAAGGAACCAATAAGCTGATAGAAACAAAACATACTGAAATTAGTATAACCTAACCTGTGACAAGTTTCGTTGAAATTGCTTCATATTTTGATATAGCTTCCATATATATTGTCGCCCGATTTTAAGTAAATTGGGCACTAAATTCCTCATGTTAGTCAGATTGACATCAATTTTTGCACCACGTACAAAATTGAGCATAGAATTACGTAGTTGCGTTTTCTAGAAGTACAGACATAGCCCAACGGATCATATATTTATATTTGTCGATTTACATACTTTTGTCCCATTGTAACAAACGAATGTCATGTTTATGGATAGATATAGATAGAATCACATTTAGATAAATATCACATATTTTATTTCGTCGAATTTCATGTGAATAGTCCTGTTTAATATACCCATAGTGGTGAAGGGTATCATATAGTTGGCCGTGTCCGACTTAACTACTTTCCTTACTGGTTATTCCAAATTTCAGGTTGACAGCTCTTTCCGTTCACCCAAAATCCAAATTTTACTCAATTCAGTAACATTTATTACTTTTCGTATCCATAAGTACGATTTTCCTAACCTACCTTAATCCTACACTTCAACCGTCATTTTAATTCCCAATTCAAAAATGTCGATAAAATCGGAGAAATGATCGAAGTTGAACGGCATGTTAGCAGGCGTAACATTGCCCAGAAGCTAAAAATCGAATATAACTGTTTAAGGGAACCCCACCCATACTCGATTTTAATTTTTCAAGAATTCAATGGGCTGGTAAATCAATACCAATGGTCGTTAAGGTTTGTAACTTTGCACATATATATTTGAAGATTTAAAAGAGAAGAAAAATAATTTACAAAAAAAGTTTATTATTGTTTTGTTGTTGTTTTTTGTAATTAAAGAAAATTCCTTATTTTTTTATGGCGGGCATGATAACTCCTCACTGGAACATCGGAATCCGAAAATTCCAACGGTGTTAGAAAGAGTACATGTCTGGCTCTCGTATGAACTAGGATTGTTGACTTCGCTCTAAAATCAACAAAATGGTGGACCTTTGAAAAAATATTTTTGGAAAATCGCCGATTTTTTACCAAAAACCAAGTTAAAAAATACGGAAGATCTTCACCGATTGGCTTTATCCTAGTTCATACGATAGCTATACAATCACAGAGAAACGTGTAAAAATTTGAAGTCGATTGGATTATTCGTTTTTGAGTTATCGTGCCCACCATTCACAAAAAAATGTTTAGAGAAAAACGCGTTTAAAGTTAGAGAAGCCCTTCAGCCGTCACTTGATGCTGACACAATAAATCGGCTATATCTTCAAGAGCTCTTGAGATTTTCACTTGAAATTTTGTAGAGACATTCTTTAATCAGTGTAGATTCGAATTATATCAACAAAAATTTTGACCCCGAGAATGGGGGGGGGTCCCTTAAACCATTTACACAAAAAAGGGTTTCTTGCGTTAAACGACTGCAATAAAAATCCAATTAGCTTTGGAAATAATGATACCTTTTTTTCTTTTTGATATATATTTTTTCTTTATTTCTATATAAGTATATATTTGTTTTACTTTTTTTCCTTCTGATATTATAATTGTTTTTGCTGTTAATAATTAATATAGCTAATGAATAAAAACAACAAATTTACTTAACTAATACTCTTATCGTTGCCACTACAAATAAATAAAGTGAAAATAATTATGATCTCAATGGCAATCATAGCAACGATATAAATAATGTTTTGTATATTTATTTGCATTGTCATAATATTAATTTACTATGAAAAACCACAGTATTAAATTATTATTGATTACTATTAATATTATTATTCGTTTATTTTGTTATTCCAATAAAGATACGTTTATACAATACATTGAGCATTTTTCTTAGCACACGATGACATAATTTGTCATTTTATTACATATATATTTCTTAATCGAATTGAAAATGATTTACTCCATGTTTGATATCTTTGATATTTAATGTTTACTAATTACTAATAAAATATTGAATCTATTACGATGAAATTCTTAGAATACATTTCCTCAATGAAATACTAATATTTACAGAGTTTGTAGCTAGTTATATTAAATTTGTTTACTATTATTTGCTATTGTATGTATAATGGTATATAATGATATATAAATGTATATGTTTGAATTTTTGAACATGTCTATAATTTGACTGATTATGCTGCAGGAAATGTTTGTACACGTTTTTCTTGGTTTTGAAAAGAAAAAACAAAAAACAAAAAAAAAATTAAATTAAATTTACGACAATTTTTTCAAACGGAGAATATACATTCAAAAACTAGTTAAGTTACATATTCGATGTTAAAGTATTTAAATGCGGTATTTAAATACGTTAACATCGATATATTTGGTGGCAAATTCGTCGACACATAAGTTTAAACAAATATTTTTTAAACTTTCAAAACATTGTTATCACAAAAATAGATAAATAACAAAAACTCTGCTATAAGGGGGAGAGCATACAATTTTCACATAAAAAATATTGTTTGCTTGACCTCCGAAGTATTAATCGATTATCATGAAAACACGCTTGGTTATACCAGATATTATTAACCAGATTCCTTTTCCCGTGTACAATTGTGTGGAGCGTGGATCATTATTGGGGTATACCGAGTGACTAGATGATTATACCCTACATAACTATGTTGTCAGGGTATTATATCTTTTTGCAGGCCCAAGAGTTTGTAACGCTGCGAAATATTGGTTCTAGACTCACCTTTAAGATCATCATATCTTGACTAGCTGAGTAGACATGTGTGCCCATCATATTTCGAAAATGAGCCAACTTAAGGGTCCCACCAATTTGATCCTCTTAACATTAACCGGTCAACAACGAAAAATAAAGGTGTCGCCCATGACTATAAGTGGGACTTTATGAACGATAGACGCGATATTTGTGCCGTACCAATACTAAGCAATATCTGAATAAGTAGACTTCCATAAATATTTATACCCTACACAACTATGTTGCCAGGTTATTATAGCTTTGTGCAGCCCCAAGAGTTTGTAACGACGCGAAATATTGGCTCTAGACCCACCTTTAAGTATACAAATCGTCATATCTCCGTCCGTCTGTCCATTATAATTTGTAAACACGATACAGGCCTCAGTTATGGAACAATCTTCACGATTTTTTGCATGTTGAATGGGTTCTGGCCAATGAAGACCCCTATTGTTTTTGGTAAAGATCGGTTAATATTTGGGGAATGAAATGGACCAAAAACTAAATTTTTGTCTGATTTTTTGGACGCTCTAGAGGCCGCAGTTATGGCCCAAACATGGCGAATTTCTGCATGGAGAAGGGGATTGGGCCAAAGAATAAGCATGCCTGCTTTGATAAAGATCGGTCAATATTTAGCGGGTCAAATGGACCCTTACTTTTGTGTGAAAAATTACAAAATTTGTATTCTGTAGCGTATATATTTACTCCTGAATGGCATAGAGCGGAGAAATTGCTACCAATTATATTGTCGTATGTACTCGGATGTGGGAGTTACATTTAAATATTTACAGGTGCTTACGTACTCAGATATTAGTTAGTAACATATTACAACACTAGAGGCGGAAATACAGCGCGGATCGCTTTGAAATTTCCCATGAGGATTTTCCAGGTATGGTCAAGGATAACGCCTATAATTTTTGGTGATGATCAGATAATAATATCGCGATGATGTGGACCGAAAACCTAATTTTTGGAGTTTTTCGAGTCAATATATAGTAATATTTGTTGACCTCTAGTCGGTCAAGAGGGTGCAAATATAGCTAAATATTTTCCATGCTCAGAATTTATAACCACAGAAAGTTAGATTTTCGTGGAAGTTGCGTAGGGTATCATATGGTCGGCCCCGTCCGACTATACTGCTCCGCTCACTAGTTTAAGAGCATTGATGCTCAAAACTTCCCAAAAGCATACGTTACCATAAATGTTAAAAAAACGCAGTCTCATTTGTTCTCCTTTCCTCATTTCTGGTCATAAATTCTCAGTTACGCTCACCTACATTTACTCTCACTTAGCTATACCCACCACTGGTTATGAGTAACACCCATATCCTTCTACGAACATTAATACAATTTATATAAATTTAAGAGTGAACACTTCTTCTTCATTACACTGGAATTTTTTCCATAGCATGCCTTAATGGATTAAACTCCATAGAATGAACAGTTTAATGTTTTTCACAAAAAAGTCTAGTTTCATTTGATCCGCTAAATGTTGATATATTATTACCAAAACAGTCATGCTTATTCGTTACCCATATTCCTTTCCCCGAGTAGAATTGTGCAGCATTACGTCATAAGCCTAGTCTGTAGAGCGATTAGGAAAACAGACAAAAATAATATTTTGTGGACCATAGGATACACTTAGTGCTAACCGACATTAGCATACACCATATGTATCGTCTTTGGCCATTTTTATACCCTTCACAACACTGTGGAACAGGGTATTATGTCTTTGTGCATATGTTTGTAACAGACAAAAGGAATCGAGATAGACCCATGGTTCCTTTTGAGAATATGCATAGAATCACTTTCTAAGTTGATTTACGCATGTCCGTCCGTCTGTTCATGTTAAATTGTAAACAATGTACAGGCCGCATTTATTATTCGAATTGGATGAAATTTGGTACAGCTCATTCATTTGGCCCAAGGACGAACCCTATTGAAATTTGGAAAAATCGGTTCAGATTTAGATATAGCTCCCGTATATATTTTCGCCCGATTTAATGTAAATGGTGCACCAAAGTCCCTAAATAGCTTTCGATATGCACGAAATTTGGCATAGCGTACTGAATTTAGTCCACACTGATGTGTGCCGTGCTTCGTGAAAATCGGTCCAGATTTAGATATAGCTCCCATATATAGTTTAGTCCGATTTCATGTAAATGGTGAACCAAAGTCCCTATATATTTTTTTCGATTTGCACGAAATTTGGCATAACGTACTGAATTGAGCGTAGAGTGATGTCTGCCAGGTTTCGAGAATATCGGTCCAGATTTAGATATAGCTCCCATATATATTTTTGTCCGATTTCAGGTAAATGGTGCACCAAAGTCGATATATATCCGTCGATTTGAACGAAATTTGGCATAGCGTACTGAATTTAGTCCAGACTGATGTGTGCCAAGTTTTGTGAAAATCGGTCCAGATTTAGATATAGCTCCGTTATATTATAGATTGATTTTATGTAATTGACATATCAAGGATTTAATATATGGCTGATAGGAACAAAACGTACTGAAATTTGTATTCCCTAACCTGTGACAAGTTCGTTGAAATCGGTTCATATTACGATATATCTTCCATATATATTTTCGCCCGATTTTAAGTAAATTGGACATCGCACTCCTCATGTTAGTCAGATTGACATCAAATTTTGCACAACGTACAAAAGTGAGCGTAATTCTATGCTCAATTTTTTTAGTTGCGTTTTCCTGAAGTACAGACCTATTGATATTTGTTTGAAGTCGATTTATGACATGTTTATGGATAGATCTAAGTCGATTCACATTTAGATAAATATCACATATTTTATTTCATCCAATTTCATATTAATAGTTCTGTTTAATATACCCATAGTGGTGAAGGGTATCATATAGTCGGCCCCGTCCGACTATACTACTTTCCTTACTGGTTGGTCAAGTGTTTTCATGACGAAATGCGGACATTCGGACGGATGTATAGCTAGATCAATTAAGTATGTCAAGTTTTGATAGTATCAAGTATGGTTCTGCCGTAAGATCCATACATAATTGAAATCGCAAATTTTAAGCACTTCAACTACCACCAACACAAAATTTATGACATTCTATATATTTTTTTCCTAAATTGTTATTAATTTGAAAGAATTTTCCATGGCAATTACTTTTTGTTTCTTTTAATTATTTCCTAAAAATTCCAATTTATTTTGGGTTTCTTTTGAAACCAATTAACATTTATTGAAAAAAAGTATGAAAATCGATTATCCCTTGGAAATTTTCTTTCGTTATTTTCTTTGATTGCTTTCAATTTAATACTGTGAACTGTATTTCCAATTTCTCAAATTTCCATTAATTCTATACACATATACATATGTAACTATGTAAATTGACGAAGAACGAAAAAAGAAAAACAAAATAAAAAATTATATATATTATTACATATATTATGTTTGTATATAAATTTTTACACACATCATTCATATATATGTATATATTTACATAAAAATAATAATCCTATAATAATTAATCATATATAATTAAAAATATATAAATTCATTACTAAAAATAAACAATCTCTAGATTGGTAAGGTAGGGCAATTAAATTAAAATATTTTCAACAATTAAACGAACATTCAATTGAATTAAAAATAAAGTAGTTGGGAACAAAACTATTTATTTATTTTTTTCATACATAATACTTTAGCTTATAATAAAAATAATAGTGAATGGAATATTTAATACTCCATTCAGGTTTATTTTATTTAAAATTATTTTAAAATAAATAAAATTATTTTTTTTTTTTTTAATTAAATACTAAAGATTTGTGTATGGTTTCACATACATATTGCGAGAGATTGTTGATAAAATCTGGTGGTATTTGAGATGGGAAAGGAATTTCGGGGTTCTTCTTTGGCAAAATGTTTGAAATAATGAGGGATTTCACATGTGATATAGATTAATCTAAAAACTCAAATATGTCCAGATTAAACAATTCGTTATAAATTGTATAATTATTAAAAACTTGGGATTGTTCAAATTTCAAAAAAATATATATTAGTTCTTTGGTACCCTACACGTATTTCACATAAGCAAAATATTGATATGTGAACTCCGACGAATGTGGTATATACGACGCTAATCTCTTTAATACAATCCTTAGAGTTAAGCAATCTTGTTCCGCAAGCGGATCGATCATTTTTGGTTCACTCCGCGTAAGGTTACTCATTTAGTTCCATAGTTCATTCAAGTTCAATCGTTCATTGGTACTCGTTATTTAATTTGGCCAATAAACTAGAAGATTGGATCATAAAGAACTAAGAGAACGAGAGAATTTTTATCAGAATCCTTAGAGTGGAGTAATTTTGACCTGAACCAGTTCGATCTTTTTTGGTTCACTCCGCATTTTTATTGAACTATATCGTTCCGTTTAATCCGTAGGAAATAGTTTTTAATTAAATGTTTTGTTTTATGAACCTTCCGAATTATTGACTTTAAAATAGGATCAGGACCATAAAATGAGGTTATGCATGTCAAAATAAAGACTCCCGTTAGGAGTTTTTATGAGAATACGAAAATTTTCGCATGACCTTCGCCTTACTGAAAACCGGGTGGGACGTTTTTATGGGGGCTTTTTGAAAATATGGACTTATAATGAATGATATTTTTAAACGCCACGAAGGCACAATTTCAAATTGCAGTCACTTCGAAAAGATGCGATTCACTTTTTTTCAAAACGAATATATCTGAATCTATATGTCCCATTTGCAATACCAAACATCCGAATTATAGTAGAAATATTTGTACAAAGTTAAAAACCTCAATCTTAAAAATTGTGAATACTATCGTGATTGCAATGGACAGAGATCCAGACGGACATGGCTAAGTCGACATAAAATTTGTGATCTAAAATATATTATTATGAGGTTTCCGAACAATATTTTTTTCTTCGGATCAAAGTTAAATGGATATCATACCACGTTATGAAAGTCCTTTTTTGGGTTCCACACCCAAAGACAAATTCTCTGGTAAAACTCATAAATTGGAAAAAAAAAACTGCTTTGAAATATCGAGAATTTGATGGGACTTTCTTTGGATCTTTGCGGATTTCACTGAAATTTTACTGACTGGGAATTAAAAGTGCGTCTCCATACATGTTTGCTTTTCTAATATTTAGAATTAAAACAATACGCAGTTTTTATGCACAACAATCACACATTAAATAGTGAATAGACTCGAAGTTTATAAAATTTATAAAATTATATATTTTATAATTATAAAATGTTTCCATAAATTTCTTTGAAACTTTCTGAATCATTTTCTCATTATTTCAAACACTATTTACCATATTTACAAATCAAATTACCCTTTAAATACGGCTCAAAAAAATTTTATCAACTTTCTCACAATGTTGTTCTCATTTTCAACAACATTCGCCCCTCTAATCAAATATCTCCCATTGTTATTTAGTTGTATGCCTAGCCCATGCAGTTCTCTGCACCTGACTCATAATTTGACTACGATTTGGTACTTTTTCACTGGTACTACGTTGTATAAAACTCGGAGTTGCGGATAGTTTACGCTGATTTGTCACATTGCCGGCTTCGTCGGTAACCTTGAGGGTAACCGTATTGTAACGTGGCGAATTTGAAGATGATGGACTCATATCGTTGTTATTGTTGCTATTTAAATTTGATGTGCTGCGCACCATTTGTGACAGCGGCGAGTCCACCGTTGACGATGAACGACTATTCTCTCTGGATCCGCCACCGGAACCGGCTATATTGCCATTTGACACCGACTGTGTTAGCTGATGATTGAATGGTTTCATCAAATGCTCATCGAGCGCATTCAGATTTTTATCCAAACTCAATTGTATTTCGTCGTTTAGAGTTAACGGTGAATTGGAATACGAGTTGCGATTAAGGGTGCCCATGGGTGAGGGCGTTAAATTGCCCATAGAACTGGGTGTGGGAGTGCTTAAGAAATTATAATTACTACTGGCATTGTTGTTATTGTTTGAGGGACTGCATGACATCGGATTGACATAGAAGAAGGAGGAGGGTGTTGTGGCTCCACCATTGGGTAGAGCCAGGGCAGAAGCCGATGTCGCTCCACTGGCTCCCAAATTTAATGCTTGCAGTCGATTCAGTAGTTCCTGATTGACCTGAAACAGATCCTTAGACAGGGCCTCCTGTTGCTGTTGGACATTTGGTGAAGCGCTCAGCTGCTGCAGTTGTGATGTAATATTTTGTAATTGATTCATCGATGGGAAGGGGCTGGTCGACAATGTATTGGTGGTCAGATTGCCTGTGCTTGCTCCAGAAACATTAAGATGTAATTGCGATTGGCTAAATGATGATGTTGGTGTTTGTAGGGCATTGTTTTGTTGCTGAGCTAACGACGATGCCGATGTGGGGGTTTGCTGTTGCTGCTGTTGTTGTTGAAAATTTTGTAGATTTTGTGTTTGTTGATTCAGGCCGCTTAGTTGATGACTGAGCGATGTCAGTTGTTGATTGATGGTACCCAAATTATTAATTTGCTGATTAATTGTGGCCAAATTATTATTGGCATTACCAGCTGTGGCCTGCAGTAACATTTGTAGATGATTCTAAAGTTATGTTTGCGAGCGATGGAAAAGAAATCAAGGAAATAATGGAAACGTTGAAGATTATTGTATTTCTTTGAATATATTGATATAATTACACTGGATCTTTAAACAGCCATGCTTAACATTGTTAACACAAAATGAAAGCACATTTATTGTAAAGGGAGCAGAAGCAGCAAACATATTGGCGTAAAAAAAAAAACAAAACACTAGTTGACATAAAAAAGTTCATAAACACATTATTTTAAACATAATAAAATACATTTTTTCACATGCCAGCCAAGGTTTTTTAATAAAAATAATCGAAACATTTATTTTTTAAATTAATAAAGAAAGTCGGAGAAGACCGATTAAGTGATACCCAAACGTATGTTGGGTATATGGTTGAAGTACTTTCGAAGGAAGCATAAGTATTATATTAATTAGTAATTATGATTAATCAAAGAATAATGTACTCTTTAATTAAAATTCATTATCAAAGAAGCAAAATATAAATACATATCAAGTTCAAAATTGGAAGAAAATTGTTTGGAGAGATAAAAATAATTCTTAATATAGTTTATTTCCGTAAGATCCGAATAATTGGTACTGCATTTTAACTATCATTTAATTATTTTACTCATTTTGTTGCTTAAAAATTGTCAATAACACCTTATTTCTGGGAAAAATCACATTTATAATTGAGCGCCTAAAAGTATGCAAAGCAACTGCAATTAAATGAATGTTATGCTCGTTATAACATTAATTGGAACATAAGGATATTTCTAGACAGTTTCCCGTGGGATTTAAGTTTCTAAAATAACAGTAAAAGTTTCTGTAATAACAGTAAAATTACCGAGTTGTATCTATACCGTTTAAAAATCTCTGTCGGTGTAAATATTAATATTTTGAGCATATTAAAAAACCAGAAGGACAAATTCGCCATAGATCATGCGTTTGTTAAATGGTGTTAAGATTGTTTTTTTGCTGGTAACTCTAAAATTCCAAAATCTTTGTATTACTGTTTGTAGCTTCTTCGGGTTATTATTGAGATGACATGTCTTTAGTCAAAGTGAATGAAGAATATTTTTGTATACTTTATCTTCCTAGTATCTTGAATATTTGTGGGCCTCTCTTGTCCGATATTTGCATTAAATCTATGTTAAGTACAAATATTAAATTTTATCAAGTTTAACCCAAATATGATTTATCATAATCTGTGGGAGAGTTAGAAGAAGTGGACCAATATATCCATTTTCCTATTTGGTCTTTGTTCGGTACACATATTACGATGTGTAATGTTTGGCCCACTCGGAATCTCAGTTAGTTTTGGCAAAATTTTGACAAATTGGCATGGGAGATACCAAACCAAAAAGCGATTAACATTCCATTCCCAATCTTCGAACTTGATTTAAATTTGGAAGAAAAAAGTGTGGACCCCTTTGGAAGTTATTGTACGCACAATACAGACGGACGGACATTTCCAAATCCAAATTGTCTGAAACAAACTTGTTACAAAGACACCTATGATCTAAAATCGATCGCTTTAAGACTAAGAGCATAAAAATATTGGCTTGTTCAAATAAATGGTTTTATGCCATGCACCAAAGTTTGCAACATCTTGACATTTTAGTCGGAGACCTATATCAGAATAAAGTTCTTTGTAGACTAAGCCCTGGTCGCCTCTCTTTTAAATCACGACACTTCTAACAATATTTACGATAGAGCTGTGATAGGATATTTGGAATAGAAAATTTGATAAAGCGGTCTAAAATTTAGGGTTTCAAAGGTTTGCATCCTTGAAGACTGAAATATTTACATGCTGAAAATTTTATAAAGGTCTTGCACAAATTTGTATATTTGAATGATCGTAGGTGGATTTTTTTGAAATGTTCATGTATGTATGTATATTTTTCCCGCCCCATTTATTGTTTCGGGCATTTTAAATTTTCAGGACACTAATTTTCCGGTTTTTATACCTTTCACCACACTGAGGTACAGGGTATTATGTCTTTGTGCATATGTTTGTAACAGGTAAAAGGAAACGAGATAGACACAAGGTTCCTTTTGAGAATAAGCATTCCGTCCGTCCTTCCGTCTGTCTGTACATGTTAAACTGTAAACAAAGTCAGGTCGCGTTTATAATCCCTATTGGATGAAATTTGGCACATCTCATTTATTTGGCGCAGGTCCCTATATATCTTTCGATTTGCTCGAAATTTGACATAGTTTACTGAATTAAGTGTAGAATGATGTGTGTTAAGTTTCGTGAAAATCGGTTCTGATTTGGATATAGCTCCCATATATATATTTTCGTCCGATTTTATGTAAATATATCTTTATCTTTCGATTTGCACGAAATTTTTCATATGGTATCGAAATGAGTCTGGAATGATGTGAGCTAAGTTTCTTGAAAATCGGTTCAGATTTGAATATAGCTCCCATATATATTTTCGTCCGATTTTATATTAATGGAGCACCAAAGTCCCCACATTTCTTTCGTTTGCACGAAATTATATGACATAAATTTCAGAATGAAATCGCACAATGACTAGGACTCAACAATATCCGATTGTTTAACACAAAAATCCCGAACTTTAGAGCTAACGGAATATGTGAGTATGTTAATAATAAAATTTTGCGTAACCGGTTTATCGGTTTTCCAGTTATGGATATTCTAGTCTTTCATTTCAATAAAAAAAAACAAGCGGATGTGCTAATTTATATATCATTTCATTTAATTGTTTTGACATCCGTACAAAAAAACTAAATAAATAACAAACGGTAAAGTAGCAATGAAATCGACATGCGCCAACAATAAATGAAAAAATAATACAGCAATTGAAAAAAATTATATATGTATATAGCAAATATATGTATAAAAGGTGGCAACATTTCCTCAAAAAAATTGCAACAACAAATAGTAATTGAAATCCATGCAAAAACATAATAAACTCGGTTAACATTTAAACTCACCTGAGGTGCCATTCCTATATTGGCTGTGGTCAAGCCAGGCGCCTGCTGTTCATTGTATGCACCCAATGAGGCTAAATGTTCCAGTAGTTCACGATTTTGTTGTAACAATTGTTGTGTGCGAGCCTAAAATAACAATAATAATTTTTAAATTAGTTTTAATTAAAAAAAAAATACAATTTAATTTCCATACCTGGGCTTCAATTCGTGCATTCGTTTCCGATATCAATTGTTCTCTCACCATCATTAGCTGCGTTAGAGCATGGCGTGTTTGCATTGCCTGCTGTTCCAGTTGATCTTTCAGTTTATTTATTTCACGACTGGGCGAAGATGGTGATGTTGGGGATTTGTCTTCGTCGGTCTGGAATTTAAAATATATAAACAGGGTGTTAGGTTAGAAACACATTTGAAGAAGGGAAAATATAAAAAGACGAAAAGTTCGGATGCAGATATTTGTTTATTTACCAAACTTTAGAACAATTTTATTAAAAATAAATATATATTTTCATTGGAATGTGTTCAAAAATCATCAATATTATTATTATTTTTTAATCTACACAAAAGTCCATTATAGCGCTAACAAAAACTGTATGCCCAGCCAATGTTGTTGACCAACAAATATTACACCTTTTGTGTTTTATATTTTTGGTATGAAAATAGATGTTTATCATTGGGTAAACAACAAATGAGCCAACGAAATGCCACGCTTATTAACTGCCAAATAATAAATAATTTTTAATAATTGTCTGGTTAATGAAAAAAAAAAACACAAGCACACCCACATATAGACAAGTCAGCCCCAATCGATATGTATATATAGAAGAAAACCATTAATTAGGGGCAAAAATCAATTGATTATGGAAAAAACACAAACAAACTAGAGGACGAAATCTAGACATGAGACGCCAAATACACAAGAAAAATAAACCAAAAAAGAAAAAAAACAAAAGAGAAATATGAGAATAGCAGAAAAAAGGTCATATATGTTTGTACGTTTATACACATGTGTTTATGAATCCTCATCACATATTTTGAATTTCGAATGAAATACGCTGTCATCAAACACATATGTAATGTGAAATTATGTGCGTATATAGGAATATAATTAAGTCCACAAAAAACCAACAACAATTTGGTAATTTTTGTTGACTTCAAAGAATTTTTGTTTTTGTTGCTCTGGAGCAAATGACCAATACAATTAAAATTAACATTTATGTCTGAACATCTATCAGCGAGGCATTATTTTATTTTTAGCACAGCGGTCTCCCATTTTGTGTTTTGGTTTCAATCAACGCCATTCATTGTAAATAAATAAGAACATATGGTGGAAATATATTGTGGGTTTTTAATGAATATAAAAAATATATTTTTTTCGAAACCGATTTTTCTAAGTTTCGGTAGTTTGATATTTTTTATATCCTTGCCTTTCCGTTTGCTACACCACAAAATACCCATATTCTCTATCATCCATTTAATAATGTCCGTCTGTTTATGACAGGGCTTTAAAATTGTGCACATACATTCCTATAACTCCTAGGATGTTTGGTATTAAAAATGGGATATACCGGTCCACCTTTTAGTAATGCGCCCATACAACGGCACACTCAAATATTTGGTATTTTGAGATTTTTTGGCACGTTTTTCAATAGAATTGTCTTCAATTTGGTTTTCTGGGTTCCCATACGCTAATACATGTTCCTAACAAAAATGGTTAATATTGGCCCACTTTTTATCATAGACCCCATATAACGGTGCATCCAAATGTTCGGTACTTTGGAGACGTTTTTCAACGGTGTTAACTGTAATTAGGTAGGGGAGACTGGGGCACTTTCGGCATCTGTAATATTTCAATTCCATTTCGTAAGTATTTTGTGTATAAAACTTTTTACATTTTTAAGACAATATTATTAAAAAGTGGTTAACTACGATGTGTATTATTATAGAAATATTTAAAAGTATAATGTTTTTACAAAACTGATCGAAAAAAATTAAAAAATAAAATTCGGGGTACATTCGGCATTTTAAAGTGGGGCACATTCGGCCATATACAGATTGTGCAATATTATTTCCTTAAAATGTTTTTGAGTTTGTCTTTAAAACTAATCCTTTAATATGGTTCGAAATTGCATATATAAGATCAAACGTGCTTGTATTGACGAAAATGTGATAGAAAACCCTATTTCTGATGGTATGTGCGACCTTGAGATGTAAACGTCCGCCGTTAGAAAATAAAGCCCTATAATTCAAACATTATGTGGCGTATTAAAACCAAATAGAGCCTTTAGAGGATCAGAATTTGAACCAGACTGATAGCGATGACAATTATCCGGCTATGACTATGGTGCCGAATGTGCCCCATCAAATGCCGAAGCTACCCCGGGTTGGGGCACATTCGGCGAATTTGACTTTTTTTACAAAACTGTAAAATTTTTTAACTAAAACTATTTTTTTATATCTTTTTGGTACTATTTTTTATAATTAAGTGTCAAATGACAATAATCAGCCATAAAGTTGTTATATATGTTGAATAAGTACTGAAATATAGAGCTCTAAAAAAATGCCGAAGGTGCCCCAGTCTCCCCTACTGTGTTATAATTCATAACACATCTTCCCACAAATATCTCACAATTTTAGGTATTTTGTAAGTAAGTAAGTATCACTACTAAAAATTATCAACATTCGTTAACTTTTTGGGATAGCCCCCATATAACGGCACTATATTTTAGGGATTATGAGCCCGTTTTATAACCGAATTGACTGTATTTTGGCACCAAATAACGTTACCTCCTAAATTTCGGTATTTTGGGAATTATGGATAAATTATTCATCCGAATTGGCTGTATTTCGAAATCACATTCAATAGCACATATTTCTGCTTAGAATTATAAATATTGGCCAATATTTTTAGAATAGCCGTCATACAACGGTATTCCAGATTATCCGGTAATTTGAATTTTCAATTTGAAATAGTCCCCATACAGAAGACCGAAAATAATATTCAGTTTCATCTTGAATATGCCATTATATATATATTATTATATCCACTTTGATTCGGATAAAAACAAACGAAAATTTATGTCTAAACATGGTCTTATATAGACAACATTGCCAATTTACAGCCATTGCAATCTTGTATGACCTTTATATGGGGGCTATGTCAAAGCATAGAACTATATTAATATTTTCTATATATGTGTAGGTAGATTACCTTAAGGTAACCCCCCCCCCCCCCCCCCCATTCACGATTTTTTATTTTTATGATTTTAAATGGGCTGTTAAATGAATACCAATGCTTGTTAAGGTTTGTAAGTTTGCACATATATATTTGAAGATTTAAAAAGGAAGAACAATAATTTACCAAAATTGTTTGTTGTTGTTTTGTTTTTTGTGTTACAAAAAAGTCCTTATTTTCGATGGCGGGCATGATAACTCCTCACTGGAACATCGGAATCCGAAAATTCCAACGGTGTTAGAAAGAGGACATGTCTGGCTCTCGTATGAACTAGGATTTTTGACTTTGCACACAAAATGACGGACCTTTGAAAAAATATTTTGGGAAAATCGCCGATTTTTAACCAAACACCAATTTAAAAAATAAGGAAGATCTTCACCGATTGGCTTTATCCTAGCATAGCTATACACTCACAGAGAAACGTGTGAAAATTTGGAATCTATTGGGTTATTAGTTTTTGAGTTATCGTGCCCGCCATTCGCAAGAGAGAAAAACGTGTTTAAAGTTTGAGAAGCCCTTTAGCCGTCACTTGGTGCTGACACAATAAATCGGCTATATCCTCAAGAGTTCTTGAGATTTTCACTTTCGTCTTCGAATTTAATTAAAAAAAATGTTGACGCCGAGAATGGGGGGTCCCCTTAAAAAATTAGAGCCAATTCTATGAATAAAACAAATCATGTGGGGGTAGTCGTATACGGATATGGATAATTTTTAGTAGGGAGATTTTCTACTCAATGATAATCAAAAATATAAAATTAAAGCTGATTTGGTTGAAACAGTTATCCTAACTATAACGATATCTTGGTAACTAGCGTTAAATTGGCGGTGCCATAAAAAGTGCAATTTATACATGCAATTGTCAATACCCAAGGAATAGAGGGACATATTTGTTAAGAAAATGTAGTTGGAGGCTAATCAGTTATATGGAGGCTACACAAAGAAAATTTATTTGTTTATTGTAAAGACGGCTTCGATATATTCGTAAATATACAAGTAATATACCCTCCTCATCTAATGTTGCAGGGTACAAAAAGTGGCAGACCAAAAAATATCACTCTTTTGGCACAGTTATTTTATTTTTAAATTATTTTAGAATTAACCAAATATATCATTTCCATTATTTTTCCCATATAAATTAGCATGCATTTTTACATTTAATCGCCTGCATACAAATGGATTTTTATTTATCTAATAGCTGACGCCTTCACATCAGGTGTTCATTTGCTGATGATGATAGCATGTTTTTGGTTTTCCTTTGGCCAATTGCAAATCACACATTTAATTTGATTTCTATTTTTCATTTCGATTAAATAGAAATGTTTCATAGCAACATTTGTTTACATTTGTGCGAATGGAATGGAATTTTTAAATTCAATACTATTCTAACATCAAAGTTCAACGATTTTGTTTATCTGGCATTTCAATCAAACGATATATGTATGTAGGTATGTTTAATTTCCAGCCAAAAACGATTCATATGTATTTCAAATTTCTAAGTTTTGTATTTTATTGTATTGTAAGTCGATTTGTTTTGATTATAGTTTATCATAATATTTATGAAAGAGTTTTTACACGAACTTGCAACGTTCATTTTTTTGTAATTGTTGGTAAATGTTTTGTTGAACGGTAAATGAACTTTGGGTTTCAAGTGAAACACATTTGAAAAAAAAAATATTTTTCATATTGAAATTAGTAAGAAAAAATTCAGTGAATATGAACATAATCTAAAATAAAACCAGTAAGGAAAGTAGTAAAGTCGGTCTGGGCCGACTATATGGTATATTGTACATATCGACGCCTCCGAACCATAGTATGCTAAGTCGACTTAGCATGTTTTAAACTTCTTTACGTTTTTAGATACGACGGTCCTTAATTTAAATTCACTGAAATTTTGGTAATCATCAGCCAATCCAAACCAAAGTTATAAGCAAAAATGTACTTTGCATGGCACGCACGATAAAAGAAACTTCCATACTTTGAAAGCTTCCACTGAAAAACCCACTTTTCAGACTTAGCATACTATGGTTCGGAGGCGTCGATATGTATCCTTACAATTGTATGTCAATGTTCCCTCGAAGGAACATACTCATGTCTTTCTGCAATCTTTTATAAATTTAATTTCATTCGGGCAGATTTAGAGTCGTCTGCGTACCATGGGACAAATTTTGTGGAAAACGATTTATAGCAAAATTGATACACGCTATTCGGTATGCCGCACTATAAAAAAATGCAATCTCAATCAGAAATCCGATCGAAATACATATGGAGGCTATGGCTGCATCTGCACGAATTTCAACAAAACACAATAACGTCATTCAAGTCTCAATTTGATACGTTGTGCAAAATTTCGTGTTAATCAGAAAAACATTGGGAGTTTGGTGCACCATTTATGTAAAATCGGTCGAAAATATATATGGGAGCTATATTTAAATCTTACCCGATTTTCACGAAACTTAGCAGACATCATTCTATACTTAATTCAGTACGCTGTACCAAATTTTGTGCAAATTGAAAAAAATTAGGGGCTTTGGTGGGCCATTAACCTTAAATCGGACTAAAATATATATGGGAGCTATATCTAAATCTGACCTGATTTTCACGAAACTTAGCAGACATAATTCTATACTGTACTAAATTTTGTGCAAATCGAAAAAATTGAGGGACTTTGGTGGGCCATTAACCTTAAATCGGATTAAAATATATGTGGGAGCTATATCTAAATCTGGATCGATTTTCACGAAACTTAGCACACATTATTCTAGTCTTAATTCACTACGCTGTGCCAAATTTCGTGCAAATCGAAAGAAATTTAGGGACATTAATGCACCATTTACCTTAAATCGGACGAAAATATATATGGGAGCTATATCTAAATCCGAACCGAAACTTAGCACACATCATTCCGGGCTTAATTCAGTACGCTGTGCCAAATTTCGTGGAAATCGAAAGTAATTTAGGGACATTGGTGCGCCATTTACCTTAAATCGGACGAAAGTCTATATGGGAGCTATATCAAAATCTGAACCGATTTTATTCAATTTCAATAGGGTTCGTTCTTGGGCCAAATGAATGAGCTGTGCCAAATTTCATCTAATTCATTCTGCCCATGTTAATTGTTTACAATTTAACATGGGCAGACAGACGGACGGGCATGCATAAATCGACTTAGAAAGTGATTCCAAGCATATTCTCAAAAGGAACCATGTGTCTATCTCGTTTCCTTTTGCCTGTTACAAACATATGCACAAAGACATTACCACAGTGTGGTGAAGGGTATAAAAATAGAGAATTTTTTTACAAATAAATATCGAGTTTTCAAAAATCGTTTCCTTTGTAACTAATAGTGAAATTCAATGTAGAATTATTTTACCCTTGACGAAATACTTCTTAGATGTAATCTTATTGAAGATATTGACATTTGCAAGGTGTTCAATAAAAACTTACAAAAGTCAAAACAGAATTTCTAAAAAACTATTTAATTTAAATAAAAACTTTGTTTTGAAACTCATAGTGAAAATTGTCGTAGAATATTCCATTCTTTATATTCCATTACATTTTTTTCGAATTTTTTGTTCTAAATTGACGTCTATATATTCAGTATATAAATTATATATACCTTCTTCAAATTTTTAAGATTTTTGACGTTTAGGTTGATTTTCTAGTTTTGGTCTATTCTGAGACTTATAAAAACACTTTATGACGTACATTTTTGTAGAATATTTGGAACTGATATAACCACGTTTTAAATTAGTTCTCTCCTCCTTATACCTTAATAGCAACGATTTCTAAAAACCGTAATTCGAATATTATGCAAATGCCTTGGAAATGGGGGAAATGTAGCCACGCCTTTTTAGGTTACCTTCCGATGTAATCTTTCAAAATTCCAATACACACGTCTTCTATTTTTAAATTTTTGGAATTTCCTGTAAAGTATTTTTTGTGTTGCACAGTGTCATAAAATATTTTTTTTTGTTCCAAATTTTGTAGATACGTAATATTCTACAACTTTTGTGTGCACCTACAAAATTCTGTGTATATTGTGGTATTCTACCTTAATATCTCTTGATCTACTAAATCGATGTCCTATTTTTCCTCCAATACACATTCAATGTCCTGGTTGAATTACAACAATTTTATCTAGCAATATTCACACATACATATGTATATGAATGTATGCACATATATCATTAAAATGCAAGCAGCCTCAAGTGATTGTCAAACATGTTATGGCACCTCATTGCTCCAAATGCGTGTGTGTGTGTGAGAGTGTTGTCTGTATGATGTTCAACTTTACACCACTTAGGGGCATTATACGGATATGTGTGGTCATTGGTGCTTGTTTACTCCATACACCGAAAATTGTTCATGGAATTATGTAAATGTATGCAGGGCATAAACGATATGTATGTACGAGTATATGCCCTCATGGATTGTATGTGTGACTAGTACTTACCACTAAACTTCCAGATTTACTGAGATTCGTTTGCGGTATCAATTCCAAATGATTGGGCCTTTGGGGTACATTTATGTCCGGTGTTACAGCTGCAAACAAGAAAAGAAAAAAAGTGAGGGACATTTAGATTAACAATGTGATTGCATATATTCGTGTGTATGTTAAAATTTGTATTTAAATTAAATGGTGCGATCAAATTCTCAGATAAAAACAAGTAAAAAACTTCGTTAAGTCCTGCTCGAAAGAACATTCGATGCCCTCTAACATGGGGTGCGCATTCAAAATTCCTTAAATCGATTGGGATCTTTATATGGGGACTATGTTATAGCATTATTTGGTAGTAGGTTATTCATGCTGTGCAAAAATAATGTTCCGAATTCGAGACACCCAGCTTGAAATTCGGGGGGTAGGACATAATTAAAGGGGATATTTATATGGGTTAGATCCCACTCTTCATTGGACTAAATCCGTTTTAGACAATTTGGAATCTACTTCCGAATGTCCGTCCGTCTGTGTGGCCGGTTGGTGCGCACGACTCTCGAAGGAAGTAACCGATTTCATTCAATTACTGCACAACGAAATATTTCTCCCAAACTTAGTTCAAGTTTGAAGATGGGGAATATCAGTCCACACTCTCTCCTACAAAATGGTCTAAACTTAGCTGAAAATCTATTTTATTGTATCATGGGAACGGACTATCCGATTTGAACCAACTTTTATACAACCTATAATCTTTATGATGACGTCCACACCTGATCCACTCCTTCCTGTACATCCCCACAAATGATAAAAAAATTCCATATTTATAAATCCAATATCAGTTGAATGAAATGTCTGATTTGGACCAAACTTTGGACAATCTATTATCTTAACAAACCTACATCAATTCCGAAGATGGGACCCATTGGCCCACGACTTCTGGTACCTCCGCCTCAAATTTTCGATATTTATTAATCCAATATCATGCGAACGGACTATCCGATTTTAACTAAAACTTTGTACAAAAAATTATCTTTACCAAGCCTAGATCAAGTCCGAAAATGGGACCCATTGATTCACTCCTTCTGATAATCCCCCACAAATGGTCACAATTTTCAATATTAACACATCCAATATCAGGCAAATGGAAATGAATGGGAACCGCCGGCTCTTTTCTTCTGGAACCTCCATAAATATATAGAATGGGTTCGTGCCGTTATTGCAAATGGAATAACACCTCGCCTTATGGTGAGAAAGAAACGATATTTATACCCTTCACCACAGTGTGGTACAGGGTATTATGTGTTTGAGGATATGTTTGTAACAGGCAAAAATAATCGAGATAGACCAATGGTTCCTTTTGAGAATATGCATAGAATCACTTTCTGAGTCGATTTATGCATGTCCGTCCGTCTGTCCGTCCATCCGTCCGTCCATGTATTTTTGTTAACAAAGTACAGGTCGCATTTATGATCCGATTTGGATGAAATTTGGCACAGGTCACTTAATTTTCCCAAGGACGAACCCTATTGAAAATGGGAAAATCGGTTCAGATTTAGATATAGCTCCCATATATAGTTTCGTCCGATTTAAGGTAAATGGTGCACCAAAGTCCATATATATCTTTCGATTTGCACGAAATTTGGCATAGATACTGAATTATGTCCAGAATGATGTGTGCCAAGTTTCGAGAAAATCGGTTCAGGTTTAGATATAGCTTCCATATATAGTTTCGTCCGATTTAAGGTAAATGGTGCACCAATGTCCCTATATATCTTTCGATTTGCACGAAATTTGGCACAGAGTACTGAATTCGGTCCAGATTGATGCGTGCTAAGTTTCGTGAAAATCGGTTCAGATTTAGATATAGCTTCAATATATATTTCCGACCGATTTAATTTAAATTGTGCCCTAAAGACCCTAAGATTGGCCGATCGGCACACAATTTTGTACAATTTACTGTTACTATAACCTTTCCTGTGACGATTTTAAGTAAATGGTACACTAAAGGCCCATACCTAGGCCGAGTGGCAAAACGTATAGAAATTAATAAAAATTAATATCTAGCAAGATTCCTTGAAATCGGTTCAGATTATCTTCCATATATAATTTCGACCTATTCATTTTGACTATACACCAAACCTGATTGGTACATTTTAAACAGTGAAGCATACCAAATAGCGTGTGTAAATTTTGCTTTAAATCTATTATAAAAATTTAGAATAGGTTGCAGAATGGCATATTTTGGAATTGATGTTAGTCGGTTTACATATATATAAAGATCACATATTTAAGTTCGTTCAAAATCATGTCAATGTTTCTTCAAAAAGGCGACGTCTTTTAGGATACATACGTAGAATATACCCAAAGTGGTGAAGGGTATCATATTGTCGGCCCAGTCCAACTATACTAGTTTCCTTACTGGTTTTCATTATATAGAACAATAAATTTGTATTGACTATTACACTATTCCATATTAAATGTTTTCGCTGGGTTTTCTTTAATATTTTTTTTTACAGAAATGTATTTTGATTATTTTTTCTTTGTTTTATATTTTGTTTAACTAATGCTATGTGTCCAAACATACACATGAGTGACATGTGAGTTTTATGAAATTCGTTGATGTCGTACTTTTATCTTTGTTGTCTTTGATTGAAAGTGTTTTTTCACGTTTTGTTAGTCTGCATTTTGTAAAAACAGAAAAAAAAACGTTTTCAGTTTCTTCTTAATGTAATGGCTGAAATACGGCCCATTGACCGACCGACCGCACACACCAATCACCACATTGGCCACATATTATGACGTCAACAACCACCTTGTACTCGTAAAAAATCGAAATGAAACAGAAACGAAATATCACATTTGTCGACTGATTTGGGTTCTTTGGAGTTCTTTTTTTATTGTTGTAAATATTTTCATCAACAAAAATAAGTCACAAAGTAGAAACATGTTTATTGCTTAATCGCAGGCTATTATCAAGTGAATTTATTTATACTTGGATTATGTGTGTGATAGAATTTGTTGATGTCCATCAATATACATATGAAATGATAAAGACACTGACAAGGGACAAAAAAAAAGAATATCAAGGAAATAAACAATGACATCTTATGACAGCAGATGTGTATGAAGGGCTTATTGTAATGACATGATAATGGGTGCATAGCTATAGATGAAATATTGAAAAATTTCAAATTATTAAAAATATATATTATTTAAATAAAAAAAATATCTTTCAGGTAACCGGTGCAAAATTGGCACGACATATGTTCTTTTGAATGGAAATATGACACGATTTTTGAAATGGGTTTTAAAAAACTATGACATTGTTCACCAGGGGATGAGGCAGGAAAACTATAGTTTCGAATCTCGCCACTGATCCTTGCCAGTTCCTTTAGTTTTATTTTTAGCGATATTCTCAGAATAAAATTCTATGTCGATTTAGCCATATCCGAAGGTCTGACTTTAAATTTTTGAATTCTGTGTTGCTAATAGGTAGAGAACATCTTCGTAGACAATTTTAAATATTGGTCTTTACATTGGGCTATCACGACGTATTGGCTATATTTGGAAAGTTTTTGAGGCACGGACCGTGACACGAATTATTATGGTTTCGACTGTCAAAAAGATACAACGTCGATAAATTCATATATTTGTATAAAGTGTAAAAATGTAATAAACGCCACTTATTTCAATAACTTCGCCATTTATTGTTATTTTCTGGGATATATAATATTCGTACTTATTTTTAGGAATGAAAGGCTGAAATCGGTGATGCTGAGGGGCCGCAACGTTGATCCGGACAAGACGAAGATATTTATTTTTACCAAAAAGAAATAAAAATAAACAAAATCAAATAATGTTATATATCTGGGAGTCATAAACAGGTCGACAAGGTCTATCGATAATTGTCTTTTTGCAGAAGGTCATACCCTCTAAATTGTATTTCAATGAAAAAATTATACACTGGATTCATTGGTGTCCACCATGTCCATGTAATGTAACATGTTGCCTAGGTATATGTCGGACAATGATTTTAGAGACTATAGTGTATATACATCCAATTGATATCCAAATAAAATATAGAGCTTAACTGAGATCGAATATAGTGGAAGTGATGCAAATGTGGTATAGGTTGGTAATGTGGTATAGTCACTTTTTTTGTAAACTGAAAATTTTAAAATAATTGAAACATGTTCTATAGTTTGCTGTTCTCAAAAAAATAAGATAGCAATGACCTGTTTAATTTATTTAAATCACGTTGAGAATCAGTACCAAAAATAAAATTTTTCATGAAATTGACTTTTTTTCGGTTGAAGTTTAATTTTACGGATGTACTTTAATCGTTATTACTAAAGCATTAAAATAATCAGTATGAACTAAAAATCAAATAATGTGCGCGATAGCTCCACATAATCACAAATTTGGAAAAAAACTAGACATTTCTTCAGTAAACACAAGTGTAGGTAATGTGGTATACCTTGATTCTGCATGAAAAAAGGCCAGCACTAGACAAAATCTCATTACTATGTGAAACATTTGTACTCTACGAGAGTCTACCATGAATCACAAGGATGAAAAACAAAGGCTATGAGTTTTAACAACTTCTCCATACAAAAATTAAATATTGCCATGTGTAGACATTATTATATAATAAAAATTAAAGTTGCACTCAACGTATCCGTTAAAAATCTTAACAGACATAAATCTCGAGCTAATTCGCATTCATTAAAAACAATAAATTATATAAGATATCAATTGGAAGTGAAAATTATACTATACCACATTAACATCATGTGGTATACCACATTACCTGCACTTTTTTTAAAATCACTTCTTATGGGATTTCAAATATTTTCTCAAATATCTCTTAAATTGTTAGAATAATATTATTTTCAATTTGATACATGGAAAGACAACACATGTAGCATGTTAAGTGCAAAATTTCAATTTAATCGGATAAAAAATAAAAATTTGGCAACCTAAAAACAAATGTGTATACCACATTTGCATCATCTCCTATATGAATCAAGATTATGGGAAACTCTCATACGGGAGAGAAACTCATACCGAAACACATACTGATACCGAAAATTCCCTCTGATAACTGTTATTACACAAATAACAGGAAAGGGACTTTTTATTGAAGACCCGTGAACTTAAATATCATAGCGGCTGTCAGATCATGGGAAGATTATGGGAAACTTTGATACCTGAGAGAAACTCATACCGAAACTCATACTGATACCGAAAATTCCCTCTGGCAACTGTTATTACACAAATAGCTCCCGGTTAACAGGAAATTGACTTTTTATTGAACTTAAATATCATATCGGCTGTCAGATCACAATATGATCCTACATCCAAACTATTCTCCCAAAGTGCTACTGACCTGCACACAATAGAGGCGAACACACAATAGAGGGATTTAAATTTTCGACGATATCTTATCGTCTGGCAAATGAGCATACATTACGTTAAAGACATGTTGCTTCCCATTAAGATGTGTTAAAAAAATCGTCCTTTTCGATTTCAACGCCATTAGAAGGAGTACATATAAGGTGTGAACTAGGATTATTTACTCGAAAATTATCAATAAGGTGGACCTAAGATTTTTTTTTTTGAATATCGCATAATTTCGACCACAAACCAAGCTAGAAAGTAGGGATGATCTTCACCGGTTGGAATTATACTAGTTCATACGATACGATAATAATGGGTTTTTTAATTTGTAACCACCAATCGTAAAAAAAGCTGTCTCAAGAAAAATACAAGGTGTTGAGAAAGCTCTCACTGTCAAGTGTCGCATCACAATAAATCGATGATATCTGTAGGAGTTTTTAAAATGTTCAAGATACATTCCTGAGTAGTTATAGGTTCAAATTAAAATACTACCTAAAGTAACCAAACTCGATAACCATTCAATAATGAAAATAAATATATTGCCAAAAACCTAAGTTTCCGACGTTTCTAACGTATGTATTTTGCGACGGAAAATATCAGGTGAAAAATATATTTCCAAAAAATCAAGAATATTTTCCACTGAAATTTGATCATTTATAGAGTTTGGATGGTGAAATAATCTTTGCAGAATTTTTTTATTATGATTCCATGTTCCCATATAGCTTAACAACATTTTCGGGACTATTTGCTTAATTTTCCCCAACGAAGTGGCGGCGATTTGGCATTCTTCATTCGCAGTAAAGACATTTCATCCCAGAAAATATTTAATACAGGTCAGTGTGTTTGTATTCATCCCATACAAAGGTCTGGTTCAATGTTCACTATGTTAAAGCTCCTAGGCCTGTATCCTCAAGCCGATATTCATTTTTCACAGTGACATAGTCATAGACTCTATATAAATAATCGTACCGAATTAAGGAATTTGGAATGGAATGGGTATATAATTTCGGCCCGACCCAGTTTAACAACGTCTTCACTTGTTTAAATACAGTTAAGTAGCCATAGGTGTAGACTTTTATAATTATTCGACAAATAATGTATGCTACTTCACATTTTTCTCCAAGGTCAAACAAAGGTTAACGAATATTTCCTTAAATATGTAATGTTATAAATATAATACAAATCGCATAAAATTGTTGAAAAATTTTATTTTATGTTTACGTATGAAGTTATCATTGCATCGGCCATGACTTGTTTAAATTAAATAAACTTTAACACCAAGAATCTCATTTAAAATATCAATTAAAATGAAATAAAAGACAAGACAAATTCTATTTTGATATGTTTGTATAAATAACCAAATAAACAAGTAACCCTGAACTAATTTCGAGAGAAAAAAAATTAAAATACTATTAAATGTTTTCTTTTTGGCAAGAGTATTGCCATTGCTAAGGTTAGACGTTGAAAAGGTTGTAATTTCGTTATTAACAAATCTTAGAGGCCTATGAACATTTCTTTACATGTATAAATTTTAGTAAAACTAATACATACATTTTTACCAATTCACCATTTGCAACTTTCCACAAATAAACTTTAATGTTGGTAATTTTTAAATTGGACTATAAGCTATAATTAGGTATTAATGAACAATTGTTTACAGCTTTTTATGGTAATGAAAGCTATCCAATGCTATATTTATATTTGTATTGTATGATTATATTTGTAAGCAAATTATTGTGTTCTTTTGTATTTGTCGATAATTTTCGACGGTTTCACATAGCCATAGCCGTTTAAATACACCTGTTAAATTTCATAGAGTAATTTCTGTGAATAAAAATTAAGAGGACGGGCAAAACATACCAACAGTACCCTCTGATACGATTTTTTTGCTTTTAGTCTTTTGTTTTTGTTTATGTTTATGTTATGGTCCAATCGGATTGAAATCGTTTTGTTCATGTGCGCACTCGTATGCTTTAATTCAATTCAATTAAAATTTTTAGTTTTTTTTATTTATTTTAATCAATTAATATATTTATTTAAAGCCTTGACACAGGCGATAAATATTGATACCATTCGATTCGATTGAATTTCGTTTAATAGGGAAAAAAATCAACATTATAAAACATTTTCTTCTGCATGGCTTACTTAAAAAACAATCTAAATATTAAGTTCATTGACGTCAGTACATTTTACGAGATTTTGTTTTTTTTTTTTTTTTTTTTTTTTTTTTTTTTTTTTGGCAAATTGAGAACAGTGTATGTAGATTTTTTTTTAATATGGAAGTGAAACTTTTGGTAATGAAGGTCATAACCTTCACCTCATTGTTTTAAAGTCATATAAATGTTAACGATATTGGGGAATTTTATAGAAAATCGAATGATAAAAATAAAATATGGAGACAATATAAATAATTTCATTTCACATTTCTTTCACACATTTTGTTTACAAATATTTGGTTAAGAGAAAGACACGGTGCTCAGAAAATCGTTCTATGGCCACGAAAAAAAATTGGGGCTCAAAGGGTTAAATAATTTCTAAGGACTGTATATTAAAATTGTCATTCCATTTGCAACACTACGAAATATTCGTCGAATACCCCTGTTTATTGAAATTACGACAGAAAACGCAAAATGAACATAGAGCTTAAAATTTTCGAACATACATGTCAACTACTGGTATTGGATTTTTGTGAAGTTGCCGTTTTTAAGTATTTTGAAGTTTATAGCCGTATTTTCCTACAAAAGAGACTGAAATTAGCCAATTGAGGTGCTTAGAAATGTTCGACATGACCAATAAAGACCCCTATTGTTTTTGGTAAAGATCGGTTAATATTTAGGGGATGAAATGGACCAAATTCTTAATTTTTGTCGGTTTTTCTGGTCTCTCCAGAGGCCGCAATTATGGCCCAAACATCTCGAATTTTTACATGAAGAAGGGGATTGGGCCAAAGAATAAGCATGTCTGTTTTGATAAAGATCGGTCAATATTTAGCGGGCCAAATGGAACCCGACTTTTGTGTGAAAAATGACAAAATTTGTAGTCTACAGCGTATATATTTACTCCTGTAGGACATAGAGCCGAGAAATTGATAGTATATCCAAGATGAGTGATTGCCCTTTAAATTGATACCAATTATATTGTCGTATGTACTCGAAACCATTACCACCCTAGAGGGCGGAAATATAGCGCGGATCGCTTTGAAATTTTCCATGAGGTTCTAGTTATGGTCAAGGACCACGCCTATAATTTTCGGTGATGATCAGATAATAATTTTGGGATGAAGTGGACCGAAAACTTATTTTTTGTGTTTTTTTCGATTCGATCTGTAGGCTACAATTATAAGACGAACATCACAACACAACCCACGTTGAAGGGAACATGGACAAGTAATTAGACGGGCTGTGCTGAATATTGGTAATATTCGGAAAATATGTCAGTGTAAGGAAGAGGTGCTGTTGACCTCTAATCGGGAAAGAGGGTGCAACTATCACGAAATATATAAAAATTCGCAAAAAGAGTTATGTGGTAGTTGTGTAGGGTATCGTATGGTCGGCCCCATCCGACTATACTGCTCCGCTCACTGGTTCAATTTATGAAAGGGTGGCATGCATATATGCGTAAAATGTTCTATGTTGGTCACTGTTTTGACATAGCCTCCATATGAATGTCCATTAATATAATTTTTCAATCGAAGTGACTGTAATTTGTCATTTCAGGTTATTGGAGGATGAAAAACGCGTTCAAAGAATACTTTCTAGATAGGTCCTTGTTTTGACATTGTCCCCATTGTCCACAGAAGTGGTTGTAATTTGGCATTCCTGATACTTTGTTGGAACCAAACGTTTAGATCCACGTATGGAATTTTTAAAGATTTTTGCAGAATGTTGCCATTCCGGTTTCATGGAATATGAAAAACGTTTTCACAGAAAACTTTCGCTAAATTTAATTTTTAAAGCTTTTTTAAAAAGCTTCACTTAATTTTCGGTATGTTGAAGTTCCTAGCCAAATTTTTTCAAACTGAGTCACAGCCTGTAATTTTATATTTAATATAATAAACCTCCCAACAGACAATTTGCAAAGATACAGCCTCCATATGTTCCCCATATAGCGTACGTACGTGTGAGGCTATGAGTTTTTCTACCGAATTTGCTGTAATATGGTTGTAATTGGGCAGCCAATTTTCCTAACGAGAAATAATCGATATCAGCGATAGCTCCCATATTACGGTACCTCCATTATTCCTTATTTAGGATTAGATTTTGGCCAAGCGATTCGCCTATAAATTTGTATTTTGAATTTTTTGAATTAAATATCAAATTTCGTTACCAGAAATTACCGATATAGGACCACTTCTGAAAAAAGCTTCGATACTTTGAGGAGTTCAAGGCAAGTTGTTCAAACAAAATGGCTAAAATTTAGTATTTTAAAATCGATATCGGCTCACTCTTTATGATAGATCCCATATAACGATGCCCCCATTATTCATAATTTTGGGGTATTTGGGCAAGGTTTTTTTTACCAAATTGGCCATAATTTAGTATTTTGAATTCTCATTTTATAGCAAATCTACTTTGAAAAATTATCCACATAGGTCCACTTTGAGGGCAGACTCACATAACGAGACGCCTCAATGTTCCCTATTATGGGGAGTTTGGCCGGGTTTTTCTACCAAATTTGGCTATAATTTAGTATTTTGAATTCGCATTGGATACCAAATTTTCTTACAAAAAATTGTCGATATCGGCCCACTTTTGGCAATAGGCCCCATATAAATGTACCTCGCACTAATCGTTATTTGGGGGATTTTGGCTAAGTTTATCAATTTAGTATAATTTAGTATTTTTAGTATAATTTAGTATTTTGAAATCTCCCTACCAAAAATCATCGATCCACTTATGAGGACAGCCCCCGCATAAAGGTACCCTCCTATAATTTATTATTTAGGGGAGTTTGGCCAATTTTCAACCGATTTTCCTTTAATTTTGTATTTTGAATTGTCATTTAGTAGGAAATCTTTCTACAAAAATTTATCGATTTTGAGGAGAGCCTCTATATAATGGTATCCCGCATAAATTTTTATTTTTTCAACCGATTTGTCTATAAATTTGTTATTCTTATTTGGTAGCAAATCTTTCTGCCAAAATATCAATATGAAGATAGTCCCATATAACGATACCCCATTATTTGGGTTTTTAGTGAGCTTTCTGATTTTTATACCCTCCTGTTTTTCCGTTTGTAACTCATCGAAATAATCATTTCCGACCCTATAAAGTATATATATTCTTGATCAACGTAAAATTTTATGACGACATAGCCATGTTCGTCTGTTTGTTGTAATCACTGTAGCGTCTAAACGAATTGAGATAGATTGCCAAAATTTTGCATAGAGTCGTCTTTTGTCAGCAGGCAGGTCAAGTTCGCTTTATCGGTCCACGTTTAGGCAGAGTTCCCATATAAGGGTACCCCCAATTTTCGGTATTTTGAGGTTCTTGAACGCGTTTTTCAACTGAATTCGCTGAAATTTGGTACATTGAGTTCTTATTGGGTTGCAAATCTCTCCACAAAAATTATAAATATGGGTCCACTTTTTCTGATAGCCCCCATATAAGGGTACCTCCCAATTTCAGTTTTTGGGGGGTTTTGAGCGGATTTTTTCACCGAATTGGCTGTAATTTAGTAATTTGAGTTCTTATTGGGTATCAAATCTCTCCACAAAAAAATTATAAATATAAGTAAATTTTTTCGGGTAGTCCCCATATAAGGGTATCCCCAATTTTCGATATTTTGAGGTTCTTGAGCGCGTTTTTCAACCGAATTCGCTGAAATTTGGTATTTTGTAGTTGTATATATGTATATATGTAGTAGGGGTAGTCCCCATATAACCCCCTTTTTTATATTAAAAAAATCTGATTTATTCCGTTTGTTGCAGTTGGGTAGTCGTTACAGGGAATAGTCAATTTTTACCCTACAAAGATTATTTAGCCATGTATTGTAAGCATTCCGCCTTCTAAAGATATTGTGATAAAAAAAAAACTCAAACATGACGATAATGAAATATATCGGCAGACATTTAGGCATCTCCTCAATATAGTGATACCTCCTGAAGGAAAGAATTGAAATCCCCATTAAAAATTGCTGAAGTTTGTATTTGGTGTACATAATGGTTGCCCACTCTTTGGTATGTTCCTTTATATTTTCATTGCATATATCTCTCAGTATAATTATGGTGGAGGGTATCCAAAGTTCGGCCTGGCCGAACTTAACGCTTTTTCGATTTGTCTATAAATTTGTTATTCTTATTTGGTAGCAAATCTTTCTACCAAAATATCAATATGAAGATAGCCCCATATAACGATACACCATTATTCGGTGTTTTAGTGAGCTTTCTGATTTTTTGTATATAAAATCTAACCTTTTCAGCTCTATAAAAACCTAATAGTTTTCCACGTTCCTGTCAACTAATTTAATATTTCAATCTTTCATGCAACATAATTCGATGAGCAATACAAATCTATAAACTGAAAATTGTGCGCAAAATGCTGTGTGTGTGAAAATTGATTTCGGCCTGCTGAAGAGTGTCACGAAATAGCGTGGCAGGCAGCAAATTACTGCTGACACCAGAAGAAGAAATTGCCATAAAAAGACGCAAATGGGATTTTTATAGCTAGTCTGAGGCGTGAAAGCCATTAAAACGAAAATTCTGCATATAAATATAAAAGAAAGACACACACAAACAAACATAAAACATACAAAAAAAAAAAAATATTTTGGACCAAAATAAAACCAAGAAAATCCTTGTTATATTTAACAATGGTGGGTGGTGGTTGGCTTCAGCTAAAAACATTTTTTTTTTTGGATGGTGTTGATGATAAAGCTAAAGAGCAGTATTAGGGCGATGGCACTGTTAAATCACTTGTGTAGAACAGGATGAGCTGGTGTTTCATGTTGACATGACGTGAACAATGTTCCCTTTTTTGCTTTCCTCTTTCACGTACTCTTAATAAATGTCAACAGTAAGAATGGCGGAGAAAAAGCTATGAAAAAATGTCATAATTCGTGTTCAACAAAATACATAAAAATTGTATTTAGTGAAATATGCATTTTTTATATGTTGATGAGGTCATAATGTGCCCTATGAACTGTATACGAAAAAAGTGATGACAGTCATTTGGGAAAACAATGTATAATATGTTGTAATTAATTTGCAGTTATGTTGGAATTGTTATTGAGTATAGCATTTTATTTTGTTGTCACACAATAGTTAGACTAAATCCCAGTTTGTTGTTTTAATTAAATATGAAATTAATTAAATGATAAATATCGCACATCATAACATGTAAACAATCAGAGTTTTCCCTCTGCTATATCATGGATCAATGAAAATGTACATTCAATTTTGAAAAAAGTTATTGTACACATTATTGCCATCTTCAGATTTATCTCTAATTGTGAATCATTGAAATTCAACAAGCTGCTTAACAGCTTATAATTAATGCTATAATTGCCGTTTGTTTGTGGTGGCAGTTGTTAACATTTCTTATACAAATCGTTGTTATTGACAACATGCTAACCATGCAAATATATTTAAGACAAACAATCTAACATTGAAAGATTTTTGTATTATACAATTGGAAATATTGGAAATATTTTGTATTATACAATTTGAATGTTTTGTTAATAGTTGGGCAAGGGGTCGTATGATTAATAAAATACATTACCCGCATAGGGATTCGGCTAAAATCTTCAAAATATCAAAAATAGGGAGTAAAGTTATATGTCGGCCGCATTCGGTATTTTAAAAGTTCTTGTTGACGTAGGGGATGATGGAGATCAAGTAACGGCTCTGATTGGCTTTAAAATGGCAAAGCCCTGGCTTATCTTGGTCCCTCTATCATCTCAATTATGGACGCTTTCAACGCTTGTTGAACGTCGGGATAGTTCCCATACTCCTCCTACCAAACCCCCTAATGTTGACAACTCCTGCAAACGTTGTACAGAAGAGGTGCAGTTTTCGCATTGGCGGATGTACTCAAGATGTACAAAGCCTATATTATTGCCTTATAGGAAATGCAATGGTGTAAATAAATCAGATGAGTACACACCGTATTATGGCTGCCATGAAACGAGACATGAATTTGGCTGCGGATTTATGGTTAACAGGAGAATAAAATACCTCCTCTTCAGATTCACACCAGTAGATGAGCGAATTTCTATAATCCGTATAAAAGCGTAGTTCTTCCACATCAATCTTATTTGCGTCCATGCTTCGACGGAAGACAAAGATGAACAGACGAAAGCCATATTTTACGAGCGTCTAGAAACAGAATATGGCCGGTGCCCTGGCGTGACAATAAAATTCTACTCTGAGATTTTAATGCAAAAATCGGAAAGGGGAAATATTGTATGCCGGAAAATTCATCCTCCATGAATAAACATCCGACAACGGCATGATGTTGATTGACTTCACGGAAACATGGTAGTTAGCAGCACCAGATTAAAGCATATCGATATACACACGACTACCTGAATTCCTCCTGATCAAGCAACGAGTATTCAAATTGATCATGTTGTGAAATACGGAAAACATTCATCCAGTGTTTTAGGCGTTCGATCGATTCGAGGAGCGAATATCGATTCGGAACATTACTTTGGAGCAGCCAAGGTTCGCACTCGTTAATGTAGCAGCAAATATGCTATTTAACACAATACGACGTCGAAAAGTGCAAACACAAAATGTATCAGAAGGCCACTCCGCCCAACTTACCCACTCCGCCCAAGAAGACCTGGTAACAGATCCAAACAGCGCATTTTTCAAAGCTTCTGGTAACAAATAGTAACGGTGAAGAAGATACCCCAGTCAATGGTCGATGACATTATTGGTCCAAAACAATGCGGCTTCAGAATAATGGGTCGAACATTGCGTGTGGTAATAGCCACATTGAGAACCAGTCTGCCAAAGTGGTACTGGCTGTAAATGGCAAGAAGATAAAGCTGATTTTATAAGGGGCAAGACGTCCAGTGGACTCGGACAAGTTGTGGAACTTGAAAACTACAACTTCGAGGTAGTGAATGATTTTTTGAGCTATGAAATCCGTAAAAGAATAGTGTTGCCAACAGATGTTACTATGGTCTAAGGAAGCAATTCAAGACGCCAGTTCTCACCAGACCAAACTCACACTCTAAAAGACGCTGACACTTGAAGATCTATGGGCCGATTTGCGTCGACGGTGAATATCGCCGTCGAATTACCATGAATTGTACCATCTATTCTCGGTCATCGACATAGTCAGACGTATCGAGCTGCATCGACTACGTTGACTAGATCATGTGGTGAGAATGGATGAGGATGCCCCAGGTCAAAGGGTATATAAAAACGAGCCAACTAATGGCTCACGCAGAAGGGGAAAGCTATGAATTCGATTGAAAGACCATGTGGAAAACAATAATTCGGAAGATGGTCTTTATATTTGGAAGAGCTGAGCTCAAGACAGACGCGCCTTGAAATCTTTGTTCAAATGTTCTGTCACAAGCCAGTGGTCCCGCATTTGCATTATTTATTTTTTTTTCCTGATAAAAATAAAACAAACAAAAAAGTCATTTCTGATATTCAGTTACTTTCACACATGTTTGATCCAAACTGACATACGATTAATTCGCAATATCTTCCACTGTTTTAATCTCTTTGTATTATAGGTGGTCATACAAATACCATGTACATATATGTGATTTAGAAATTTACTTATACTTATGTATATGAGAGGTTTAAGGACATCATTAGACAAAAGGTGTAAATATATTCACAATACAAAGACAATTACAATATTATTACAGTCAGCTTATCACATGTACATGTGTCATATGTATTGTTAGTAATTGAAGAAAATAGGATGTATGTAATACATGATGTGTAATATATGTAAGTAGTATGTAAAAATGGTTCAATCTTTAATATTAAAGTAGCAAGAACATGCAATGAATTGCACACTTCCTGTCTGCCTCCGATAAAATGAAATTAACGTATATCGCAATGAAAAAACACGACTACGTCGACGATAGGAAATTTCGTTTCTTTGTAGTCCGTGCAAAAGAAAAAGATGGACAAAATATAATGCGCACCTTTATTGAATTTTTAATAAACAGATATTGTAAGTGAAGTTAATGGCCTAAAGTTGTGTTGTGTAAATTTTTTTTGAATCTTGACCCAATAAACAATGTTCGCCGCATGCGGTCTTTTTTGTTTATATAATTATCCATTATATTTATTTTTTAATTAACTCCGTTATGCGTTTCCATGTTTTTATATTACGATTTAAAAAACCAAGTACTCACCTTTTTTGTTATGAATATCATCATCACTGGCATGCTGTTCAGAACGTGTCTCGACATCCAATAGCTCGGATGATGAGATATCTGAACGTTCTTCTGTCTGATCCAGGGAATTTTTGTGTATATTAAATTTGTGACATACTTCAAAGGCCTGTCCAACGGTACGTACAATACGCATGGCCTGAGACTGGAAAGAGACAAATAAATACAAATTAATGAATTAATAATTTTGGAATTAATAAATTAAATTAATAAAATTATTAGAATAACAATATACTAAAAATCAAAAATTAAAAAAAAAAAAAATAAGTAAATGGTAACGACCGTTCTCTTTAAGCTGGACCACACAATTGATTTTATCTATACTAATAAAAGAGTAAAGTGATTGACTGACTGCCAGATTTAACGTTTTTGGAAATTCGTACTAGAACGGTCCTGACTGATTTAACTATTCATCAACGCCCAGACGAAACGGCTGAAGCTAGAATCTTGAAATTTTGGGTGAGGGTCGCTCTTGGTCCAAAGGTGACAGATAAGGCCGGGCTTTTGGAAATACGTACTAGAACGGTACGAAAAGTACTAAACGTACTAAATGTGATACCATTTGTATTTGGCGAACCGGTGAAGGTAGAAGTCTTAAATTTGGTCTCGTGGTCGTTGATGGAGTGTAGGATAGGTGTAGCAAAGGGTTTTTGGAAATTCGAACTATAACTATCCGAAAAGTACTA
Source organism: Musca vetustissima (assembly GCF_032173495.1). Taxonomy (NCBI): domain Eukaryota; kingdom Metazoa; phylum Arthropoda; class Insecta; order Diptera; family Muscidae; genus Musca; species Musca vetustissima. Next base: position 278,485 of record NW_026881729.1, on the reverse strand, counting down.
AAATGTACTTATTTTGGTACAAATTTGTAGCATGTGAATGGATACAGCTAAAAACTTGAAATGTGGAATGCGAATTAGGGTTGAGATGTAGAGTCTATTTAAGGAGATGATTTTGAAAGCGTGTACTTAAGTGTACGAAAAGTACTATATGGTACTATATTTGGTACAAATTTAATCTATACTAATAAAGAAATAAAGTGATTGACTGACTGATTTAACGATTCATCAACGTCCAGACGAAACGGCTGAAGCTAGAATATTGAAATTTTGGGTGAGGGTCACTCTTGATCTAGAGGTGACAGATAAGGCTGGGCTTTTGGAAATTCGTACTAGAACGGTACGAAAAGTACTAAAACGTACTAAATGTGATACCATTTGTATTTGGCGAACCGGTGGAGGTAGAAATGTAGAAAAGTAAGAAAATGTACTAAATTTGGTACAATTCTGTAGCATTGGAACGGATAAAAACCTGAAATTTGGAGTGTGAATTATGGTTTAGAAGTAGGGTCCATCTAAGGATATGGCTTTGAAAGCGTGTACTCATGTGTACGAAAAGTACTATATGGTACTATATTTGGCACAAATTTAGTTTGGAGATACAAATCGAGCTGGATTTCTGGTATTTGAAATTAAAAATACGGTCGGAGTGTCGGATTGGGATATAAACGTAGTTTTGGAAATTTCTTACTTGTGTGTACGAAAAGTACTAAATCGTACTATAATCGGAACAGTTTGGATTTGGGTGAACCGATAGAGCGGGAACAATGAAATTTGAAGCTAGGATCACTGTAGGGGGATTGGGGTCAGGATTCAGTTTAAGAAAATAATACTTATGGGTACTAAATGGTACTAAATTTGGTATAATTTTAATTTTAGCTGAACCAATAAAGCTAGAATCATGAAATTTGGAGTATGGATCACTGTTGAGGTGTAAGATTGAGATATGTAGGATGTTTTAGAAATTTTCACTAATGTGTACTAAATTTGGTACAATTTGAATTGTGAGTCAACCGATAGAGTTGGAATCCTGAAACTTGAATTTGGGATCACTGTGGGGGTGTAGGGTTGGGGTATGTAGCAAGTATTAGAATTTTGTACTAAGTGTACTAAATTTGGTACAAATTAAATTGTGGGTGAAACGATAGAGTTGGAATCCTGAAATTTTTGATTTTTGATCACTGTGGGGGTATAGGAAGGTTTGGAAATTGGTACTACTATGCACTAAATTTAGTACGATTTGATTTGTGGGTGAACCGAAAGAGTTGGAATCTTGATTTAGGAACACTGTGGAAGTGTAGGATTGGGGTATGTAGGAAGATTTGGAAATTGGTACTACTATGTACTAAATTTAGTACAATGTGAAATGTGGGTGAACCGATAGAGTTGGAATCCTAAAACTTTAATTTAGTATCAGTGGGGGTGTGTAGGATTGGAGTTGGAATCCTAAATTTTAATTTAGGATCACTGCGGATGTGTAGAATTGGGGTATGTAGGAAGTTTTGGAAATGTCTACAAATCTGTACTAATTGGCACTAGATTTGGCACAGTTTGGATTAAAAGCTAACCGATAGAGATTAAATCTTGAAATTGAATAATAAGATTTCCATTGGATTGCATGATGTAGGTAGTAATGGAAATTTGTACCTATGTGTACTAAATGGCACTAAATTTGAAACAAATTGGATTTAGGTGAACCGATAGAATCCTGAAATTTGGAATTAAGATTGGGGTATGTGGGAAGTGTTGGAAATTCGTATTTGAATTTTGGAGATTTTACAGGAGTACAAAGGGTAAAAATGACACCAAATTCTGTATAGAGCTAGATTTCATTTGCGATCAGAATTTGTGTGTAGGGTTGAGTACTATAAGAGAACATTGGTACTAAACGGTTCTAAAAGTGTTAATATGGGTATATGCTAGTAGTAATATATTATATATTTATTCCTTGCAACATCCCCAACATTAATACGAACTGGTTGGCCAATTATAATGACATTAGCTGAAAGTGAGTCTTGAACATATATTTGTTAATAAAGAGAAAATATCCAATTAGTCACACCTTTGTACATTTGGTTGTTTTTTTATTTGTTTTTTTTTTTACATTTGCTTTCTTTTCCAAATGGCAGTATAATAAAATGAAACATTAACATAAAACCTAACGAACGTGTGTCATTATGTCGATAACATGATGGTACATTTATTATCTGTCTTAGCATCACTGACTTCAATATTATCAAAAAAACACAAGTAAAAACGTCTTAAAGTTCCGCTGGGCTGAAATTTTTATAACCCCCACCATTAGTGGTGCATTATTTTTGTAAGTTCCTGAACTTTATATGTTGTCATTGTCATGTCATTGTCAGTAGGATTTTTATTTGAGAGAATGAAAACTCGAATTATAGATCCTCAGGTTGAAAAACTGGTCTTGGAATACCAACGTGGGTCCTTTGTATGTGGACAAGTAAAAATCAAACCATTATAGCCAATTCGGCCGCGTCCCTTCTTTTATTGGGGTTATGCCAGAAGATGGATGAACAACCAAAATTTTCGGCTAACTTATTTTCCACCAATCAAGAACACGAAATGTCAAAATACAACAACTTGGTTAGAAGAATCATTCAAAACTTGTAGTGTAGGAAAATGGGACGGAACATTTTTATGAAGCTATGTCGAACCATAAACGCATGTACAAAAGTTTCTGCAAAAAGACATGTTTCTTGCGATGACTCGGAATGCCAAATTAGAGGCCCTTCAAGGGCAGAGTGGGTCTAAGCCCTTTAAAATATCGGAAATAGAGCGGTACTTATTGTATAGGAGCCATGGCTAAACTTGACCAAAATTAATAATTTTCTGTTTATATGTATGCCAGTTTCGAAAACCCAGCAATGTGAAATTAAACTTACTTTGGTTGGAAAACGTAATTAAAACAAAAACCCGTAAATGAGTTGTACTGTTATATGGGAGCTTTGCCAAAACGCAGACCGCTATAAATAGTTTTCAGTGTCAAATATCAAATTACAATCAAATCGATTGAAATGTGCCCAAAGTAACCAAATGCTGAAGTCCCCAGTGAGTGGAGCAGTATAGTTGGACCGGGCCGACCATACAATACCCTACACAACTACCACGGAACTCTAACGTTCTGAGGATGTTTATTTCGAACATGGGCAATATTTCGTGATATTTGCACTCTTTTGACCGATTAGAGATCAACAGCACGACTTCCTTACTCTGACATATTTTCTGAATATTCCCAATATTCAGTACAGCCCTTCTAATTACTTCTCAGGTTCCCTTCACCGTTTGTTGTGTTGTGTGCAAAGCGATCAGCGCTATATTTCCGCTCTGTATTGAGGTAATGGATTACTAAGTAATATATGAATACGTAAGCATCTGTATATATTTACGTGTAACTTCCACATCCGAGTACATACGACGATATAATTGGTATCAATTTAAAGGTCAACCACTTCTCTTGGATATACTATCAACTTCTCAGGTCTATGTCCTTTAGGAGTAAATGTATAAGCAATAGAATAAACATTTTGTCATTTTTCACACAAAAGTCAGGGTCCATTTGATCCACTAAATATTGTCCGATCTTTATCAAAACTGGCGTGCTTATTCTTTGGCCCCATCCATTTTTCCATGTAAAAATTCGCGATGTTTGGGTCATAATTACGGGCTCTGAAGCGACCTGAAAAACCGACAAAAATTAAGTATTTGGTCCATTTCATCCCCTAAATATTAACCGATCTTTACCAAAAACAATAAGGGTCTTAATTGGCCAGAACCTATCCTACATACAAAATTTCGTGAAGATTGGTCCATAACTGTGGCCTGTATCGTGTTTACAAATTATAATGGACTGACGGACGGACGAATGAACGAACACACATGTCTAGATCGACTCAGCTAGTCGAGATATGACGATCGGTATACTTAAAGGTGGGTCTAGGACCAATATTTCGCGGCGTTACAAACTATTGGGGCATAAAGCTATAATACCCTGACACTATGGGGTCTACCCCGAAATATGGGCCAAGATTTATAATTCTTATTAGGAAGATTTTCTGTTAATCAAAAATATCAAATTAGAGCCAATTCGATTAAAGAATGGAACCATGGGCAACATTGAAAAAAAAACTTAAGGCAGATTTTCTAATCGATGAGAATCGAAATCATTAATCTAGAGTCAATTTGATTAACAAACGTGTCCAAAAGTTTCAAATACCTAAAGTGGACCGATATATCCATTTCATTTTCATTTTCAATACCAAATATCCTAGGAGTAGTAGCAATGTAGCTATCTTAAAAATTGCTTGGTCTATGGTGTTTTCAACAGACGGGCGGATGGATAGATGGTCTTGGCTAATTTGACATAGATGTTTATTCTGATCAAGAATGTTATGGGGTCTCATTTGAATAGTTCGAAGTTTGGCAAACGGAAAGAAAAATTGAATACAAAACACACGTTGTGGGGGAGGGGTATAATAATATAAAGAATAAAAATATTAAAATTATCATTCAGGACCTTCCATGTACCGAAAATCGGCTAAAGCGGGTAATACGCCAGGGCTGCACGGGGAATGACACATTTTTTCCATTTTCCATTTTTTAGAATTTCCAATTTTTCAACACGTTCCTAATATCAAATGTTTTGAATAAAATCGGTTTTTAATTCACACATGTTGAATTAAAAAACTGATTTAAACAAACCATAACTCTTCTCTCTACGCCTTTTCAGCTGTTACTCAAAACATTTTAGTTGTAATTATAATGATTGCATTTTTAATTTAAGAATTTCATTCCAAACTATTTCAGTTTAAGTTCAAAGATACACTTTTTAATTTAAAAACTATTTTTGTATATTTCAAATTATTCTATTTGAAATTCAACACAATCTACTTAACATTTAAAACTATTTCATTTGAAATTCGAAGAATTTCATTTTAAACTCGAATCATTTCATTTGAGGTTTTTTTCATGTTTTAAATTAGAATTGTAATTTAATTAAAATGTTATTATTCAAACTACAAATAAAATAATTTTAATCAAAATTGTAATATTTTGAATTTGAATTACAAATTGATTGCTCGACCAATTTCTTCGTAAAAAAGGACATTTTAAAAGTACATAGTTCTGTTACGATTAAATTAGCTTACCAATGTCATTTATATATTTATTCATTTATTTTCTGCCTTACCTGCATTAAATCCTCTTCTGTCGGCGTTGTCACATCATTAGATGGCGTCGAACGTCGACTACTATTATTAGCTAAATTATCACAGTTCGAAATTGGTGAGTTGCAGTTGGTTTTGATTGTGGCGGGTTGTACATTAATTCCATTTGTGGTGACCGAAACAACTTCCGCACTTTGGCGGCGGGAGCGACGTTTTTCTGCGACCACGGGTTCACGAAAGGACAATTTCTTGCGTGGTTTATCGGTTTTGGGGCGATCATTTAAAATGCCACCTCCGCCACCACTTGCACTAACACCGCTACCCATGCTGCTGGTGCTGGAGTTAGCCGCACCACCGCTATCATGCAACAGCATGCCACCGCTGTTGTGCGTATCATAGATCAGGCCTTCGGTTAAAGATTTGCGTCGCTGAAAGGGAGGTGAGGAGTAAACACCTCCGGCGCCACCACCACCACCAGAACCCTGCATTTTATGGTGTTGGTGTTGCTGATATCGTCCAGCCGAAGGAGATCTTTTACGCAATTGAATGGGACTAGTACAAGGCTTATAGCCACTATAATCTTCGGGATTGGTAATTTGCCTTTGCAGGATACTTCTACGAGAAGGGACCATTTTATCTTGGCCTATCACATGATTATTATTTAAAAGTATTGAGGATTTATAATCCGCATGTGTTGTTGTATTATTGGCATTGCTATCAGCTGAGGCAGGGGAGGAGGATGATGAGATTTTCTTGAATCTAAGGCGGGCCTTGAGTATGTTCTCCGTATGAGTTTTACGTTCTTTATCACAGTTTTTGAGAGATTTATTGACCGGCTGACCTTTCTTTATCAGATAAACCGTGTTCTCATCGTTGAATAGGATGTGTTTTGGTGAGGTGTTACCAGAACCCGTAGCATTGACACATTTACGACTATCCCCACCACCACCACCCCCATTGGGATACAGATGAGCCAATTCTTGCTGTTGTTGATAAAAATATTCATCTTCAGTATCAGGGAAATCATCTGGATGCCGAGAGGAATAATGTTGCTGCCTTCTTCGAAGTTCTTCTTCTTCCTCTTGCTGCTCTTCTTCAAGGAGATTTCTCTGATAGGCGTCCTTGGCCCTCATTATATTTTCAATGAATGTATCATCGAGAAAACGGTGCGGACCTTTTTCCCCACCCATTTCCGAGCCATTTTCGAGTTCTTTTTCCACACAATTGATGAGTTCGTGAATATCGAGACTCTTGTTGCGCGTGGTGACTTGGCGAGCTCGACGCAATGATGACTTCTTGAGCGGTCGTTCATCTTTATTTTGTTTATCACCCAAAATGTCCTTGATTAGACTGCCGCCATTTCGGGAAATATTTCGCTGATAGTTCAGTGCATCCCGTTTATCTTCGGAGGATGTGTTGGAGCTGCTCTTGGCACCACTCGGTGGTGGCAGATCTGATTTGTTTTTATTCTCCGTGGATTTATTTGATTTTTCACTGGATTTTTTGCTACGTGACCATGGTAGAAAGTCAAAAGCTTTGGTCATGGGACTTTTTGGCGTGGAAGTCTCCGAAGAGGAACGTGATTTCCACAGACTCTTTTTTGGTATGTCTTTGCCAACACTAACGGGTAAGGGTTTCACCATTACATCATGCTTCATCATGACAAATTGTTGTTGTTGTTTATTTTGAATTCAGTAGCCCGTAAAATATGTGTCTACCACGGAAATGTTAATTTAGATTGGCAGACAATGAGTTCCGTCGAAGTTTACGGTCAATATTTAATTAATGAATTCCCTCTGGGATCATTTGTCATGTGGTTTTCCTTAGTGTTTAGCTGGTTAATTACCACCTGCAATAGGTTCTATTGAACTTTAGACAAGGCCATCTTCAACCAGGGGGTAATTAAGTATTAGTGGCCACTTCACTATGTAGCGTAAATTTAAATACTCGATATGTCTGTCTCGATACTCGATATGTCTGTCTGTGTATGCAGATATATTTTTTGTTTGAGAATTTATTAATCTGTTTTGTTTTCGGGGTTTTTACATCCTTGTCTTAGGTTATTCACACCATGTACCATGTAGGTTTATTTCATTTTGACAATATGAGTCAATATTTGCAAATTAATTTTCAACGCATTTGTTCACACCCGCCTTGCCTGCACGCCAACTGTGAGTCCATCCATGAGATTTAGCTGGCAACCGCTGAAAATCATTTTTTCTGAACGCAGAACACAAACAACAGACGAAAAATGCGACAGCTTCTGTTTGGTTTTCTATTTCAGTGATTTTTTCTCACTTTCTGGCACAAACAATGTTTTTTTTTCTTCTTATTTTTTTGTTTATAATATTTTTGTTCAAATGTTTTTTTTTTCAAATATGTATTTATTTAAGTTTTTTGTTTGTTATACTAAATAGTTTAAAAATAAATTGATTATTATTTTGTGTACACATTTTTTTCCAACTTTCAATTGCCTTTCAAGGGAACATTTATTCTTCGCCACATGTTCGGTCCACAATAAATTGTGACCTGATAACATATTTACAGATGGAATCGACATTTCAAAGTGGAACATTTCTAGGACAGTACTCCATGGGAGGTTTTCATATTGTTGTTTACTTTTTTATTTTGAAAAAAAATTATGTTATTTTTTTTTGGTGTACATTTACAGACCAAACAATTAGTCATAAGTAAAATAGGACATAAATGTTTCAAAATAAAATTTTGAGACAAAATCGAGATCATGACATGGGCATGGAAAATGTATATTGGGGATGAAAGGCCTTGGTATGTGAGAATCCCAGAAGGAAAAATGCGTCGTAGGTCAAAGTTAGGAGATATGGTGTGATATTTTTATACATGACGAGATAGCTTCATATTTTGATTTGTATCTATTATATGTATTTTTTGAGATTGCACCTCTTCAGTAAAATCGAATAACAATTTTTTGTAGAACATTTGTCCTTCTAACTCATGTGTCCTTTTCGTCCCTAATTTATTGAACCAGACTCCAATTACCACAAGATGTGATTTTTCATCCTCGCAAAGTTTTACAAAAATGTTGCTCATAATATCGGTATCGATATTTTAACGTCTTAATGGCTTTACCTCAATTTTATCCGCATTATGTTGCTAAACCCTTTATATGTATGTATTTCAATATATACTTAAGCATTATTATGAATAACTTTCGAATTCGTCCGTTATATTTAGTAAAAACGAATATAGACAAAAAGAAAATTATTTCGAGGGAGAAAGAACCGGTTTTCTAAATTAAGGAACCGGATATTCAGATAATAAAACCGATAACAGTCTGGTTCAATATATTTAGCGCGTTTGTTTATTAACATTCCAATGGTATGTGTTTCAACCGGGTTTATTTTGTCAATATCCGGTTTCAAATTTTATAGAACCGGTTCTTTTTTCCTCGAAATTAGCTTATTTGGTCTAACTTAATATGATTTTAGTAAATAATTCCAATGCTATGTGTTTAAACCGGGTTTATTTTGTCAATATCCGGTTCAAAATTTTATAGAACCGGTTATAATTTTGTCTAAGATTTTAGTAAACACTTTTATAATTAAGCACTTTTAGTGGATCTATTAAATGACATAGGGGTTTAGAAAACTAAGTGCGGGTAAAATTGAGAGAATACAATTAAAGCGTTAAAATATCGATGTCTGGGCTTTAAGGACCTCTCTTAAAATCGTATAAGCAACATTTTTGTAAAACACTGCGAGCATGAAAAATCACATTTTGTGATAATTGGAGTCCGGTTCAATAATTAAGGACTTAAAATCCTCATTTGATTTTAATGAAGAAATGTAATCTCAATTACATACAAAGGCTACAAATCAATATATTGAGCAATCACTTAATGTATAATAGGGTGACTAGGAATATCTCCATATCTCCGAAGTATGGGGTTTTTTATATTCAATTTATTTTTATCAACTCCCCAAAATCTTGTCGCACAGTGAAATACATGGACAGACTGCGGTACAAAATTATATCGGCTCAAAAAGTAGATATAAATATAGTCTTAGAAACAACTATAAATCTATATAGGAATTATGGATTCTTATCGGCTGAAATAATATCAGAAAATATCCAATATTATGTTATGTTTTTATGTAACACACATATAAAAAACTCCACCTGTTTTCAGGTATTTTAATGACCACATTTGCAGATTCTGCAACAGAGATGGTAATAAAAGACCTGTTGGAAGAAAATTGCCTACGCTTATTTTATCGCATATCCCGTATTTAAATCTAGTGTAGTATTAAATTATTTCGAAAGTCCTAGTCGTCATATTTTGACATAGCTCACTAATTTTTTTCTTCTTCGAAATTATTGTATCATTTTGTGTGTTATTACATTATTTCAAAGAATATATACAAAACACGTTTTTATATACAACAATTCCCTTATATATTTGTAAATATGTAATAAAAAATATCTATCACAAACACCACAATGTTTATGACACATACATGTCTAATAGGACGGCAGCCACTTCACCTGAATGTTTTGGATGTGAAGATGATGATGATAACAAAATGAATCTTCTTATTACACATAAACACATACGCGAGTAGGTATTTACCATATAAATGAATATGTTCATACATATATATGTTTTCGTATATTTTTCTATTGTATACCTTAGATAAAGGACAACATTCATAAGTAGAAGATATGAATGTCAGAACAAATGAATTGAAATCCATGTAAACAAGAAACAAACAAACAAACAAAAGATATACACAAAAAATATGTTTTGTGTATATAAAATTATCAGAGGCAGAATGTTTGATTTTTGTGATGTTCAGGACAAAAAAGGACCTATGGATTTCAAATGAATTCCATTCCACTATGTTGTTCATCATATACCATAGACGAATGTCACAAAACAATGTTAACATATTTGACATATTCTGGAAATATGAGTATTCGTGGCACTTAGATGACATAATGGGACATATAAGGTTTCACATATACATAAACACAAAAATAATATGAAAAATATTTATTAAATTTCATGAATTAAAGCAATACCTATTAGTTCTTTGACTACATTTTCAATATAATAAATGTCCTAAATTTATAAATCGAATATGTATCGACATGCTGTTTCCTTTTCATACGTCTATAAGAGTATACATAGTTGTTATTGTTTTTTTTTTCCAATAGGTGCATGCTAATATTTAAGACGCAATTATAAGACTAAAATTGTCCAATGCCCATATGTTTATGTTTCACAATAATATTTAAAGTTAATTATGATAATTATTATAATCATAGATAAGTAAACAATATATATTAAGGAAAAACACTTGAAATCTAATTATGACTATTTGGCATAATGGGTTCACTTTAATACATACAAACATATATATATATATATATATATATTCACTTAAACATTAATTGTCTCTTGAAGCTTTTCACCAAATTTCGAAATTTTCCAAGTGTATTTTATATATGTATAAGTATATTTTGAAATTTGACTGTCAGAAATTGAGCAGACATAAAATTTAAATATAGAAACTATGAACGCAATTATTCATAACATTTGCAAAAAAATGCGACGTTCACAAAGAAGGAAGAAAAGGAAATACACCAAGAATGTGAAATAAAAAAAAATAATTATATGGAATTTGAAATTTATATCACTTATTATTTTAATTTGAATTTAAAATTTTTATTGTAAATCATTTATGTTATTGATTTATTTGTATACCCTGGGATTTTTGGATTTCTATTTAATTCGAACCTACCCTAATTCAAGAATGTCCCATTAAAATTTCATGTGGAAATCTCAACATATCTTGAAGATATAACCGATCATGTTCTTCATTATTTTCTAACATATGTTGTGGTCGAAAATAGGGAATTTTCCAAAAAAAAAAAAAATAAATAAATAAATAAAAACAATTTCATATGTTCGCGATGTTAAAAATCCTTGTTCATGCCAGCGCCAGACATGTACTCTTTTGAATGTCTTTGGAATCAGGTGTTGCAGTGATCGGAAGTTATGCCCGAAGAGAAGGAATTTTCTTTAATTACCAAAAACAACTACAAAATGATTTCAACTCATTTTCTTTTCCTTTAAGTTCTCAAGTATGTGATAAAAATGTTAAATAGAGAATGGGGTACGCGTCCTTAATTTGTCCATTCCGAAGATCTCATAAGGTACAAATATTATACCATACATTTTTACCAGAGTAATAATCTACGTCGACCTGGCCGAGACCCTGTCTAGAAATTATTAATGAAAGGCCTTTGAAATGCCACATAGCTAGGATGGTGGGTACTGAGTACGAAATATATCAGTTCATGGTTTCAAATAACCTCCATTTAATTAAAGCATATTTTTTCAGCATTATTAGCTGGAATATGATATTTCTGTTTATACACAGGTACACGTTATCCCACTCATACCTTCACTTTTCGGATTATAAAGGTTTAGTCTCCAATCGAAGCGGATGAAATTTGGCTGGAATGTTTATTAAGAGCGTTCTATTTGGTATTCCGGATTCTTAGAGGATAAACTGTTACTTGATATTTCTGATCTGATGAACTACAAAGCGATTCAGTTTTAGACACCGAATCGAGAGTTTTGGACTCTAAGGGTCGTTTCACACAATTTAGAGAAGATTTACAAACACATGTCCGTCTGCCTGCCTTAATGACTGGCACACGAGATGTCTTTCGAAAGAATTAACCGATGTGTCTAAAAAAAACTTCAAATAAATTTCGAAGATGGAGACTACAGGCCAACTTATGTTGGTACCTCCCCCTATTCGAATATATACGTTAATTCCACACGAAGCGAAGGCACTATTCAATTTATTCTCATATCCAAATTAGATCGAGTTTAAAACTCGAAAAACTTTAGTTAAGTCCGATCAAGACCGAAATGTTTATATCCTCATCAGCCATGAGATTTTATGTCTTCTGAAAAACAAAATACCAGCTTACAGACACTTAATATTGAAAATACGATTCATCCTCACTGGACCGGAACATTGGTAATGAATTCCTACAAACGACAAAGCCTGGTTAACGGATAAAATCCGACCAAGTAATACCCTCCAAAATGAGGTGGACATTCAAAATTCAAAAAAATTGATTAACACTACCAGGAAATAGCGATATACTAAGTTACAGACATAGGCTAGACCCTTGAGCATACCGAAACTAACGCATGTCCGTTAAAAAATATGTCTGAAATCCTCAATGTTACCGTAATATGTGATACACCAAAACGAGGACCTATATATGTGATATTAGGTAGTGAGATTTTTCTAAGTAGAATACAGAATATCAAAAAATGAGAGTCCAGAATATAACGTATATTTAATATGGACGTATATTTAAAAATGTTTACGAAACAAACAAATGTGAAAACTATTTTTTGGGAGAAAAAATTTTACCCACCAAGTACCCGGCATGCCACTTGTGTTGGAATATTCGCCCAAAATGTGATGGAGTCATTATATAGGGACTAGGTCAAAACCCCCTCGGATGGAAAATGCGTCTTCATGAGACTATATAAAAACGTCTAACCTATATTGAACATTTTCTGGGTATATTAATTTTGACATTCCGTTTGTAACTCATCGAAATATTCATTTCCGACCCTATAACGTATATATATTCTTGATCAGGGTAAAATTCTAAGAAGATCTAGCCATGTCCGCCCGTCCGTCTTCCGAAGGAATTGAGATAGGGTGCTGAAATTTTGCATAGGTTTGTCTTTTGTCTGCAGGCAGGTCAAGTTCGAAGATGGGATATATCGGTCCACGTTTAGGCATAGCTCCCACATAACTGTACCCCCCAACGTTCGGTATTTTTGGGTTCTTCAGCGCGTTTTTCAACCGTATACGGTGAAATTTGGTACATTGAGCTCTTATTGGGTACTAAATGTCTGCACAAAAAATTATATAGGTCCACCTTTTCAGGTAGCCCCCATATAGCGGTACCTCCTAATTTTCAGTATTTTGGGGGTTTTTATGGTATGTTTCCACCAAATTGGCAGTAATTTAGTATTTTGAGTTCTTAATAGCTACCAAATCTCTCCACAAAGAAATTATAAACATAGGTAATTTGTTTCGGATAGCCCCCATATAAGGGTAACCCCAATTTTCGGTATTTTGGGGATCTAGAGCGCGTTTTTCAACCGAATTCGCTGCAGTTTGGTATTTTGTAGTCGTATATGTTAACAAATCTTTCTACCGAAAATTGTTACTATTGTTACTATTTTGAGGCCCTAAAATTGTTACTATTTTGAGGCCGTCCCCATATAACCTCCTTTTTTATATTAAAATAGTTATATGATTTGTTCCTATTTTGGGTTTGGTTTTAAAACTCGAAAAAACTAGAACATAAGGTTCGATAATTAACCTTATATATATTAATATATATGAACTGTGACCCTGTGTGGGAGGTACCAGAAGGAGTTCAAGTTCGAATATGTTCCCCATGTTCGAACTTGAACTAATTTTGGAAGAAATAAAAATATGGGCAAAGTTAGGATGAAATCAAAATTTTTGTAAATGTGATATCGAGTATATGGAATTTTCGCGGGTACGAGACTTATACTGAAATGCTTACAAATGTCTTTATATACTGATATTTTTTAATATTTCCAGTATCGCGCTTGTGGATGCAAATGTAGTGCATTTTACACTGAGTCGAGAAGTACCTACGCAGACAAACAAAGTTTTGGTAATTGTAGTGTAGGGACCGAGTATTTTACTTTAGGTTCCGGTTTTCTTTTGTGAAACACATTTCAACATGTTTTCGAAAAAGATAATAATTTGGAATATTTTTTCCTAGAATAGTAATTTTGTATTAAGGAATTAAGGGATTATCAAGTTATTTATTGTCTATAATGTTCGTTTAATTTTATTAAGTATGGGAATGTCATCATTCCGTTGTTTTGCCAGGTATTGAATATATTTTAAGAACTTTTTGGCATACATATTTTTGTTGGTATTTTATTTAACGATTTATTCTCGTGAAACATTTTTGAAATTCTTTCATCGCACACGTTCGAAAATACAATATATGTGTCACATCATGTGACTAGCTAATTAACTTTTGGTTATATATAAAATGTAACATTTAATATTATTAATTCCAATTTATAGATTTTATATATAAATGCAATTACCTTACGACAAATAAATTCCGCCTAAACATATGGAAAATGTTACGGAATGAAAACCTAACACATATACAATAGATTTGACTAAATTCCAAATGAGATTGATAATTTGACGTCATTACTGTAGCATTTGCAAAATGTCTCGTTCTACTGTATTTGTTTTTATACTTAGACATGAGTGATGTTAAGACCAAATTGATTTTCTGCTCTTCCTTTCTTTACCACAACAGCAGTCAAATCACAAAGATTTATTGCTTATCTAAAGTAGCTCATCGATAATGTCGATGGTAATTTGCAACCAATAATGATTTGCAGGGTAATAATATTTTATGATTTTTTTTAAATCATATCTTAAGATGAAATACGTTTATATGTGGTTTTGGCAATTATGGAAAAACAAACAAAAGAATACAAGAAACTTTGTGTATATGTGTTTATTTTTTGTTAAGATGGTGTTTGGTGTTAATATCGCTACACTTTTTGAAATAAACAAATATGTATGTTTTCCAAGAAACACAAAATTATCTATCCTAGACAGCATATAGATTTTATTTAGACAATCGGTTGTGGTACGAATTCATGTATTTATGACAGATGGGAAAATTATGTCTTATTAATATTTGACATAATTGCAAGAAAACACGAAATTATAGCGACAATAAATCATAACATAAAATCGAAAGAGACACACAGTTTGCCAGTTAGGATAGTTGACTCATAAATACCCACAGAATATGATTAAATAAAAAAAATTCTCATTCAGTTCGCAATGCCTGAAAATATTGGTCGGAGATTCTATATAGTATAAATATTCTTGAACAGAATAAAATTCGATGTCAATGTAGACATGTCCGCCTGTCTATTCAAATCACGTTATAGAATGCAATATTTAAGATAGAGGATGTTTGGTATTGAAAATAGTATATCTCGACCTGCAATTAAAAAAACAGTGAGCGGAGCAGTATAGTCGGACAATATACCATACAATACCCTACACAAATACCACGGAACTCAAACATTCTGCGGATGTTTATTCCGAGCCTGGGCAATATTTTGTGAAATTTGAACCCTCTTCCCCGATTGGAGGTCAACAGCAGACTTACACTGACATATTTTCCGAATATTACTAATATTCAGTACACAGTACAGCCCTTCTAAATACTTGTCCAGATTCGCTTCACCGTGGGCTCGGCTTATAATTGTGGCCTATAGATCGACTCGAAAGAACAGCACAGTACAGCCCTTCTAATTACTTGTCCAGATTCGCTTCACCGTTGGTTCGGCTTATAATTGTGGCTCATAGATCGACTCGAAAGAACAGCACAAAAATAAGTTTTCAGTCCACTTCATCCAAAAATTATTATCTGATCATCACCGAAAATTATAGGAGTTGTCTTTGACCATAACTGGAACTTTGGAAAATTTCCAAGCGATCAGCGTTATATTTCCGCCCTCTAGTGTGGTAATGGGTTTCTAAATAATATATGAATACGTAAAAACTTGTAAATATTTAAGTATAACTCCCACAGCCAGGTGCATACGACAATATATTGGTATCAATTTAAAGGTCAACCACTCCCCATCCTCTGGGGAGGATAATATAAATTTTGTAATTTCTCATACAGAAGTCAGGGTCCTTTTGACACGCCAAATATTGACCAATCTTTATCAATGTAAATTTTCTCCATGTACGATTTCGCGATGTTCGGGCAACAAATGCGGCCTCTGATCTTTACCCATAGGGATCTTCATTGGCCTGGGTTCAATTTAAAGGCCAACCACTCCTCCTCCTCCTCAGGGGAGGAGAATATAAATTTTGTAATTTTTCATACAGAGGTCAGGGTCCATTAGACACGCTAAATATTTACCAATCTTTATCAATGTAAATTTTCTCCATGTACGATTACGCGATGTTCGGGCAATAAATGCGGCCTCTGATCTTTACCCATAGGGTTCTTCATTGGCCTGGGTTCTGGCCAATGAAGAACCCTATAGGTAAAGATCAGAGGTTAGAGATCCTACATGCAAAATTTCCTGATCCATAACTATGGGCTGTATCATGTTTACAAATTATAATGGACAGACGGACGGACACACATGTCGAGATCAGCTAGTGACGATGACGATCGGTATACTTAAAGGTGTGTCTAGGACCAATATTTTTCGAAGTTACAAACTCTTGGAGCAGCACGAAACTATAATACCCTGACAACATAGTTTTGTATGGTATGAAAACTTATAACGTTACCCCAAATATTCGACATTTTGGGAATTTTGGACACATTTTGTCCGCAGTTTGGGAATCAATTCCAAATCTTATTAAAATTTTTCACTCCATATAACGCTACCTCTTATTTTGCAGACAGTGGGGCGTTAATACACGAATTGACTTTAATTTCATATTTTGATGCCAAATTTCCTAGAACGTTTTTATATAGCTCTCATCGGTATCGCTCTTTTATCGATATTTAGTATTTAACCGATTTTTTCAATTGGAGTAGCTATTATTTGGCATTACGGGTTCATGGAGCGTGAACAACATTTTGCAGAATAATTTTGATATATGTCCATGTGTGGCCAAAAATCATATGTAACGGTAAAGTCCTATGTTCAGCATTTTGATGTTTTCAACCAAAATTTTCCACTAAAGTAACTATAATTTTGCATTATGGCGTTTTTAAAATATATCAACCCATTTTCGGGATAGTGAAGGTTTATCCGCATTATTCCACCGAAATGGCGAAATACATCTATTCAGAAAATATTTAATATGAATTAATGTTTTGACACAGTCTCCATATAAAGGTCTCTGGCCCTTTTGTGATATTTTTAAAACTGGCCAATTTCTGATATTTTGAAAATTTTATCCAAATTTATCTACCGATTTGGGAAAGGATTGTCAATGGAGCTTCAACGAGAATAACCTGATTTTCGATTTCAGCATAAAACTGTAACAAGTTATGGGTTCTTTCAACTTTTTGCTCAGAATTCTAATCCGTATTTATTATATAGGGTTTTCAAGTATTTTATTTAACTCTTTCATATCGAATACTTTAAGAAACAAACAAAATAATAAAATCAAATGTTATTTTCTTATTCCGAAAGGAATTTTCCTCAAAAGATGACTTTTTATTTATTGCTGTGAAATAAATACAAATTCTCGGCCATTTGGAACACAATTTGCAATAAATATAGTAATTATGGAAAAGTTATAGATTTTGTGTTTTTGTTAAATGGAAACGAAGGCCATATCGGACGTCTTCTTTTTATTTTTAATTGCCACAATACTGGATTCCAAAAAAATATAAAAAAATAAAAACATTAATATATAGGAGAAAATGCCAAAAAAAAAACAAATAACAATTAAAATTCATGTACCTTTAGCGGGTGTTTGATTATATTGTAAATCAAAAAAAATGGAATTTTTATCTAATTTCAAATAAATTTTCATAATATGAAAAAAAAAGATTTTTAGATAAATCAAATGTACCCAAAAATCAGTATGTTCAAATATTCAAAATTAAATCGTATTCCATAAAAAAAAATAAAGGCATATTTTTCGGAAATTTAAAATGAAATATTACGGTGTTACAAATTGAATTCATACGAAGTATAAATATGCCAAAAACTGCAGATCAAAATCAGGAATAAGGAAAGTAAAAATTTTTTTTTGGCTAAACAAATTTGGAACTGAAAAATGTAAATATGCCACTGTATTCGTCAGATTGCATCCTGTTTTATTATTCCATCATTATTTTTTATTTTTCAATATTATTCAATTATTTTCTAAATAACATTTCCACCTCTTTTACAATATGCCTTCCAACAGCATTCTTACCTTCTATTGTATTCTCTTGTCGAAAATGGCTCTATCAGCTGAATTGAATTATCTCTGAGTATTAAGAATAATTGATGAATTATTATTCAAATGAATTATATCAATCATCAGACGTGAGATATTAGTCATATCGTCACACATGTCTGTATAATTTGAATGGGAATATGTATTTAATCCAAAGGCAAACGAAATGCAGGCAATGAGACATAGTCATAAATATTCATATGAAAATATTCAAAATTCCATATAGAAGATTTGAACTAAAAGCTTATATTAAAATAAAAATAATATTAAAAAATAAAACATAAAAAATATATTTTTCCAATGAATTGAGTAGATTTTCATGGAAAAATAATGAAAATTGTAATTTTGGCTATACCAAGGCAACAAAAAATATTTTTTTATGTCTAGTCAACAGCTGTTTAAAGACGGTCTTTTTTAATTGAAATATAAAAAAAATAGTAATTGTTTATCGGACAAATTTTGCGTCTGTGTTACACAATTTATACAAATCGATCAAAATCATAGATGAGTGTTATAAACCACTTCCCATTTGCTAGACACATTATCCAACCTGAAGGATTTAGTAATTTAATATTTCGTTTTCAAAGAGGATAACACTTATCTTGGTGGATATTTTCCACATGTAACAGGCAAAAGGAAACGAGATAGACACATGGTTCCTTTTGAGAATATGCATAGAATCATTTTCTGAGTCGATTTATGCATGACCGTCCGTCTGTCTGTCGATGTTAAATTGTAAACAAAGTACAGGTCGCATTTATAATCCACATTGGATGAAATTTGGCATATGTCACTTATTTGGCTCAAGGACGAACCCTATTGAAATTGGGAAAAATCGGTTCAGATTTAGATATAGCTCCCATATATATTTCCCTCCGATTTAATGTAAACGGTGCCTATATATATTTCGATTTGCACGAAATTTGGTACAGCGTAATAAATTGGGTCTAGAATGATGTGTGCAAAGTTTCGCGAAAATCGGTTCAGATTTGGATATAGCTCCCATATATATTTTCGTCCGATTTAAGCTAAATGGTGTACCAAATTCCCTATATACCTTTCGATTTGTACGAAATTTGGCACAGCGTAATGAATTTGGTCTAGAATGATGTGTGTCAAGTTTCCTGAAAATCGGTTCATATTTGGATATAGCTCCCATATATATTTTCGTCCGATTTTCAGTAAATGGTGCCCCAATGTCCCTATATAACATTCGATTTCCACGAAATTTGGCACAGCGTAATGAATTATGTCTAGAATGATGTGTGTTAATTTTCGTGAAAATCGGTTCAGATTTAGATATAGCTCCCATATATAGTTTCGTCCGATTTAACGTAAAAGGGGCACCAAAGTCCCTCTATATCTTTCGATTTGCATGAAATTTGGCACAGCGTACTGAATTAAGTCTAGAATGATGTCTTCCAAGTTTCGTGAAAATCGGTTCAGATCTATATATATTTTTTTTGTCCGATTTAATTTAAATAATGTGCCAAAGTTCTTATGTTGCATAGCGTACTGAATTTAGTTCAGAATTCTGTGTGCCAAATTTCGTAAAAATCGGTTGGGATTTAGATATAGCTGATATGAAGTAATTGACGCACCAAGAAACCAATATATGGCTGATAGGAACTAAACGTACCGAAATTAGTATAACTTAACCTGTGACAAGTTTCGTTGAAATCGTTTCATATTTGGGTATAGCTTCTATATATATTTTCGTCCGATTTTAAGTAAATTGTACATCAAACTCCTCATGTTTGTCAGATTGACATCAAATTTTGCACAAATTTTATTTTATCCAATTTCATGTTAATAATGCTTTATAATATACCCATAGTGGTGAAGGGTATCATATAGTCGGCCCCGTCCGACTTTACTACTTTCCTTACTGGTTTTTTTTAAAGTACCCCACATAAGATAACAGGATGGTCGAAGAGTCGAGAAACTCGCTGCCGTTCAGCTGTCCGATAGACCATTTGAAGCGAAGGGAAAATATGCATCAGGATAATGAATTTCGTTTCAAATTCAGTATCGATGTTCATTATACCCTCCACCATAAGGTTACATTTGACCTTCCGTTTGCCACACCTTGAAATTACCGCCGTAGCCCCCCCAAGATAAAGTATTCTTGATCAGAATAAAATTATATAACTATTTAGCCATGTCCTTCTGTTGAAATCACGATAGAGATCGAAATAATTAAAATATAATTCTGACTGACATTGTTAGGGTCTAGGATGTTTGGTATTGCAAATTGGACATATTGGTCCACGTTTTGGTGTAGCCCTCATATAATAATACGTTTTTCAACTGAATTGGCTGTAATTTGGTAGTTGGGGTCCCTAATATATTGTGAATCTAGATAATATAAATGATTAATATTGATGCTAGTTTCGGGGTAGCCCCCATATAACAGTATCCCCAATATTCGGTATTTTGGGGTGTTTTGGCTCGTTTTTTCAACTGAATAGGGATCCTAATGTATTGCGAATAAAAATATTAATATTGATTTCTCAATGTTTAGCCAACAACAGTGTTAAACCAGTAAGGAAAGCAGTAAAGTCGGACGGAGCCGACTATATGATACCCTTCACCACTTTAGGTATGTTCAACAGATGAATCCTTACAGACGTCGCATTTTTAAAGGACCAGTAAAATGAAATTGGATCCATAAACATGTCATTCTGCAGCCGATACTAAATTTTTCTTTTGGTCAGATATAGAAGCTATACCTAAATCTGAACCGATTCTCAGGAAACTTGACACACATCATTCTAGACTTAATTCATTACACTGTGCCAAATTTTGTGCAAATCGAAAGATATATAGGGACTTGGGTACACCATTTACCTTAAATCGGACGAAAATATATATGGGAGCTATATCCGAATCTGAAACGATTTTCGGGAAACTTGACACACATAATTTTAGACTTAGTTCATTACGCTGTACCAAATTTCGTGCAAATCGAGAGATATATAGGGACTTTGGTGCACCATTTACATAAAATTGGACGAAAATATATATGGGAGCTATATCCAAATCTCAACCGATTTTCAGGAAACTTGACACACATCATTCTAGACTTAATTCATTACACTGTGCCAAATTTCGTGCAAATCGAAAGATATATAGGGACTTTGGTACACCATTTAACATAAATCGGACGAAAAAATATATATATGGGAGCTATATCTAAATCTGAACCGATTTTCTCGAAACTTGGCACACATTTTTCTCGACCTAATTTAGTACTCTGTGCCAAATTTCGTGGAAATCGAAAGATATATAGGGACTTTGGAGACCTATTTACATTAAATCGGAGTAAACTATATATGGGAGCTATATCTAAATCTGAACCGATCTAAATCTGAATCGGTTTGTCCTCGGATTATAAATGCGACTTGTACTTTGTTTACAATTTAACATGGACAGACGGACACGCATAAATCGACTTAGAAAGTGATTTTATGCATAATCTCAAAAGGAACCACGTGCCTATCTCGTTTCATTTTACA
The DNA here is from genome assembly GCF_032173495.1 of Musca vetustissima. Classification (NCBI taxonomy): domain Eukaryota; kingdom Metazoa; phylum Arthropoda; class Insecta; order Diptera; family Muscidae; genus Musca; species Musca vetustissima. The sequence continues at coordinate 256,744 of NW_026881729.1, read as the reverse complement.
TGTTACAAACATATGCATAAAGACATAATATCCTGTACCACAGAGTGGTGAAGGGTATAAAAATTTTAATATTGACACAAATTTCGAGGCAGTCCCCATCTAACGGTACTCCCATATATTTGGTATTTTGGGGACGATAGGTACGTTTTTCATCGGAATTGGCTGTAATTTGGACTCTTAGTGTTTAGCTAACGTCTAAAATTATTAATATTGACTCAGATTACATGGTAGCCCCCGCGGCACCTTCGCTATTCGGTAGTTTTGGGATGTTAGACACGTTTTCAACCGAATTCGCAGTAAGTATATATTTTGGAATTTTATTGGTTCCTGTTTTAATATAGCTCCCATATGACACTAACTCAACAATTTGATGTATTGAGAATTGCTGACAAACGTCATGATATGTGCAAGGTACTAGCTCAATTTGAGTGTCTGTAGTTTGATAGTTTATTTTCTCCTAAAACGCCCGATCGGTTTTTTGGTATTTTAAATGTCCACCTGATGTTGAAGGGTATAACTAGTTCAGATATAAAAGTTTGATCGTACAAGTTTGGGGATAAATTGAGTCTACATATTCGCTGTCGGCTATATGAAACTTTGAGTTGGCCGAAGCGAATGTCGATACCGTTCATGTGTCCTTCATGGCGAGTATTCGTAATGCTTTTGGTTTAGAACTTTACTCTAGAATTAAAGCTACTGAACCCTTTGAAGCGACGTACGTTGTGTAAGGAATGTTTTTTTTTTTCTTTATCCATTATTGGTCGGGTGAATATTAACATGTGTTTCATGAATCAACACTTTATCCAACAAAAAATGCGATATGCATGCCGGCGTCGTCATTGGACCACACTTACACGTCGTTGATGACAATTGCCACAAGCCGCACAACGCCCGTTACAATCAATTTATTGAGGAGTAATCGTGTTATATAATGAAATAGCCCAGTCAATTGGTCGCCTCAAGCTATTGGCCAATGCAATGCGTTGAAGCAAGGAGCTTCGAATCAACATTGAACGGGAGCTAACTACCGTTTTGGCCGTGCCATTGTGATTTGGGTCTAACGTTTTATTATATATATATATATATATATATGAATTTCCAGCTCAAGGTGGGGGGACGAACCAATCGGGTTTTTGCATGTTTAGTTTCGATATTGGACCCCAAGATGCTTTTGAATAAAATGAGACCTTTAACTGGATTTTTAAATCGATCCAAAAACAAAAGCTTGAAAATGTAACAAAAAATGTTTTTGTGAACATTTCAGATTTAATCCGACTTATCCTTAAACAGATTGTGGTCTTACATCCATACATACATGAATAGTTCACAATTTATATTTCTGAAGTTTGCTATATTTATCGAAGAATATTTGTTGCGTGTGTATTGGTTTTTTCATATTGAAAATGTTATATGTTTATGCACTTTGCACAAAAACAGAAAGCACATCTCTGCATGGATATAAATTAAGCTATTCAAGTGGAATGTTTTATTCCAAGAGAGAGAGGGAATGAGGCAACTGTGTCAGGAAACCAGTGATTAGGGGGTCGTAGGTATGTTTTCTAAAAATTACTTAACTAAAAATAAAATCTAAAAATATTTTCATTGTCTTTTATTTATCTTCTATGTAGCTATTTTTAGTAAAATATTCACAAAAAAAATACATTTGGTTCTATTATATGTGTGTTAAGTAGTTTTTCAATCACTTAGACATATGGTCGCCTCCATATATCGATGTGTAAACACTGCACATTGTAATAAATTATAAACAGACTGGCCGACCGACCGACCACAAATTGTGGTTTATTTCCTCTTCTAATTTGCCCTCATTTCTTTTCGATTTTTCCTACATGGCCCAGCATTTGTATGGGGTCCGTTGAAATGCCTTGAAATTGTAGTATAAATTCGTAATCGGAAGAGCCGAGACAATTTCCATCATCATCATCATCATCGTCAAATGTAATTCGGAATATTTTGTCATATTTCTAAGCAAGAGAGCGAGAGATCAGACGAAATTTATTAGCAATATTCAAGAACAGATATGGGCAAGGTTTTCTTCTTTTCGTCTGTGTATTTCTTTGCAATTTTCGAACACAATTTTTTTCTTTTTAAGCATCTGTTGGGAAATATTTATAAATGAAATTGTTGACATTCGTTGTCATTACGAATTATTGTTTTTGTTAAATTATTTTCAAAAGAAAAATATATTTCCTCTCACTAAAACAATTAGGGCTATTGGCAAGACATGTAAAATGTTTTTCTGATTGCGCCCTTGGGTGTAATTTTCATTTGAGGTAGTCGTTTTGCTTATGCTTGTCATTATGACACATATTTCTGTTGCTGTCATAAATAAATAACAGTGTACACTTTTCCGTTATTATTTGACGCCACTTTTCCTCAACATAATTTCTGTGTTGAAGGTCAATTTTTTGGGGAAAACTGGGTCAAGAGATAGTTACTACAATACACAGTATTACATTTTTGAATTATGAGTATAGATATTGATGTACATGTGTGTAATTGAACATTATGATGGGAAGATGAAGCAAACTCTTCTAAGGAGATTTCGAATTTCCAGATTTTCAATGGGCCTTTAAATGGCAAATATTTATACTGAGTAGTTTATTTTTTAAAAGTAGTTTAAGTCTGTTATAGATTTTTGTACACATCTTGGATCTAGCACATTTTACAAAACGTATAACGTTATATTTTCTAAATACTTCTTTTAACATTAAAGTTCAGTATCTAGAAATAAATATTAGAAAATCGAAATTGAAATATATTTCAAATATTCTCGATATAATAATATTTTTTACTATTATTTGATTTGATTAAAAAAAACAATTATTGAATACAACTTTCTTTTATCTTATTTATCTCATACATAATCCGGTCAAAGTTCATGTTTGCAATGAACAACAAATTTCTCATATGAAATCACATGTTTTCACGCCATGAATCAAATTGTTTTTTTTTTTTTTTTTTTTTTTTTTGTATATTTTAAATTTTGTTCATCATCGAAGTCGTCGTCATCGTCATAACATCACATCAGTTTATATTTACTATTTTGTGCTAATTTATTGGATGGCAATATATTTTATTAGATTGCTTAACAACAATGAGACACCAAACGCTTGATCATGGAAGAAAAACCAATACATGTGGAAATATCTGCATATATATTTTTAATGTGTCAAGAATCTGTCGTTTGGTGATTTTCTGTTTGAAAACGATACACACTTCACAAAAGAATATTAATTTAATGTTTTTAATATAAAATTGTTGAAACTAAAATCGGTCTGGATTTTATTTAGGGTAGTCAATGTCAGAGTAAATTTTACCAATACATCAAGAATGACTACGATTGGAAAATTCGGCTGGAACCATCAGATTACTTAAAAAGGGGAGGGACTTTTATATGGACATATCATTAGCTAAAATGTAAAAAGGCGTAACTAACAAAAAATTGAAAAATTGACATTTTGAATGAATATTGTGAATGTCAATAAACTACATGTGTTGACATTCAAAAATTCAATTATCAATTTTTTGTTAGTTACGCCTTTTTGCATTTTAGCTAACGATATATTAAATAAATTTAAACATGTTTTCACCATCTAAGAACCTGGATTACACAAATTTCGCTTGATTGGATTGGTTAGAAAATTCAGACAAAAACCTTAAAAATTTACCAAGAGGTGGACCGATGTATCCCATTTTTCATACAATATTTCCTATGAGTAGTAGCAATGTATGCAGAATTTTTTCCTATTTAGGACATTTTTTATCTAGGGTAAATGTTTCATCTAATTCAGATAAGGAATATATATACTTTATGGGGTATTCACAAATATTTGTTAACCGACGTTAGATTTAACGCCTCTAGACAATATTTTGTGGGATATGTTAAGGCTTATGCATGAACATACAAGACCGCTTCAATTGACACATTTGAAAACAACATTGAAACATTAATTCGGGAGATACCCACCGAAATATTGGAAAGGTGATACTAAAATTGGACTAAACGGATGGAGCACTTGCGGCGAAGTCGAGGTCAATATTTTCATTAAATAACCTTCAATCCTTAAACTATGTGGACGCATTTTTCCGAGTTCTTAAAAAAATAACATTTTCTATAGCTCTAAAAATCTGCCTTTACAGGGTTATAATTTTGTGGTTTCAAAAGTATGAGACTGAAATTTACATCTGGCAAACTAAGTTAACAAACTTTTTCCTCTGAATTGAAAGTCTGAAATTGATGGATCGAAAATAAATCGTCTAACTGTCTCACACTGCACAAAAACTACCAAACTCTACACACAAGTACAAAAGTGTCAGTCAGTGTTGCTGACAGATATATACCCTGAGTCTATGGTTTAAATCAGGTAAATGTACCAGCAGAAGTGGACAATGGATCACATCTTTGGACTTGATCTAGACTTGGTAAAGATAATAGGCTGTGCAAAGTTTGGTCCAAATCGGATATTTCATTCGCCTGATGTTGGTTTTGAAAACATTGAAAAATTTGTGGGGGGTGCCGAAAGAAGTGGACCAATGGGTAAGTGTTTGGCCTTGATTTAGGCTTAGTAACATTTACAGTAGATATCGGATATTAGAAACTCAAAAAAAGCCGGAGATTTCTTTCTTATATGCGTTTTTTCTTATATGGAATTATCGGATATAAGAAAGTATAAGCTCTGTGTTTTTGATAATCATTCTTATATGCGATTGTTTCTTATATGTGATGTGCTTATATCCGATATCTACTGTAACAACATTTATTTTTTGCACAATGTTGACCATTTTGAGGGAGAGGTACCAGAAGGAGTGAACCGATATTTCCAATTTTCGAACTTTAACTACGTTTGGAAGAAATATTACAATGTGCAAAGTTTGCAAAGGTTGTTATTTCCATCAATATTCATTCGACCAGACGGACGAACATTTGTAATTCGACTCAGAACTGTCTGAAACGGATTTGGTCCAAAGAAAAAATTGAGTCTAAAACCAATATTTCGAAGAGGCACATTTTTGTCATGTCAAAGTGTATATACCCTCATTAGTCATAAGGCTGAGGGAATAAAAATTTGTATTCGGCCAAAGCCACGTCCAACTATGTTTTGCAGTTTCCACTGAAAATATCGCTGATGTAATTTAAAGTGTTGCCGAGACCCGATTGTATCGATTCCTCGTCGTTCTCAGGAATTAGGACTTCCCTACCGTATTTTGTATTTTTAATCCACATGATGTCCAGCTCATACAAAAACTGAAACCAGCTGACAATACACAACGCAGTAGATACGTGGAATGACAGGATGAACAGCAATTTTTCGAACAAAATGTTATTCAGCGATAAAGCACCGTGTGTTTATAAAAAAAATAGCCTATTTGGGGTTCTATAAGTATGTAAGAAAAGATATGCCATTACATCCAGAAAAAAATCACTATTTGATGTGCTGTTTAGCCTGCAGGTATGGTTGGAACTTACTTCCTCGAAAATGACAAGAGAATGACTGTCAACGTCATTTTGGAGTGTTATGGATTTTAGGATTTTTTTGCCTGCTATTGGAGAATATGTGGTTTAAACAAGACGGTGCCACATGTCACACAACTCGTGCGAATATGGCTTTATTGCAAGAAACATTTTTTGTCCGCATAATTTCTCGTCGTGGCAGTATCAACTGGCAACCAAGATCATGCGATTTGACACCATTCGATTTTTATGGGGCTACGCGAAATACCGTGTTTATACAAATCAAACTTCAACATTCCCTAGGAGGTCAACGTTCAATAATGATAATAAGACTGATATGTCATGAAAAAAGTTTTATATATATGATTTTTTACGTTTACGTTTGAAACCGCGAAATTGATAATCCTGCTTGAGTTAGTTAAATAAACAATGTACAATATGCAGTATGTCAAACTGCAATCAGATTATTTATAGGAGAGTACTAGAAAATCCACTGTGTTATTTCTTAATAATACCCGGTGATTTGTTATTGGAGTCCCAGAATTTCTTATATTGTATTTATTTTCTCTTCACGTATATATATATATATATATATATATACATGTTATTGTGTATGTTTTATTTATAAAACTCAGCCAAATGTTAAATTGATCAATTGACAAACAAAAATGTATTTACTTCATTTGCTATATTTAATATATGATTTTTTGTTGTTCTAATACTTTGTAGAGGACTTTGGAATAAATAACTTCTCTTGACAACAGCCAGGCAATAGAAAGTAGAAAAAAAATATTTTTTTTTATTTTAGTTTTGTAAACATTAAATTTTTCACATTAAAAATATTTTTTTTTTAGTTTTTATTTTGGTTTCAATATTTTATATCCATTTTTGTTCACTTTGAAATTTTCCACATAGCAAAAGAGAAATTAAAAAAAATTGAAATTTCTTTCTTCACTTAATTTTTTTATGGAAATTAGCAGTTAAATCTTTTGTTATTGTTGAATTTTGTGTTTTGTTTGTTTTCTACAACATACACCTTTTCCGTTTATTTCTTATTTTTTTTTTCTTGGTGTTTAAAATTAATTAATATTTTGTGTATATAGGATATATTTGTTTTGCTTTGGAATATAATTTCGTATTAGACAATTGTATATATTATATTATGATTTTTTTTCTTCCATTCGTTAATATATTTTTTTGTTTTAATTTTTCTTTGTATATTTACAATTTTCATTTTTAAACATTCAACATCATCACAATCACCATTATTTATCTATGTTATATAGATATAAATATGAATATATATATCTATGTATGGTAAGACCAACAACACCGCATTTTATATGTATGTATATAGATTTTGTTTTTTTCTTTTGTTGCTTTTGTTTTTATTTCTTTTGATTTAAAAATCATACGCGTTTCGCAATTTTTCCTCGATTTGTTTTGCAACGTTTACGCCGTATAGCACTTTGTGTACTGATCACCAGTTTCACCGAACTTTGTGTTTTTTGGTTTTCCTTGATGTGTGTTACGCTCCCGCCTCTCTTCGTGTGTGTGTGTGTATAATGTCTTGGAAAGCTTTAAATTTGCGTAAAAGCTTTTTTGGTCGTCTCATTTTGGAATTCTCTTTTTTTTTGGGGCAAAGAAAATCTCTTAGTAGTGTTATTGTGCGATGTATGGATAGGCGGTTATATGTATGATATTTGAAATACGAGATACGTGTACAAATTATGGCAAGGTTTAGATTTTCAATATCAATTTTATATCGTCCACCATAATGTAGAGTGTATATTAAATTTGTCATTCCATTTACAACACCTCGAAATATTCTTTGAATAAAATTCTATATACAGTGTTATCTATTTCGTGGTATCAAAATTAGATGTAAATGAAACACAAACATGTCGGTGGCATCCTCTTCTTGAATCCACATATCCTCCTATTATTCAATAGCAGGCAAAAAAATCGATTATCATATGATCATAATGCTCCGAATTGACAATGACAGTCGTGCCATCGCCGTCGTCGAAGAAATCACACCTTCGAACCAAAAAACTCACCAAACAGTGATTTTTTTTTCTGGATGTAATGACCTCTCCTAAATTACTTGAGGATTCTCAGAACCCTAAATACGACAATTTTGTTTATTAGCATACACCCAGAGAGCGAGAGAGAGAAAGAGAAATTTGCTTCATCGCTGAAGAAAATAGTGTTAAAAAATTGCCGTCCACCGCCTGTTGTTCAAGCACCACGTTATAAATGGTCAGAGGGTTTCAGTGACCTAGATTTGATATAGGTCTAAATGCAAAATGCGCCACAAGACAAGCATATATTCTGAGAACGACGAGAACGTGACACGGATCTTCGGCAACACTTTCACTTACAGCAGCGATATTTTCAGCGAAACGAGCGAATCGATGATGCACATGCCTTACGCTATTTGTATCTACTCTAAAATTCAATTTGGCCCTGCCCTTCTCTTGAAAGAAACAGCTCCTACTATATACTATAAAGATTTGCCATGTTGCACATATTTAGGTTGTTACTGCACAGAAAATAATGTTTAATGAATATTTTCATTATTTCATTTATAGTTATTTTTTCCATATTGGACGTGAAATTCTTATAATCATGAGAAAATCACAATTTGTCCTAAATAATATAAAAATTACATTAATGTCAAAAATATATTACTACTTCGCTCAACTTTATCACTATTTGCGCTCATTTTTTCCTCTCCCACTCTCCCTCTCCACCAAAAACATCATTCATTGTTCCGCTGTGTTTTGGTATCGTCTTCCGTTTCTACCCTTAATCGGTGGTTGTTATTTTTGCAACCATTTATTTACTGTTACTGACAAATTTTGCATTCCATTGTCACTTCATTTCATACACTCTTACATTGGTGTCACAAAATTCGCATTTGTATTTTCCAAATTATTTTGATATAAATGCTTAACATAATAGTCTTTAACATTGTTCTGATGATGGGGAACATTAAATAAGAAGAAACAAGACAAGACATAACGAATAAGAAGACAACATAAAATCGATATAGACAATTGAAAACGACAAAGAATTTCGGAGCCATTGAAACCCGCCACCACAACTCTCTCTCCCTGACTATCTGGCAAGATCCAGTATTTTATGTTTTATGAGTTGCATTCATAAAATGCAAATACCCCGACATTAGCAACACTTTCTGAACACTATTCATATAATATAAGAATTAAGTTTTTTGTGTACCTCTCGGTACACCCCATTTTTGACATTTTAATATTTTAGTCTCATTTTTGGCATTCGGAGTTCTTGGAGGTTGAGAAACTGTAAATTGATTTTCCAGGGCCATAGAAGAGAACAAATTTACTGACAGAACATTTTTAATATAGATCCATTTTTTACATAACTCCGCAACAGTTTAGGCGTTTCCATGACCCACGACGTATTTTCCAACCAAATTGGTTTTAATTTGCCATTGCGGCTCCTTGAATGGAGAGAAATATATATGCCAACAAATTCTAATACATATCCATGTTTCGACATAACCCGGTCGAGCCCATATTTTGCTATTTTGACTATACGAATCGCTGAAGTGACTGTAATTTGGCATTCTAGCTTGTTAGAGGATATTAAAACTACTTCGTAAAAATGTTCTATATATGCTCATGCTTTGTTAGATTATTTTCAAAATTTTGCGAAATTTTTTAACCTGCTCCTTACAAATATTTCCAGAAAATTTTCAATATAGGCTCATGTTTGATATGGTCCTAACTGCATATTCCAACCGAAGTGGCTGTTACTGGTCGGTAACAACTTATTAACAAAAAATTCAATGTAGATTCATTTGTTAACATAGTCCCCATATTAAGATCCGCCATTTTCCATATAAGTGGGGTAAAAATTCTCTGGTTAGACAACAGGGATGGCTTGCGTGACGTATTTGTAGGTTTTCACTAAAAGCAAAAACTCATTTGCCATAAACCTAATAATTTTAGAGAGGACTTTGGTTTTTAAGAATTGCATGCATCAAGTTTGCATTAACTCGGTTCAGATTTAGATATAACTTCCATATATATTTCCAACCGATTTCATATATGTATTTAATTCTAGAATAATGTGACCGTTTTATACCAAATTTTAATTCAATAAAAATCAAACAATTGATCAAAAATAGAAATTGTATACACCACGTGTGTTTGTCAGACAACACTTAATTTTGTAGTATTTTTAATGCAATTCCGCTTGTGGTGAGCTTTTCAATTTTTTTTAATATAAATAATCATAAAGAACGTGGCGGCGTTTGTATATACAAAGTATTAATTTCTTGATATTATTTATTATATTGAAGATGTACTTATTGCAGAAAATCAATACGTTCAAGTGACGTCACATGAGCGTATTGTGATTTTTTTATTATTCGAAAAATAAAAACAGAAACAACACCACAAAATCTTTTCAAATAATTACCTAAAGATATTTTGCAAAGCAGAAATGAAAGAAAGAAATAATAACAATAAAGAAACATTTCAATAATAAACAAAATCGCAATGTACGTATTTCGTTTGTAAGGTGCTTTACGGAAGATGAACAACGTCTACACGAGGGTATATTGGGTCGTATTGAGATATTGAAATATATAATTGAATATTTTATATTGGAAGAGATTTTTCATATGTAAAATTTAGTTAAATAGATCTTTGACATATACACCATACATAAGACCCCGCTCTTTGGAGGTATTTTAATGTTTCGTAGGCGAATTTTTCAAACGAATAGGCTGTAATTTTGTATACCCGTAGGCATAGCACATCTTTCCATAAAATTGTCAACAAAGATCCCAACCCATTTGAGGTATTATATGGGGTAGTTTTCAATTTATTTGCAGAAAGTGGGAAAGTTTATCAGATTAGAAAATTGTCTGTATTTTCGAGTATACTAAAATCTTTTTTTATAACTAATAGTGAAATTCGACGTTTTTCTTTGATGAAATACTTCTAAGATGCAATCTTATTGAAGATTTTGACACATTTCTACATGTGGTTTATTATTGAATTTAAATAAATAGTTTGTTTGAGAATCATAGTAAAATTTGACATTAAATATGTCATTCTTTGACACTATGCATAAAAATGAAGTTTCATGTTACTTTCATACAATTACCTCATTACAATTTTTTGAAAAACTTACTGGGAAATTCCTATAAAAAATGGTAATATTTTCTGAATTTTTTCCCATATAGATATTATATATATATATTTCGCTTGTTCAGTGTCTTACACTAAAATTTGACGAAGAAAATTTTGGTCCTTTATACCATCCTTTTAAACCGACATCTGGTGGGAAAAAATCTACAAACTCGGATTAAGATCGGTTTTAGCTTTAAAATGAGTTTTCATCTTTTTAAAGTTTTTGATGTTTAGGCTGATTTTCGAGTTTTGATCTATCCTGAGACTTACAGTAAAACTTTTTGGCGAACATTTTTGTAGAATATTCTGACCTGCTGTAACCTCGTATTAAATCAGCTTTCAATTATTTTTGGAAAAGGGACCGAAAAGACCTCTTCCGAGAATCGAATGAGGGTTAACGCAGGAGACAAAAATATTCCAAAGACACCATATATCTAATATGCAAGGATTTCGATAAATTTTAATCTGAATATTTTCAAATGTCTTGGATATGGGACGTAAGCTTTCAAAACGACGTAAGCTTTCAAAATGCCGATGCACGGGTCTTCTATTTTTAGACCCTCAATCATCATTTTGGTCTACGTTTTGCCATAAGCCCCAGATTTTGATGGCTATGGAAGCACGTTGCATACGAAATGGCGGGATCACATTGGGCAGCAAATTTTCGTAGCAAATATTATTTGTACCTCCCAAATTTCGATATTTTGTCGACCTTTGGGAGATTTTTCAGTCAAAATGGCTGTAATTTTATATTTTGATTATCAATGGGTAGAAAATCCTCCTATCAAATATTATTTATATTTGCTCAAGTTTAAGGGTAGTTTTTTGATCGAATTGGCTTTAATTTCATATTTTTCCTATTCCTCTTCGGCATGTTCACGGTCTTAGTTCCAACCTGAGAATCTGCAGTTTGATATTTCGTTTTCTCCCTTTAGCAAGTTATCCTGACATAGTGACATACTAAATACCACAGGATTAGATCTTTTAAATTCCATAAGATTTTACATTGGTCTATAAAGGCAAGAAGTAGCTATTATTTGAATCGTTCTTTTCCACTTTTCCCGATCCTTGCTCTAAAAACTATAAATGCACCATAAATACTTGATATTTGGGGAATTTGTTCTTCTGAAATGATGAAATAATGAAAGCTTTTGACCAATAACGGTTGGTTCATTGTGGTGTTCGGTGTATACTATTGATTTGGTAATTTTAATAAATACGACCGGAGCTCGACAATGCCCTCGTATTGCAAATATAACCATTAAATTATACGTCTCCATAATATTCCCCAAAAATATAACTAAATAATATGCCCAATGGCGACGAATCCGCGTACTTTTACCGTTTGAATCTTTTATATATAGTGTTATATATTCCACATTTCATTGCTATAAAATGTAATTAAATGATTCATTTACGTTCGCAATAAATTTAAATAAATAAAATAATTATTTTTTAATATCGAAAATGTGTAGAAAAATCGTTGCATTTGTTTATGGCGTCATTTTGGCAAACTTAATTCAAAATATTTTTCTTTAAGAAATGTATATTTATTCTCTTCACGTTTATATATTTAAAAATAAGTGTGTGTCTGTATGTATATAATATATCATACGTTTATCCAAAGTATGTATGTATATGTATTGACCGAAACTAATTAATCATTATTTCGGCATTTTGTCTGTGACCAAACACAAGTGAAAATCTTAAATCTTAAAATAAGATACACTCACACAGACAAATCTGTTAAATACGTTATCAAGAAAACGAATATTGTTTGGAGACACCTCCACTACCTCCCAGTTTGTGGCGTTTAATGGTTAATTAACTTGACTGATTATTATTTAGACCTATGGTCACGAGTATCCATTAAATGGGATTTAAAGTGAGATGTCATGTTGATTGTGATGGGTCATAATGATGTCCTCGTTTTATTTGTATTTACTAAGGAATAAGAGACGATTTAACATTTGGTTTGTCCATATGATAAATGTGTGGAACTAATTGTAAATAAGGGAAAACAAATTCAAAAAATAAACTATATACTGGGCTATGAACTTCAATATACCAAAAATTAATAGGACTATTAGGTTGGGGAAAGAAATCCACTATATATATATATATATATATATATATTATTTATTTATTTTTTTGTAAATGGTTTAATACAGTTATGGTCAATTTTATCTCCTAGGCGATGTTACAGCTGCTAACATGCCGGCCTACTTAGATCAATTCTCCGATTTTATCGACATTTTCGCCGACCGGCCTACATTTTCGGGGAAGAAGTACTTTTACCTCTTAAAATTAGGAAACACAATTTGTAGCCGCGTTTGGTATATTCGCCTAAAAACTTCAAAATACTAATATATTTGATAAGAAGATTTTCTTCCTAATGAGAAACGGTACAAAAAATACAGAATATAGTATGCTACATTTATATCCGGGCTAACTCAAAACAATAAATTGAATCGAAGGAATCGATTTCTTTTAATATTCAGCACCCTCCAAGAACCCGGAATTCCAAAAACAGTCACTTCTAAAAATGTTTTTAAGACCTTCAAAATATCTAATGATGGGCTGTTATTGAACATTTTTTGTAGCAAGATTTTTTCATAATGTGAAACGGTTCAAAAAATTGTTTAAAGTTCTGAAAATACGGAAAATTATACCAAATGTAAGAATATAATAACTACAAGAATTTTTTTTTTGAAAATTCGGTAGAAATTGTTTTTGGAAATCCTCAAAAATACCGAAAGTTTGATCGGACGCTATTCCTAAGAAGAGAATAAGAGAATCGATATTGAAAGTTTTTGATAGGACGATTTACCAGCTAATGATTAGATACAAATCGGTTTGAAAACCTGACGTAATCCTTCAAATAAAGAAAACTTGTTGGGGCTGTGTGCGGGTTATTAAAATCGAGATGAAAATATTTAAGATAGGACTTTAATACTTTGCGCAGGCATTTTTACTATTAGTAGTTTCCAGCGTTGTTGTCAGGGTTTTTGTGGCCTTTAGAACATTTTTCCGGAGGTTCGGGAGATAATAAAAATTTTTGCAAAAATGTTTAATTTATATGGATCCATTTTTGCATTCTCGGTTGTTGGACGGAAACAAAACATTTATGCTTTGCCACAGTCCTTATATAGAGGTTCCGATTATTTACGGTATTTTAAATGCCAAATTTCCCCAGAAAAGAGGTTTTACATAGTTGAGATAAAAAGGTCCCGCCTATTTTTTTTTTTTAATTTCAGCCACAGTTCCCCATCAGTGTCCCTGTTATTTGGGATTACGGGCTGTAGTTGTACAAAAAAACTTCTTGGGAAAAAATGTTAATGTAGGTGAGTTTTCCCATAGCCCTCGAACTAGCTCATCGGTATTACGAATCAGAATTTTTCTACCGAGCAATTTTTTGTTAGAAGTTCTCATTTGGAATAACCTATATAAAATACCCCTAGATGTTGAAGGTTTAGTCTCATCTGTCATACGAAGTAACATTACTGGTGGATAAAAATTACTTCCAGATTTTCAGTATAGATCACTTATATTGTAAAAAGCCTGCTTAATTTACGTTATGTTCATGTTCCTAGTTCAAATTTTCTGAACTAGGTCTTTTACTATTTAATTTAATATAATATAAAGGTCCCGACCATTTAAGGAGAGTTAAATTCGTACAAATGGTGGAGGATATAAAATGTTCGACATGGAAGAACTCAAGAATATTTTTACATATTATATTTATGTAAAAAATATATCTTGGTGTAGTGTACCATGTAGTCAATATCGCCCAACATTTTGATATCTCTCCCAACAGTGGCTTTTCAATATGATTGAAAAAAAAATCTCTGGCACTTGACGTATTACCATAATATTTCATAACACTTTCAAGCCAAAAAAAAAAAAAAAACTAATTACTAATGTATATTCATTATTGTTTTCTAAGAATTCATTTTTATTTTTCAAAATTCAATTCATGTCCGTATGTGTACGACATATATAGTGAAATATATGCGAGACAAGATGTCTACTTAAAAATAGCTGAAAAATCAATGCAATGTACAATATTATTTCCTTCCCTGAAATATACTATTTCAATCATACAATATCCATTGATTATGAAATTCTTGGAATTTTATATTTTTTAAAGAAATTTGAATTGAGTATTTTATTGCACAGAATTACACATGGTTCCATATTGTCCACATATGCCTAAAATGTTTATTTGCAAAATCCAAAAATGAAAACAAATGTATTTTGGGTCTAGTGGGATTAGACAAGGTTAACATGTCTAAGTGACCGTACTAGATTATCCCAGCATTCCATAAATAAAAGTAAACTTTATTGAGACAATGACAATAAAATATGACTGCAGTAAAAGTACACAAGACAAGACAACAGCTGGGGCAAAGGCAACAACAACAACATCAAAAGTAGCATCATCAGCCATCCAACACATGGAACATGTGTCTTTTGATATTACACCGCAATTGTCTATTTCTGAACAACGTTGTGGTCCGTAATAGTAGTTCTAAAGATTTAGCCATAATACCAAATTGTTCTTTATGACATTTCAGAGATAAATACAGTCATATGTGCTACATAGTATATTCTGATATATACAAAAATACTATTCGTTTGTACGGTATATACATATATAACTGCAACAACTAATAAAAGTTGTGCCATAATTTGCAGCTGATTTATATTCGAATTGCTTGAAAGATTTACTATTCAAATTCATGGTGTTTTTGTTTTTATTTTTATTTTCTATAATACAAAAGCAAAATATAAAAATTAATACGGAAATGTTTCATTTTCTTGTTGTTGTTTAATAAATATATTAATGTGTGTATTTTAGTTAAGACAAGTAATTAAAGAGAATACTTTTACAAATATAGAAATAAAATAAAATAACTGAAAGAGAATATTTTTGTTGCAAATATGAAAAGACGACTCTTTGTAATTGTGCCAAGAAAAGCTTTGTTAAAGAAAAATTTAATAATTTAGTCAACAAAGGTAAAATTATCCATTGGAACCAATAATGAGAGTTTATATCATCTCGAGGGTTCGACTGAACACACCTTTGGAGACTTTTGAATATATATCAAGCGTGCAAAAAAACTAAGTTATATATTTCTGCCCAAGGACGCGATCGATTGGAGAGATTGAAATTTGTTGCATGAACGTGATCAGTACGACGTACCAACATGTTTTGTGTTGTTTAGAGTAAATTGGAATTAACTATTGAACAATGATGTTTCGATGTATTTAAATCAATGTATGGCGATGAAGCACCCTTCTATAGCTCTGGGAAAACTGGTTTTCGATTTTCACTGAAGTCTTCAAAATAAAGGGGGAAAGGCGACCGCCATTTAAAATGTGGAATTCATGGGTTAACCGTTTTACAGCTCTGACATTGCATCAAATTACTACATTTTTATCCGCATATCAAGAAAGACATAGGTGACCATTGATGTTGAAGCCTTCAAAAACCATTGTTGTAGGTGACTCAAATTCGGCGTAAGTGTTTCGACAACTCATAAAAATGTGTATAAATCATTCTAAAGAATACTTAAAAAAAAAATGTTGAAGATAAATATTCGCATTTTTATTAGGCCAAAAATATATCAGAGGAATCGGCTGAAACTTGGCTCGTGACATTTTTCACATGGATAAACATTGTGGCGTAGGCATGTGAGAAAGCAGGAGATCTCCTTCAACGTTTATAGAGCGACTAGAAAATCTGACAAAAATAAAGTTTACGGTTCATTGCACCACCTAAATTTCATCTCAACATCAACGAAAATTATATGCGTCGGCCTTGACCATAACCGGAACATCATGTAAAATTTTAAAGCGATCAGCGTGACATTTCCGCCATCTTGTGGGGTAATAGTAATACCAAACAATATCATAACACATAGACACCTTTAAATATTTATGTACAGCAACCTACACAGAAATTCATTTCGTATAAACAAAAATTTATTGTGAAAAAAATTCATACATATATAACTCCTACATAGGAGTACATTCAACAGTCCTTCAGGATTAAGTGTATACGCCCCAGAATATAAATTTTGTAATTTTTCACACAAAAGCCTGAGTATATTTAACCGATCTTCATGAAAACTGTCATACTTATTCTTTTTTTGGGCAGATTGCCTTCCTGGTGTAAATATCGTGGTGTTCAGGTTATAATTGTGAAATACAGACAAAAATAAAGTTCTTGGTCCATTTTATTGCCTAAATATTACTACCAGAAAATTACTAAAAATTACTACCATCTTCGGACTTGATTCAGGCTTGGTAAAGATAATATGTGGTGTAAAGTTTGGTTGAAATCAGATAATCCGTTCGTCTAATATTGGATTTAATAATATTGAAAAAATTAGGGAGAGGTACCAGAAAAAGTGGACCAATGGATCTCATCTTCGGACTTGCTCTAGGTTTAGTAAAGATAATAGGTTTTGCAAAGTTTGATTCAAATCGGATAGACCGTTCGCATGATATTTTTAGCACAATTTTGATCATTTTGTGGAGAAGTGGATCGAAGTGGATCCCCATCTTCGAACTTGGACTATGTTTGATTAGAAATATTACGATGTGCAAAGTTTGGATGAAATCAGATACTCCCTTCGAGAGTTATCGCGCGCACCAGCATGCCAGTCAGAGAGACGGACGAACGGTCGTTTGTAAATCGACTCTAAATTGTCTGAAACAGATTTGGTCCAAAGAAAAATGGGATCTAAAATCAATATTCCGATGAGGAACTTTTTCACCGTAGCTAAGTGCAGGGCTGAGGGTATAATTATGGACACTTCAGGATCAAAATTTGTAAAAACACCAATCTTCTTTTGACAATGACCTTTTCCATAATCTACAGTCTGAGTGGAAGAAAATTCCACCACCGTATACAAGGAAACTCTTGTTGGATAGTGTTTGCTTGGAAGCCGATTGGACTTTTTTCCCAAGAATTGTGACTACATTCCTTAAAATTCTTAAAATCGGAATTTAATATGTACTAATTGTCAATACCAAGGATCATAGGAGAATAATGTCCAAAAATAACCTAGATTGCCTCATTAACTGGAATAAACCATAATTACTTAAATCTTAAGAAACAAAAACACCACATTATATTCTGTCTACACTAAAAATTTAAGTTGTTGATATGCAGCACAAAAAAGCAACAACAACAATTTCACGTCGACATTTTGTGGACAGTGGACTACAACTACGACAACGACCAGATCAGATCAGACCACTGGAACATTGCCAATATAATTAACGAAATAACGTACGAATACAATGAGACCGAACATTACTTGTTTCAGGCAAATCCATTTACTTGGCGTCTACCACCCAAAAAAAAAATTTGCATGAAAAACAAAAACAAAATCACATGAAATTCAGCTAAAGTCAAAATCTCATTTATACGAGATTTCATGTATAAAAATATACATTTATTTCGGAAAATAGAATAAGAAAACAAACAGAACAAAAAACAAGACAACGAGGAAGAATCGGTGGAAAATATGAACGAGTCCAACAACAAGTCCAGACCAGACCAGACCAGACCATACCACACCAGACATAGCATTTATTATACACTTACCTTTTTATGACTTTTAAAAACCGAACATTTAAATGTGTCCGTACTGGCATCTCGGGCAATATAACTAAATATTTTGAGATCACTGCTGTCGTGAGACACATAAAATATTCGATAAATGGGATGATTTAATAATTCAATTTCCTCGCAATCATTGGTCCAATTCTTTTTCTAAAAACAAACAAAAAAAGAAAATAAAACGACAGTAAGGATTTGTGTATAAGAAATATTTTGTTTGTAGCGATTTAAACTTACTTTTCTCCTTCGCTTTTTCAGGACAACTCGTACACCGTTAACGGAAATGTGAATGGTAACCTTGCGCTTTTTCAGATTCTGCACTTTGCATTCGTACTATAGGAAAGAAGAGGGAAAAAAGAGAAATGAAGAAAATTATTATTTATGACTGTCATTGGTATAGTAAAACGCAGTTTTTAAATAGTTTTTTTTTTTAAATTGTTAAACAACCATTTTAAATGGCTAATTACAAGTTCGTGTTGGCATTACAAATGCTTCTTATTCGGTATTTGTAAAAGTTGTGCAATCAGAATACTGATTTCTATATTTGTGAAGTACTTTATATGATGTAGAGTTGTTTGATCAGGACACTAATTCGGGTGTACAAATTACTTTTCAAACAATGTAGAATACATACAATTCATATTCGGTTGAACAAAAAATGATACAAGTAGAATTCTTGCAACATCAAAGATTTTTAGTACGAGATAAAAAATATGGACTTCGAATGCATTCTCGATCTATACTTTAGTTGATGGCCTTAAGAATTAGGAAGGTTCCAAATCGGATTACGAGGGCTGTATACATTTCTAGGACCATCTGATATGTCCATTGAAATGTTTGAATTTTTTTTAGCTAGACGTTCGTAGTTTGGTTTAACGTACGACGATGTGTTGTGTTGTGTTAGTGTGTCTTGAAAAATCAATGTATCAAAAAATGACCTGTCAATGAACCACCATCATATATCACTGTAAAAAAACTGTTTTATTACATTCCATCAAGTCGAACTTCATTGAAAGACGACATCGCTAAGTTCGTTCGGCCGTTATGCCTCAGAACATTGCTGTCTTACGTGAACCAATGATGCATGCTTGTCGTGTGACATACCCCGATATAAAGCAGACATTTATTCCTCTAACAATGTATGGGCATCTATTATCTTATGTCCCATTTTCTACCATTTTCCAATAGCGGAAAAAAGGTGTGTGTCGATTGGTACAAAGCAATATTGAAAAAAAAATTGATCGAAATGCTTAAAAACCATTTATAGAAACATCACACGCGACGTAGGTCTATTTGTCGGTGGGTCTTAGAAGACGAAAGGTGTTCGTGGAAAAAGAACAATCGCATGTTTCTTCGACAAAACTGGGCATGTAGCGAATTTTCTGTTAATATAAGTAGGACGGTCAATTCTAAAATATACACCTTAAGGGGAACTTCCCCATTCACGATTTTAAAATTTCAAGACTTTCATTGGGCAATGCATTTTAAGGTTTGTAACTTTACACATATATTATTGAAAATATAAAAGGGAAGAAAAATAATTTCCAAAATTTGGATGTTGTTGTTTTTACTGATTAGATAAAAGTCGTTATTATTGATGGCGGGCATGATAACTGCTCACTGGAACATCGGAATCCGGAAATTCCTTGGATGTTATAGGACATCGGAATCCGGAAATTCCTTGGATGTTATAGGGGGTTGCCCATATTCGACGGAACGATGTTTTTTTTTTTTTAAATCAAAGAAAAAAATTAAAATTTGGCGGTTGACAATGTTAATAATTCCAAGTAGATTTGTTTACATCAATTTTTGAATATGATATCTCTCAAATGACCGACTCTGGCGTTGATGACGTATTGTGCCCATTTTGCTGCATTTTCCATCGTTTTTGCCAACATTTCGGCCGGAATAGCGGCTATTTCTTCACGAATGTTGTCCTTGAGCTCTTCTACGGTCCTTGGTTTGTTAACGTAAACCTTTGACTTCAAATATCCCCACAAGAAGAAGTCAGGCGGTGTCAAATCGGGCGAACGCGGTGGCCAGTCCAAATCACCACTTTTCGACATCAAACGACCTGGAAACAAATTCTTCAGAAAAACGATTGTTATGCGTCTAGTGTGCGGCGGAGCGCCGTCTTGTTGAAACCAGAACTGCCGCATACGCTTTCGACGAATAATTGGCATCACAAAATTGGTCATCATGTCGCGATAACGCTCCTTATTGATGGTAACAGCATGGCCATTTTCATTTTGGAAGAAAAACGGCCCAATGACCGTTTTCGCACTAACGCCGCACCAATTGTGACTTTTTCGTCATGAAGAGGCACTTCTTGAATCTACTGAGGATTTTCAGTGGCGTAAAAACGGAAATTTTGCTTATTTACGGTCCAATTCAATGTGAAATGGACTTCATCGGCCATTTCGATGACTCTTTTGGCTCCTTCCAATCGACGAGGCTTGTCCGCAGGCAACATTCTTTGTGTCAATTGAATTTTGTACGGGATCAAATGCAAGTCAATGCGAATAATCCGTTGTAAAGTGGACCGAGCCATGCCCAACTGCTGAGAACGGCGTTTTTGGGATGTTCTTGGGGACCTCTCAACACTGGCTCATACGACAGCGATATTCTCGGCCGATCGCCTTGGTCGACTTTTATATGGCCTCTTCGGATTAGAAAGAGCCTTACCAGTCATATAAACGCTTAATGGTGTTTTTAGAAGGCGCACTTCTCACATTTTTTAATGTTTTAAAAGCACGTTGAGTTTTCACAATTGACTTCTTCTGTTGAATGTAAATTTCAACTATTTCAGAGCGCTCGCGAGGCGTGTATTGGTTCATGGTAAAAATCTGCTTGGACTGACGCTTCAAACGCGGTATGTCATTAAGCGATGTGACATCTCTGTCATTTGTTTTTTGTTATCACTCTAAATGCAATTTAATACCCTCTGCCAAATTTCGTGTAAATCGAACAAACATAGTCCTTCGGTGCACAATTCACATAAAATCGAACGAAAATATATGCAAGACATATATCAAAATCTGAACCGATTTCTAAAAACCTTATAGCACATTATTTTTTCTCAATTGGATTCGCTATGCACAATTTTGCTCAGTTTGGTGTATCATTCACAAAAAATCGAACGAAACTATATATGGGAGCTATATTTAAATCTGAACCGATTTTAACAAAACTTCACAGATCACAGTCTGGACCTAATTCAGTACTCTGTGCAAAATTTTGTCCCAATCGGACAAATATTGGGAGTCATTCACACAAAATCGGACGAAACTATAAATCTGAACGAATTTTAACAAAACTTCGCAGACATCAGCCTTGACTTAATTCAGTACTCTGTGCAAAATTTTGTCCCAATTGGAGGAATATTTGGAGTTTGGTGTATCATTAACAAAAACTCGGACGACTCTATATATGGGAGCTATATCTAAATCCGAACCCATTTTAACAAAACTACGCATGGACTTGATTCAGTGCACTGTGCAAAATGTTGTCCCAATTGGACAAATTTGGACGAAACTATATATGGGAGCTATATATATTTCAATAGGGTTCGTCCTTGGACCAAATAAGTTAACTGTGCCAAATTTCATCCAAATCGGATAATAAATGTGACCTGTACATTGTTAACAAAAATACATGGATTCTCTCCTGTTACAAAGGGGCCTACTTAGATTGTTTTCCATTCCTTTTGAATCATAGCCGCACAACAGAAACTAAAAACTCAACAACATATTTTAATGTCCTTGATTTTCCCTCTGCGTTTTATTCCATTTAAAAGATTATATACAGTGTAACCACTGACATTATCACATCTTTACTGCAAACATAACTTTATCTAATCCATTTAGATGTGGCCCTAAATAAAATTCTTTAAAAATATTCCGCAATTTAAAGTTTTAAATGGGGGAGACAACACAACAAGGAGTGAGTAATTATGACACCACTGTCAAGCATTCTAACAAAGACAACCCACTAATAATCCTGCGTAAAATGTATGTTTATGACAATATAAGTACTATAGGAACTCCATTCCTATGCATGGGTAAAACAATGAATGAAAAAAAAAACAGATCGTAAATTGTTTTAAAATTACTTTGGGAATTTATGAGATATTCTACCTCGTGTGGTGATGGTGTGTGTGACAGAACCATCATTTTCTGACTTACATTGGCAGTGAAAATAATTTCTATAATGTCAAAATTATTTTTGTAAAAGTTAGATAATCAATTTTACGGAAAATGTAAGTATAACTAAGTTAGCTTAAATTAAAAAAAAATAAATATTTTTATACCCTACACAACTATGTTGTCAGGGTATTATAGCTTTGTGCAGCCCCAAAAGTTTGTAACGCCGCGAAATATTGGTCCTAGAACCACGTTTAAGTATACCGACCATCATATCTCGACTAGCTGAGTCGATCTAGACATGTGTGTCCGTCCATCCGTCCGTCCATTATAATAAAACACGATACAGGCCACAGTTAAGGACCAATCTTCACGAAATTTTGCAAGTAGGATGAGTTCTGCCCAATGAAGACCCCTATTGTTTTTGGAAAAGATCTGTTAATATTTAGGGGAAGTAATGGGCCAAAAACTCTGTTCGCTCCAGATGCCAGATTTTTACATGCAGAAGGGGATCGGGGCAAAGAATAAGCATGACTGTTTTGATAAAGATCGGTCAATATTTAGCGGGTCAAATGGACACTAACTTTTGTGTGAAAATGACAAAATTTGTATTCTATAGCGTATATATTTACCACTGTAGGACATAGACCCGAGAAGTTGATAGTATATCCAAGAGGAGTGGTTTACCTTTAAATTGTTACCAATTATATTGTCGTAGGTACTCGGATGCGGGAGTTACACTGAAATATTTACATGTACTTACGTATTCATATATTATTTAGTAACCTATTACCACACTGGAGTGCGGAAATATCACGCTGATCGCTTTGAAATGTTCCATGAGGTTCCAGTTATGTTAAGGACAACGCCTAAAATGTTAGGTGATGATCAGATAATAATTTTTCGGATGAAGTGGAACGAAGACTTAATTATTTGTACTTTTCGAATCGAAAGCCGAACATCACAACACAGCCCACGACGAAGGGAATCTGGACAAGTAATTAGAGGGACTGTACTGATTATTAGTAACCTCTAGCCAGTCAAATGTGTGCAAATATCGCGAAATATTGACCAATCTCAGAATATAGAACCGCAGAAAGTTAGATTTTCATGGAAATTGTGTAGGGTATCGTATGGTCGGCCCCGTCCGACTATACTGCTCAGCTCACTGGTTTTTATTGTTAAACAATAATTAATCTTATTAATCGTTATCTTATATAAATATTTACCAAATAAAAATGGGTTGGTTTTAAATACTTAAGTTTGTTTAGAAAAGTATATTTATGATTCATTTGGGGAAAAATAAATCATTGAAGGAAATTTTCACTACAAGTCCATATTTTGGCATATCCCCCACAGCCCCATCTTAACTGTTATTTTCATTCTATCATCATTTCTTTTAAGATTTTGAATTTTGTCAGACCACTTGACAACATATGTTTTGGCATCCATACAAGGGTCCATATTTCAACCGAAGTGGCTGTTATTTGTCATTCCGGGTTCATAGTCCTCAATGCCCCACACTATTTGGGTATTTTCGTGATTCTGGTCTCATTTCCAGACTATATTTCATTGCTTTACAGGATAAAATATCTCTTGGAAGAATATTTGCAATTTATGAAACTTTTACAACTCCAAACCTACGCATCAATATAATTTCATTTTTCGTTCTGAATCATCTGTAAACAACCGAAGATATCCATCACCCTGTGCTAGTTGTGACGAATATAAAATATCAATAAATATTATACTCCCCTATAACAAGTATTTACTAATTATCCTCTATGGTATAGTATTTAAACATACGAATACTATTCAAACTAGAATGAGTTTCGAAACTGTATTAATAAAAAACTTTAATGTGCAAATAATGTTAAGAACAACAATTATTACGATGTAAAGAAATGAGAACTACCAAAGTTTTGGGGGCGATCATCAAAAGTTGTTGTTTGCCTTTTTTATTTGTTGTCGGTACTTGAAATCATTTCGACACACACACATTGAACTTATTTGTTAATTATATTAGTATGTGTAGTAGTTGCTGTTGTCGAAATGACTTGATGTTGGCAAGATACATTTTAATAGAAATAGGAACTCGTATGAAATTTGTTTGCCGGTTATTAAATAAGTTGAACATAAAGTAATTACGGTTTCGTATTTAGTTACTTAAGTGATATTACCATCCAACAGGATAAACTAACAAAAAGGGCAATATTCATGTGGCAACAGACAAAACGCCACATACCAAGTGGCCAACAGATGTTCGGAATCATAATTATATTTACCATTCCTTTTAAGGATAAAATAGGATTTTTATGTTGATGAGAAATAATGAATATTTGTGTATGCTATGAGATATCATTGAAATTAATTTTTTATAACTATGTTATTCGTACATATGTGTGAGTTTTTGCAGATGTAATTTGATATGAGTTTGAATAAATTCATATTAAAACACGAGTAAATTAAATATACGGAAAATATGGTTCTTATTGGGTACTAAATGTCTCCACAAAAAATTATAAGTATAGGTCCACTTTTTCTGGTAGCCCCCATATAGCGGTGCCTCATAATTTTCAGTATTTTGGGGGTTTTGGTCATATTTTTCCACCGAATTGGCTGTAAATTATTATAATTCTCGCCCTTTTTGGCGTAGTGCCCATATAACCCCCTTTTTATATTAAAATAGTTATCTGATTTGCTTTGCGTTTTAAGTTTGGTTCCAAGACTGTGTTGTAATCATTTCACCTGCGGAGGATGGAACTTAAGGTTCAATAATGTACTATATATGAACTATAGTCCGGATTTAGGCCTAGGCCTAGCCCCTGTGTGGGACGTACCAGAAGGAGTGGACCGATATTTCCCATCTTCGAACTTGAACAAAGTTTGGAATAAATAATAAGATAGGCAATGTTTGGTTGAAATCAAAATTTTCTGAAATGGATTCAGTCCAAAAAAAAGTGGGGTTTAGAAACAATATTTCGACGAGGCATATTTTCACTGTATCAAAGTGTGTATACACTTACCTCAATAGCCATAAGGCTGAGGGTATAAATATTCATTAAAAATTGCTGAAATTTGTATTTGGTGTACCTTGTGGTTTAGAAAGGTCACTTTTTGGCATGTTCCCATTATTTTCATTTAAAGTATCTGTCAGTATGTCTATGGTGGAGGGCATCCAAAGTTCGGCCAGGCCGAACTTAACGCTTTTTCACTTTTTCAAAAATACTTTCTGTGATTTTCAAAAATATTTTTTTAAAGGTCCGCCATTTTGTTAATTTTAGAGCGAAGTCAATAATCCTAGTTTATACGAGAGCCAGACATGAACTATTTCTAACACCGTTGGAATTTTCGGATTCCGACGTTCCAGTGAGGAGTTATCTTGCCCGTAATTCGCAAAACCAATGTTTGAGGAAAACCGAAGCCCTTCCGACTTTAATTACAAAAAAGAATAACAAAAAATGTTTGTAAATTATTTTTGTGCAAAGTTACAAACCTTAACAAGCATTGGTATTGATTTACCAGCCCATTGAAAATCTTGAAAAATTAAAATCAAGAATGGGAGGGGTTCCCTTAAAGGATGTGATATTTACCTAATTGAATGAGATGAGATTGAACTCTGATTGAACTTTTTACGCCATCTCAATATTTTCTAATGATACCATCACACTTTTTAATGATAATTGTGTCTTAAATTGCTATAAATCACAAGCCTTATATTATTATTCAAAACTTGACTTCAAGTGTATATCAAAGAAAATTGAAGAGGGCTTTTAACAAAATTCGATTCGGAGAACAATTAAAAAGTTTGCCACTTTGCCAAGAGATCTGAATGAAAGAAAACTTATTATAAGTGATTACAAAAGATATGCATACACATGTGGGGGTGGTGAAGCCACATATATGCCGTCACACACATACACATTTTTACGCAACATATTTACATTAATATCCTTTTAAAGGAGAAATTCAAAGAAGCAAACACACACTCATGTGTGTGTATATATTTGTTTACGCTCCCCACTCATGGTATAAGATTTTGCATTAAAGGCTGAGAATAATTTCATTTAAGATATGGCAAAGATTTACTCTTGATTGCTGCCATTATGGCACACCCAATACCACACGCATAATACTGTTGTAAATATCAGAAGAAATGAATGAATGAAAGAATCAGAAGAGAAAGAAGGCATCCACAAGCAATGCCATCATTGAATTGTGTCAACATTGACATTTGCTACTTAAGCTTTAAACCGTCTTTGTTACGATTCTGTTTCCAGCATCAGCAATTTGCATCCAGCAGTCTTTGGTAAATTCGCTTTTCATGAAGATTTTTATATAGCCATTTGGCAAACGCCTACAATTACACCCAGCGCCATTGAGTGGGGTCACAACGGCAGCGATGATCAGCGTTTAATGTTGACTTTTGTGACACATTTGATTACAATTCTCATTGGTATTATTTTGGGAGCGTAGGTTTTTGTATGTATTGCTTATTCGTTTTTTGTTTGTCTTTTCTTCATGAGATTAAATTGTTTGTAAGCAGATTTTTCTTTATTGTTATATGAAATCTTTTGGTTTGATTTTTAATGGTAACATTAAATGTCTTTAACATTTGTTGTCTGCTTTGGGGAATACAATGTCAATGGTATCGGTTCCAAAAAATGTGCACAAATTCATTCCAAACTAAATGGGGAAATTAGTCAGGATTGTTAAAAAGAGATAAAATAAATTCATATTATACAGCAATTATGATTAAAAGATCAAGTTTAAATTCACAACAGTTTTGGGAATATTTGAGGAATAATAATTGATACATCATGCAATTGTAGTACAAAATAATTGAGAAGCATAGAATAAAAATGTCATAACTTTTTTTAAGGATAAATAAATAAAAAATAATTATATTGGTAAAAAATAAAATATCAATTAAATAATGACCTACAACTTAATCATGAGTAATCAAATAGGCCCTCCTCAATTGACGCATTGGAAGGCAACATTGAATCGGACAAAAAGATGTATAAGAGATAATTCTAAATATGGATCTATTTCGACGAAAGATAACGAAAAATACGACTTGGAGAATAATTGGTTTTACATGAACGACGGTACCACATGCTAAACAACTCGAGCGAATATGGCTTTAGTTCAGGAGACCTTTCCTGGCCGCATAATTTCTTGTCGTGGCGATATCAACTGGCATTTTGTCTTTATGGACCTACGCAAAATACCGTGTTTAAGCAGATAAGTCGCCAATCCTTGAGCACAAAAAAAAAACACATTCATCAAGTTATGGCTGAGGTACCTCAAATGAATCAATGCTTCAACCAGTTCGCATGGAGGTCAGTTAAATCATTGTTAAGGTTTGTAACTTTGCACATATATATATATATATATATATATATTTGAAGATTTAGAAGAGAAGAAAAATAATTTAAAAAAAATTTTTTGTTGTTGTTTTTTGTAATTAAAGAAAAGTCCTTATTTTTGATGGCGGGCATGATAACTCCTCACTGGAACATCGGAATCCGAAAATTCCAACGGTGTTAGAAAGAGTACATGTCTAGCTGAACTAGGATTATTGACTTCGCTCTAAAATTAACGAAATGGCGGACCTTTGAAAAAATATTTTTGGAAAATCGCCGATTTTTGACCAAAAACCGAGTTAACAAATAAGGAAGATCTTCACCGACTGGCTTTATCTTAGTTCATACGATAGCTATACACTCACAGAGAAACGTGTAAAAATTTGGAATCGATTGGGTTATTAGTTTTTGAGTTATCGTGCCCGCCATTCGCAAAAGAGAAAAACGCGTTTAAAGTTTGAGAAGCCATTTAGCCGTCACTTGATGATGACGCAATAAATCGGCTATATTTTTAAGAGTTCTTGAGATTCTTACTTGAAATTCGAATTAAATCAAAAAAAAAATTTGACCCCGAGAATGGGGGGGTCCCCTTAAATGACCTCATAACACCTCATGTTTCATACATAATTTCAACGCTCAAACTTTATACTAAACATGTTAAAAAAAGAAGATTAGTTCGGACCGACCGAACTTTTTATACCTTCCATCAGGAGACTGACATTCAAAATATCTAAAATTAACATGGGGGCTCCTATGAGAAAACTCATGTTATGGTGGGACATTGAATATATAAAAACAATACATAAGAAAAACAGATGATTTAAATTTTCAAAACACTTAATGGTGGGGCACCGTTATATATGTCTATACCAAAGAGGGAATCGATGTTGATAATTTATGTTAGTAAAATTTTACAGCAAATGAGAATACAAAATACCAAATAAGAGCCAATTCGGTCGAGATCCGTGCTCAAACTCCTCAAAATATTTAATTGGGTACATATTAATAATTATTAATACTTAGATGTGGGAGTACTGATATATGGGGGGTATTCTCAAACTTGGGTCAATAATAATCATTTTTGTAAAATAATGTGCTGTACAATGAGAATCTAAAATACCAAATTGCAGCCAATTTGATTGAAAATCTTGCCCAAAACTCTAACAATACCGAATATTGAGTTTACCATTGTATGGGGTCTACCTGGATCAATATTAATCATTTTTGGTACGGAGATGTGCTATACAATGAGAACCCAAAATACCAAATTATAACCTATTGGGTTGAAAAACGAAAACAAAATCACAAAAATAGCGAATATTGGGGATACCATAACATGGGACTACCCTGAAACATGGCCAATATTAATATTTTTATACCCTTCACCACACTGTGGTACAGGGTATTATGTCTTTGTGCATATGTTTGTAACAGGCAAAAGGAACCGAGATAGACACATGGTTTCTTTTGAGAATATGCATAGAATCAGTTTCTAAGTCGATTTATCAATATCCGTCCATTCGTCCCTCTGTCGGTCTGTTGATGTTAAATTGCAAACTATTTGGCATAGGTCACTTATTTGGTTCAAGGACGAACCCTATTGAAATTGGGAAAAATCAGTTCAGATTTAGATATAGCTCCCATATATATTTTGGTCCGATTTAACGTAAATTGTACACCAAAGTCCCTATATATATTTCGATTTCCACGAAATTTGGCACAGCCTAATTATTTGGGTCTTGAATGATGTGTGTTAAGTTTCCCGAAAATCGGTCCGGATTTAGATATAGCTGCCATATATATTTTCGTCCGATATATCTTGAATTAAGTCTAGAATGATGTGTGCTAAGATTCGGTTCAGATTTTTCTTCCAATTTTATGTAAATTATGCACTAAAGACCCAATGTTTGTTCGATTGCCACACAATTTTGTACAATGTACTGTAGTTAATATATCCTAGCATGTGGAAAGTTTTGTTGAAATCTGTTCAAATTTGGATAGAGCTACCATATATATTTTCTCCCGATTTTAAGTAAATGATGCACTAAACATAAAGATTAGGAGGTTTGTCAGATATTTATCCAAATAATTAACGGGTGTCCGATTGATATTTGCTTTATATTGATTTACATAATTTTTTTCCCATTGTAAGAAGCAACTGTATATCTGACAAAATGAAAAATGTAGTATAGGTTGCAGAATGACATGTTTATGGATCCAATTTCATTTTACTGGTCTGTCAAAAATGCGACGTCTGTTAGGATTCATCTGTTGATTAATCCCCGTCCGACTTTACTACTTTCCTTAGTGGTTTGGTAGTTAGAATTGACACCCAATAAGAAACCAAAATGTCAAATTACTGTCAATTCGGTTGAAAAACGTGTCCAAACTCCCCAATACACTAAATAATGGGGGTACCGTTATATGGGAGCTACACCAAATATATCTCATTTGCAATACCAAACATCCTAGGAGTACTAGCAATGTCTATGCAATTTTTTAGAGTTCTATCTTATATATTACGATTTCTATCGTGATTTCAACAGATAATGAGAGATTGGTGCAATAATGAGAGATTGGTGCACTATTTACTTTAAATCGGACGAAACTATCTATGGGAGCTATATCTATATCTGAACTAATTATCTCCAATTTCAATAGGGTTCGTCCATGGGTCAAATAAGTGACCTGAGCCAAATTTCATCCAAATCGGATCATAAATGCGATCTACGCATTGTTTTCAGAAATACATGGACCAACGGACGGACGAACATGCATAAATCGACTCAAAAAGTGATTCTGTGCATATTCTCAAAAGGAACCTTGGGCCTATCTCGATTCGTTTTGCCTGTTACAAACATATACACAAAGACATAATACTATGTACCACAGTGTGGCGAAGGTTTTATATACAACCTCCCTTCTCTCCCCGGTAAAACAAATATATATCTTTTTACTTTTTCATGTATAAAGACTTGTTATATTAAAATTTCATAAGCAACAGACATCAAGGTAAGCATATATATAACGAATCCATTTGGGTATACGATAATTTAAATTTTTCTCTAGAAGACATGTGACATTACCCAGGAAAAAAGACTTTTACACAGAAAGACTTTTCAACAGCTATTTATGTCAAACTCAACTTTAATACAAAAAAGTTTGTCAATGAGTATGGATTTCCTTTTTTGTGGTATCAAATGATAACCGAATGCGAAATGTATACACATGTCAAGTTTGTCAAATGGGAAAAGTAATACAAATACGAAAGAAAGAGAAGCAAAATATATGTATTTGTACATGCTATGTGAAAAACAGCAGATGCACATACTTATGAAAAACATGGTTTAAATAGGAAAAATGTCAATGTAGCATAAAATATTATGTATATATTCATCATCGATATTTCTTCAAAATATTAAAAAAAATAAACAAGTTTCTTTAGGTATATTAGTTGCTCCTACTGCATTTTAGTTTAATATAAATTTGGATTTTGCAAAGCTTCTGGTATCAAATAAAGGCGGTGAAGGAGATACCCCAGAACCAATAAGAGATGACGGTATAGAATGCATACCATCTAGCCAAGATGATGTTAGAATAGCAATTAATCGGCTGAGAACAATAAGGCAACCGGCCAATGTATATCAGACACCCTCATATTTTGTATACAATTACATTTTTCAAAACAATAGTCAATAACTGACTTACAATCAACAAAGACATTATGTAGAACATCAAATATAATTTAACATTAATTTTTGGCAATTCAATGTTGTATACACATTCACATGCAATGACTTCCATAGAATCTTTTTTGCATTGACTGCAATATTGTGACATTAATTTAAAGCTCCGCCCACATAGATGCTCAAAAAAACCTAAACTGAAAATTGATTATTACAGTTGTAAAGAAATATTGCCAAATTTGCTTGTTCCACAAGTGAAATTGTAAAGCCAATTATTAATTGGCCTTTGTGTTTGGAAATAAGGAGACCCAAAGGAATAATAAAAAAATAATGGTTACGGGACCAAATATTATAGATAAGTTGCCTTTATTGGTCAAATTTGAACTTATAAAATATTTATCAATTTTTTCCCATAGGAATCATTTTCAATTTGTTACAAAAAATTATAATATATTATATATATTTTAAAAAATTATTAAAAATAGGATTTCAACATTTTTTTTCACAATTTTTTCAGAATCCTTCTAGTAATATTTTATGATAGATATTACTAGAAGGATTATATGATAGAAAAAATAAATAATGGTTACGGGGTCAAATTTTATAGATACATTGCCTTTGTAGGACATATTTGAACTTATAAAATATTTAGCAATTTTTTCCATAAGAATCATTTTCAATTTGTTAAAGAAATTGTTATATATTTTGTATGGCTATTAAAAATTAGTAAAAATAGCATTTCAACATTCTTTTTTTCACATTTTTTAAGAATCCTTCTAGTAATATTTTATGATAGCTCTTAGGATATTCTATGAAAAATTTTACAGGATCAGCATCGTATAAGGGTTTTAAAGGTTTATAATGTAACACAGAACTTACACTATCAGCGACGTAGGACATTCAATTTACGATGTTATTATGAACCATAAAAATGATGCTAAGTTCGGCCCGGCCGAACTTTTTATACCCTCCACAATGACGACGACAATCGAAATGTCTAAAATTAATGGGGGGTTCCTAGGAGAAAACTCATGATAGGACCTTGAACATACCTAAAAATACGTGAGAAAAGCATGAGTGAAATTCTCAAAATATCTAGTAGTGGTGCTACCGTTATATGGGGGCTATAATAAAAAAGATATCTATATTGACAATTTCGGTAATGATATTTGACAGAAATTTCGTTACAGTTATCTGGGGGATACCCTAAAACTTGGCTCAATATTAATAATTTTTGGTACGGATATGTGTTACACAATGAGAATCCAAAATACGAAATTACAGCCAATTCGATTGGAAAACGTATCCAAAAATACCGAGATACCGTTATACTGAAACATGGGATAATATTATATGGGTGCTATACCATACCGTTATATGGATGCTACACCAAAAGGTGGACCGATATATCCCATTTGCAATACCAAACATCCTAAGAGGACTAGCAATGTCTGTGCAAAATTTCAGAGCTCTATCTTCAATATTGCGATCGTTATCGTGATTTCAATGGGCAGACAGACGGATATCCGTAAATCGACATAATATTTTATTCCGGGGAATATATTTGAGGTGTTGCAAACGGAATGATAAATATAATATGCACTCCACATTATGGTGGAGGGTATAAACATTATCAGTACTGATACAAGTTTCCGGGTGCCTTTCATAAAGTGATTTCCCTCATTATTCGATATTCTGAGACGATTTCACGTTTCTCAACTGAAGTGGCTCTAATTTAATTTTTCAGGTCTCCAACGGATGTCACATCTTCCTACTATGAAAAAGTTCCCATCAATTTTCGCTATTTTGAAGGAATATAAAAAAAATCATCAATTGTTTTGACATAGTTCGTATATCTTAGTGACTGTAGTTTGGTATTCCGGGATATTGGAGGTAAAACTCAGCGTTGGGGAAAATTTGTATTTATATAGGTCAAAGTTTTAATAAAGCACCCACACCCACAGTTTTAATAAAGCAGCCTCACTCTCGGTTTAATTTTTTTATTAAGTTTTTAACCGAATTTCCATCGAAGTGGCTATACCGGACTACTGGTGAATGAAAAACTTTTAACCGGAACATATTAAAATTTAAAAATTTTCCTTTTTAATTTTCGGTATGTGAAAGTTCCTTCCCCATTTTTCCAAACTGAGTGTCTGCAATTTGGAACATTATTTTTCAAAGCATATAAAGGTGTGGATTGATTTACCAAACTTTACAAAAATGTCAATTATAAAATTTTTTTATAGGGTACCCATAGAAAAGAATTCGATATGTGTATATTTTCAGCGTCCTGGGTCAGAAAATATTATATATACGACAACTAAGAAATTTCGAATAAAATGTAAATTTTAAAAAAATCCAGATTCGTTTAAAATATTTACCATGACCATAACTCAGTATGCTAAACATCTTAATACAGTTAATTCGCGGAAGGCAGACCTGAATCGCTAATTGTTTAACCGGATTTCCAAAAAACAAATAAATAAATAATTTTTTTCTTCATGTTTTAATCAACTGATGAAAATTATAAGCATTCCATTTGAAAACTAAAAAAAGTTATTTACATTGAATAAATTGCATTTTTGCATTAAAATTAGTTTTTCTAAAAAATCGTTGATGTTATCTGTATAAACCAACTAAAAAGAAATAAAAACCACAAAGATAACGAAATGCATGACAAATATCCCATCGATACGTCCCTACGAAATAAATGTTATTCCCAAAGAAAATTGTGTAAATCAAGGTATGTATGTAATCTCACCATAACTGAGATTATAAGAATTTTAGATTGCAAACCTGCATGACTTCAAATATACAGCTACATAAATCCACAGATATAGTCCTGTTTATTTACATACACATATAAAGGTATTAGCCAATAACATTGATATTTAAACAGGACACAAAAAGTCCTGCATAATTTTGCATGAAATGAATTCAAGTCTCGAAGAAAATACAATATACCTGAATAAAAGGACTGAATAATATTAAATTCATTTAACTTTATCGTTATGTTCTTGGGTTGCTATGCTTGTTTGTTATCCGAATGTTAGATCCTTTTCCTTTTGGGAGGGCGGGAGGATAGAATATATTGGTATTTGTATAGACCAGCCTGAAGTCAATATTTAATATACAATGGAATTTACAAATAAACGTACCCGAATTCTTCGCATGGCCTGTACAATCTCAGCACGTGTGTTTGGTCGGGGTACCTCCTCCCAACCGACAAACTGTAAAAGAAAAGAAAGGGGAAAATTAAATTTATTGATGTGCTATGTTAGAGGGGAGAAGGGATTATGCATAGATATTTGAAATGCGAAATATTAAGTTGTATATTAAATTTATGTTATACTCGACGATGGGTTAGCACATAAAATTGTCAGGTAGAGGCTATACAAAGAGACCACATAAATTTAAATATTAAAATTACTTAGAGATAGAATGTGTTATCGGCTAAGAAATATGGGAAATAATGTTCACGTTAAGGATAATCGCATTCAGTAAGAAAAGGTATGATAAAGTTAGGCGGGGTCGACTATATGATACCCTGCATATCATTGGCCAAATTTTATTTTTATGTGCGTGGAGATGAAATCGATTTTCGAGCAAAGACTCAAACCACCCCATTTAGCAAAGACACATATAAGAGAAGGTGCCCGCTACTTCGTACGCGGAAAGGGAATACAAAAAAATAATATTTCATATGAAAATCCTGAATACTGTATAATTTGCTGTACTATGGTTCTGAATGCCACCTATATTTCTACATCTAATATCATGTTTATTACAATTAAGTATTCTTCATACACATAAGCACTATTTTCCGAAATCTCTTTTTTTATTACACATATTTAAAATAGATCACATTTTAGCAAATACGTACAGGTTCCAAATTTAGTTTCATTTAGTACTTTTCGAACACATAAGTACACATTTTCAAGACTACCTCCATACCATCACCACCACAAATTTAGTACCAGTTACTTCTAAAACCCCTTTGGTATTTCTTTCTAACTCTCCGTCAGTGACCCACATTCTAAATTTTGGGTTTTCAGCTCAATCTGTTACCCAGATTCAAATTTAGTGCATTTTCTATTCTATTTTCTATTTACTATTCGTACACATAAATTTGATTTTCCATAGTTGTCTCTATAAATTTAGTACCATTTAGTACTTTTCATACTCATAAGTAAGAATTTCTAAAACTACATCGATCCTACACTCTTAATTCGACCAAAGTCCAAATGTAGTACTTTTCGTACTTATAAGTACACATTTCCAAATGTACCTCAATCCTGCTTTCAAATTGTAATCGTAAGTCCAAATTGAATTGAATTCCTGCTCTGTGTGTTCATTAAAATACAAATTATACCAGATTTGGTACCATTCTGTACTTTTCGTACCCATATTCCAAACATATCTCAATATTCTAAACCTGCTTTCAAATAGAAATCGTAAGTTCGAATTTAAGAATTTCAGGTCTGTCTGATGTCCAAATTGTACCAGATTTGGAACCATTCTGTACTTTTCCTACACTCCCATAGTATTATAAGTGGCAACTTTCAGGATTCGCGTTCTAACCGTTCACTCAAGTCCAAATTTTACCAAAATTTGTGCTTTTCGTACCCATAAGTAAGAATTAGCAAAACTATCTCAGTCATCCCCTCCAATAATAAACTTAAGTAAAAATTTAAGGATTCCAGTTTTATCCGTTTACCAACATCCAAATTGTACCAAACTTAGTACCATTTTTTACTTTTTGTAGACGTAAGTACGAGTTTCTAAAACTTCCTCAATTCCATACTCTAACAGTAATTTTAATCATAAATTTCAGGATACCATCCTTATCCGTTAACATAGACCCAAATTGTACCATATTTAGTACTTTTCGTATTTCTGAGTTTGAATTTCCAACACTGTCTGTATTTTTTTATTTTATTTTCAAATATAAGTTTTCCATCCCTATCCTTTTATTCAAATCTAAATTGTACTAAACTTAGTACACTTAATTAGTACACTTAATTACGCATTAGTACACTTAATTACGCATTTTTAAAACCAACTCCATGTCTCATCCTACAATCCAACCATAATTTTAATTCCAAATTTTATGATTCCCGCTCACACAAATCTAATTGTACCATATTTAGTACCATTTAGTGCTTCTCGTATCTATAAGTACGTAATTCCAATACTAACTTAATTCTGTAATCTTTCATTCCACATTAAAATTTTCCATTTCTATCCGTTCATTCAAATCTAAATTGTACCAAATTTAGTATCATTTATTTCACATAATGACGAATTTTCAAAACTACCGATATACCTCAAACCTGCACTCCACCTGTTATATTAATTCAAAATTTAAGGATCTCAGCCATATCCGTTTACATAAAAATAATTTGTAACCATTTGGTAGCAGTTAGTACAGTTAGTTCCTAAACTCTAACAGTAACTTTAAATCGAAAATTCTGGAGTCCAGCTCTATCCGTACACACATAATTAAGTTGTACCAAATATAGTACCATTTAGTACACACAAGCACTATGCTTCCATATATCAATTATTATTCCAAATTTTAGGTTTTTAGCTCTCTCGGTTCACCCAAATCCAAATTATACCAAATTTAGTGCCGTTTAGTACTTTTCGTACACATAAATACGAATTTCCAAAGGTGTATCTATAGCACAAACTTCAACAGTAATCTTAATTCCAAATTTCAGATTTTCAGCTTATCCTCTCAAGCAAAATCCAAATTGTACTAAATTTCGTACCATATAGAACGTTCGTACCAAGTATTTTAGAATTCTAGATCTTCCCGTTCGACTAATACAAAGGGTACCATATTTGGTACATTTTAGTACTTTTCGTACCGTTCTAGTTCAAATTTCCAAAAACCCAGCCTTATCTCACGCCTAAACACCAACAACAACCCACACTCAAAATTTCAAGCTTCTAGCTTTAGCCGTTTCGTCTGGGAAGAAATATCAGATTCACTCAAGAGGATAAGTAGAGTAATAAAAAGATGCAGTAACTATTTAATGAACAATTACTATAAAGAAAATTTAAAAAAATGCAATGGCGATGTAAAGAAAACATGGAAGTTTTTAAATCAACAGCTTGGAAAGCAAAGGCCAGAAGTTAAGATAATTTTGACCGAAAATAATGTTCGTCTATTAACAGACCAAGAAAAGGCTAACTATTTCAATCAATACTTTTTAAATTCAATTATTAATACGCGTGCTAAAATACCAATATTTGCTAGTGATGATATAAATTTTTTTCGAACTCTAGTTCCAACATTTAACAGTTTTACTCTAGAACCGATTTCATCAGAGTGCATAGAAGATATTATGGATCATATGAACGGTAACAAAGCTCCTGGTTTTGATAATATTACATCAAAATTACTCTTGACTAGGAAATACGCTGTAGCTCAAATTATTACGTTAATTTACAATTTTATGATAAACGAATCAGTTTTTCCAGATGCGTTAAAGATACAGAAGATAACCCCTATTCCAAAATGTGCAAATACACAGTTAATACAAAATTATCGCCCGATTGCTACACTTTCTACAATTAGTAAAGTTATCGAAAAAAATATTTTTATGCAGCTTACTGATTATTTAGAAAATAATAGTTTAATTTTTGAACGCCAGTATGGTTTCAAGAAAGGTACTGGTACAAATGATTGCGTTGTTGACCTTATTGACAGCATATGCGGTGGATTAGATAGAGGTCATAAGGGTGTTGCAGGGATGTTTTTTGATCTCACTAAAGCATTTGATTTAGTAGATCATAAAATATTAATAAATAAACTTAAGACTATCGGATTTTCCGCAAATACGTGCCAAATTTTCAAATGTTATTTGGAAAATAGGAAACAATGTGTTCAAATTGGAGATGCAATTAGTGATATAGTTACTGTGATATGCGGGGTTCCACAAGGAAGCGTACTTGGACCATTATTGTTTAAAATTTTTATTAATGACATCATATAAAGTTTTTGGTAAATTATTTATGTATGCGGATGACATTTGTCTTATTTATGAGTATAATAGTGCTAAAGTGTTACAAACACAGGTAGAATATGATGCTTCTGTTTTATGCGAATATCTAAGAATAAACAAACTTTTGTTGAACCCAAGTAAAACAAAATTGGTACGATTTAGACCGTATGTCTCAAGAAATGATGAAGTTGTAAGAGTACATGTAGATGGGCATGAAATTGTTGAATCTGACGGTGTGAACTACCTAGGGATGTACATAAGTCAAAATTTAATATGGGAAAAGCATATATGCAATATAAAATCCAAGTTGTCAGTTGGTATAGGAATTTTATATAAATTTAAAAATAAGTTGAGTGTCGAATCAAAGATGATGCTCTATCAGTCTCTGGTTCATTCTCATTTAACATATATGCCAATGATTTATGCTGCAAGAAATACAATGTCCCTCAAAAGTCTACAGTCTAGTCAGAATAGAGCATTAAAAATTGTTTTTAACTTACCACAGAGATACTGTACATTAAATCTGTTTACAAATTATGCAATGAATATACTACCCATTATTGGTTTGTACAAACAACAACTGAATATATATGTATTTAAGAGTATCAGGGGAATTGGATCTAATACAATACATTTCAACCCAAATTTAATAGTCACGAATCGTATGACAAGACAAGCAATGGACTTAAGCGTGGCTCGTTGTCGTTTAGAATTAACTAAACAACGGGTTACATATATTGGTCCCACTGTATTTAACTTACTTCCTGTTCGGTTAAAACAACTATGTGAATTATCTTGTTTTAAGCGTGAATTAAGAAAATATTTGATTAATGAAATGGAAATACTTCTGCCATCGTAGGACATATCATTATTATTTTTTATATACACATATATATGTTTTTATTATAATATAAAATTAATGTCATAATTATTTTTAAGAAATAAAATGTATATTTTGCCAGCTAGCCTCAAAAAAGCCATT
The DNA here is from genome assembly GCF_032173495.1 of Musca vetustissima. NCBI lineage: Eukaryota > Metazoa > Arthropoda > Insecta > Diptera > Muscidae > Musca > Musca vetustissima. Next base: position 217,257 of record NW_026881729.1, on the reverse strand, counting down.
CAGGCGCTGAGGCATAATTGTAATAATGTATTTCTTAAAGTAATGATATAATAAAAAAAAAAAAAAAAACCTAAAAATTCGTCAAACGGACCATCCCTAGTCTGGGCGATGATCTGTCAGTCACTCACTTAACAGTAAGCTCTTATATATATATATATATATATATATACATATATAGATAACAGGTTTTAAAATTGTTTTTATAACAATTAAATAACCGGGACCATGGGAACAAATTAAATTAAAAGCTAGTAAATATTACATTTCTCAGCTATAGAAATCAACAGCCTTTGCGAAATGATCGGAGAGCGAGTTCTAAATAGAACTCACCCTCGAGGCATTCGGTATCCTATCTTCCAAAGATAAGGGTCCGAAGATGGGGAACGAAACATGTGGACTCCCTATGGGGACGAATTAAAATGTAGCAGTTGAGGAAGAAAAACTTTCATAAGAAGTAGCAGTTCGCAACAAAATGCACGATAGAGCTTTCTTTATTCAAAACAAGACACGAATAGGTGGGAAGTACCTTTAATAATGTTATATATATATATATATATATAAATTATATAAAGTGAATTGTAAATTATTGGTGGTCTAAATTTTGTACAAAGGAATATTCATAACAACCATACAACCAAAACATTCACAATTTTGAAAATTTTCAAATTTAATGAAACAAAAAACAAACCTTTTCCATCTCAACCTTCAAAAATCCAATAAATACTGCATATGCCACATTTTTACACTTCAACATATATTAAATTTTCTAGTAAAATCCAATTTTATCAATGTGAATAAAGTACCTCTATAAGTTTTAAACAGCTTAAGAAAGCAATAACTGCCAGTAATGAGAAAAATATTCCATTGACAGATGTTTTCGGGTACTTGAAAAATAAAACCGAAATTCCATAAGAACCTGTAATTCATAAGGGCGATGAAGTTAATGTCCTCTTGTTTCTACAGTTCACTGCCGTTCGCAGTCTGTGAATGGCTGTAAATCCATCTAAGCCAAGTATTCTATGAAAAAGTATAAAGATTTCAATGATTTACACTTCAACAGTGTTGTTCACTTTTTCAGACAACAAACACCAACAATAAGGGAACAACCCCAAAAATCCTTTATTGTGAATGAATTCTTCGCTGTACCATTCATTGATGAATCATTCGATTTGATGTCAGCCATTGTTGTACCACTTAACGCCTCTGTGCCGGAACACTCGATGAAAGGCTTTCAATGAAACCCAAGAACAAAACTTGAAGCAGGAATGCGAACAATTGATTACCTTGGTTGTTCAGTTGTCTTAATCCCAAGATTTGTTCATTTGTATTTGGCTGGCTATTCATTGTTTCATGCCGGCTATGGGTATGAATATAGAAAAGCCCTGGCAAATGGAAAATACAACTTTTGATTGATTTCCTTTATTTGTTGTCTCTATTGTTTTATATTCGATTGTTATGCAGAACCTTTTTTCTTGCCTTTTGTTTAGAGATTTATTATTATTTTGTGTGGTTTGGTATGGGATAATAGGTTTTTCTTTCAGTAATCTTTTCCGAATTCTTTTGTGGCATATTCAAGTTTTTCCCACAAATCATAATTAATCATTTACGAATCGGACAAATAATTTGATTAAAATGTTCATTTCTTATATCCCCTCACAGGTAATCGAAGGAGTTCTTTTTTATTCATAAATTTTGAAATTAATGCAAAATAAAACCAGTAAGGAAAGTAGTAAAGTCGGACTGGGCCGACTATATGATACCCTTCACCACTTTGGCTATATTCTACCGATTTCAGGGAAACTTGCTAGAGACTAATTTATATTACATCAGTACGTTGTGTAAATTGGCCTAGCCATGGATCTTTTCACGAAGCTTAGCAACATCATTCTAGACTTAATATATGGGAGCTATATGTAAATCTGAACCGATTGTCACGAAATTTTTCAAACATCATTCTAGTATCAATTCAATACGATATGTCAAATTTCGTGCAAATCGAAGGATATATAGAGACTTTGGTGCACCATTTACATAAAATCGGACGAAAATATATATGGGAGCTATATCTAAATCTCAACCTATTTTCAAGAAATTTTACACACATCGTTCTGGACTTGATTCAGTACGCTATGCCAAATTTCGTGCAAATAGAAATATACATAGGTACTTTGATGCACCATTTAACTTAAATCGGACGAAAATATATGGGAGCTATATCTAAATCTGAACCGATTTTCAGGAAACTTAACACACATCATTCTAGACCTATTTAATTTCGCTGTGCCAAACTTCGTGCAGATCGAAAGATATTTAGGAACTTTGGCGCACCATTTACCTTAAATCGGACGAAAATATATATGGGAGCTATATCTAAATCTGGACCGATTTCCAGGAAACTTAACACACATCATTCTAGACATAATTCATAACGCTATGCCAAATTTCGTGCAAATCGAAAGATATGTAGTGACATTGGTACACCATTTACCTTAAATCGGAAGAAAATATATATGGGAGCTATATCTAAATCGTAACCGATTTCCAGGAAACTTAACACACATCATTCTAGACATAATTCAGAACGCTATGCCAAATTTTGTGCAAATCGAACGATATATAGGGACATTGGTACACCATTTACATTATATCGGACGAAAATATATATGGGAGCTATATCTAAATCTCGACCGATTTTTCCCAATTTCAATAGGGTTTGTCCTTGGGCCATATAAGTGACATATGCCAAAATTCATCCAAATCGGATCATAAATGCGACCTGTACTTTGTTCACAAAAGTACATGGACAGACAGACGGACGGACGGACGGACATGCATAAATCGACTTAAAAAGTGTTTCTATGCTTATTCTAAAAAGGAACCATGTGTCCATCTCGTTTCCTTTTGCCTGTTAACAAACATATGCACAAATACATAATACCCTGTACCACAGTGTGGTGAAGGGTATACATATATATGTGGGAGCTTTATCTAAATCTTAACCGATTTGCACAAAACTTAGAACACACCATTCTAGACTCAATTCAGTACGCTATGCCATTTACCGATTTTATGTAAATAGTGCACCAAAGTCCTTATATATTTTTCGATTTTCTCGAAATTTGGCTGAAACATAAATGCGACCTGTACTTTGTTGTCAATTTAACATGCACAGTCGGACGTACGGACATGCATAAATCGACTCAGAAAGTGATTCTATGCATATTCTCAAAAGGAACCATGTGTCTATCTCGTTTCCTTTTGCCTATTACAAACATATGCACAAAGCATAACACCCTATACCACAATGTAGTGAAGGGTACGATCAAGTATTGTAAATTTTTTATAAGTATACCTCACCAAAATTTTCCTTGATTAGATATCTGTTCGCAAAAAAAAATCATTTGGGTCTACATGTTTCCTTTTGCCTCCCTGTTGAAGTCTGTCATTTTCCCAGACATATAGACGGATGGACATTAGTAAATCGACTCAAAATTGTCTGTATACAACCAAATTTTCGATAAGGCACGTGTTATCGTAGCAGGGTGTATATGCTGTCATTAGCCAATATATGAATATGTGAAACGAGTATTGTTATTTTCAAATATTTCATGGTGCTTCAAACGGGACCACAAAATTTATAACTTTTTTGAAAAGAGTTTTGACATTGCCACCACATAAAGGTCCTGTCAAATTTTTGGAATTTTTAGGATTTTTGCCATAGTTTCCAACTAGGTTCTTTTAATTTTAAATGTAGTTTCATTTATTAAATACACTCAAAGGTCCCGCTTAATATTCCGTACGTTTTCCAAACATAGTGTTAATTATACGAGTATAAACAATCTACTAGCAAACAATTTACAACACCATTGCCTCAATTTTTAGGAAATATTCAATATACGCCAAATACTAGAGAGAGTATACAAAATTCGGCCGGTCCAAATTTAAACCACGTGTTTATTTTTGTTTTTTTTTCAAAATACTTCTCTTCTTAGAAATTCGGTATTTAAATGGCCATTAACATCTAAAAACGGAATCGTTTTTATATCGGTTTTTTCTCATAATAATTTATATTTATAAATAAAATTTGCTGTAAATAATACACAGAACACAAACAAAAACGACAAGAAAACCATTTAGAAATTAAATAACACCGACATCAAAAAAAATTAACATTTACATATATATTTATACATATTATTCCCATAATGATATTTTATTTGATGGTCGGTACGTGTGGAAATAAATCGAAACGATGGAAGACAATATAATTTACGAAGGGCACGTGAAAGAAATTTGTAATTTGCCAATTGGGGTTATTTTATGCTAAAAAAATCGTCATTGTTGGTAATCGTTTTCTTCCACTTCGATTTAACAGTTAATTGATAATTTTGGGTGTTATTCAGAAAGAATTTTGGCATATAAGAACATTTGGCATCTGACTCACTTACAAAGTTTTATGTTTTCTGATTATTTTTAATATAAGTCCAGGGAGAGTGAGAGGTAAAAAAGTTAGAGAGAGAAGAGGGAAAGTGAGAGATAAATGAGAAATGTTATTTCATATAAAATCAATATGATGTTTTTCTGCTTTTCAATGCTTCCCAGCCGGTTTTTTTACCTTTTTTAAAAAAACAATGAGGCTTAAATTGGTATGAAAACATTTTTGTTACACCAAATAAAAAATACTACTGTTACCGCATTTTTTTATTCGAAAAACTAATTTAACAAATTCTTAAATAATTAATCAAAACATCATGGTTTGTATCATTTGCGTCTATTCCAAATCCATCCCCATCTATTAACGGTTAATTTCAATCAATGTCAAAATACCTAAAAGAACAACAAACAAAGAATACGAAAGGAACACATTGAAGGAAGGCACACATAAATAACTTTGATTGCATACGAAAGCCAAATCTTGTTATTTATAAAAAAAAGTTGGAAAATGTTTCTTCGAAGACGAGGCAAGCTTAGATACTTCGAAGGTAATGGCCGTCCATTTTAAACTCTTCACAATAAGGATGACTTTATTGCCTTTTCATTTGCAAAATCTCAGATTATTTACCGGATACATCAGATCTATAGAAAATTCTATATTGATTTATCTTTACCAAACGTATACAAAAATAATTCGAGTAATTGGAAATATAAAAATTAACGACATTTTCGATGCACAACACTTTTTATACCCTACACAACTATGTTGTCAGGGTATTATAGCATTGTGCAGCCCCAAGAGTTTGTAACGCCGCGAAATATTGGTCCTAGACACACCTTTAAGTATACCGATCGTCATATCTGGACTAGCTGAGTCGATCTAGACATGTGTGTCCATTCATCCGTCCGTCCATCTGTCCATTATAATTTGTAAACACTATACAGGCCACAGTTATGGACCAATCTTTACAAAATTTTGCATGTAGGATGGGTTCTGCCCAATGAAGACCCCTATTGTTTTTGGTAAAGATCGGTTAATATTTAGGGGATGAAATGGGCCAAATACTAAATTGTTGACGGGTTTTCTGGTCGCTTCAGAGGCCGCAATTATGGCTCAAACATCGCGAATTTTTACATGGAGAAGGGAATTGGGCCAAAGAATAAGCATACTTGCCTTGATAAAGACAAGTATGCTTATTGTGAAAACAATTTGTATTCTATGGCGAATATATTTACTCCTGAATGACATAGAGCCGAGAAGTTAATAGTATATCCAAGAGGAGTGGTTGACCTTTAAATTGATACCACTTATATTATCGTAGGAACTCGGATGCGGGAGTTACACTTAAATATTTACAGGTGCTTACGTATTCATATATTATTTAGTAACCAGTTAACACACTGGAGGGCGGAAATATATATATTTATATATATATATATATATAGACAAGGACAACTCCTAAAATATTAGGTGATGATCAGATAATAATTTTTCGGATGAAGTGGACCGAAAACTTAATTATTCGAACTTTTCGAGTCGAAAGCCGAACATCACAACACAACCCAAGGTGAAGGGAATCTGGACAAGTAATTAGAGGGGCTGTACTTCTTATTAGTAACATTTGCTGACCTCCAGCCAGTCAAAAGTGTGCAAATATCGCGAAATATTGCCCAATCTTAGAATATAGAACCACAGAAAATTAGATTTCCATGAAAGTTGTGTAGGGTATCATATGGTCGGTCCCGTCCGACTATACTGCTCCGCTCACTGGTTTCAAATTATTCCCAAACAAGTAAAAAGTCTCAGTCGGTGTTGACGATAGATATATAACCTCAGTCTATGATTTGCGGAGGTCTTCGAATTACACACAAGTTTATTATTCGCATTATATATGGCATATGTTTTTATCAGAGGTTTCGGATTTAATGTTGTTGTCGGTTATTTAAATCGCTTTTAATTAAAATATATATAACAGGCTTAATGAAAATGTTTACCTTTTGTGCTGGAAGTACCAGGTTGACCAATAGGCCCATATTCTGGCTTGATCTATGTTTGGTAAAGATAATAAGTTGTCCAAAGATCTTGGATTTATAAATATTGAAAATGTTGATTATTTTTGGGGAGGTAGCAGAAGGAGTGGACCATGGGTACATCTTCGGACTTGATATAGAATTGGTAAAGATAATTGGTTGAACAAAGTTTGGTTCAAATCATATAGTCCGTTCGCACGATTATTATTATTGATTTATTTATTTATTTTTTTTTTTTGCAAAATTTTGACCATTTTGTCATACGGCCTTCTTTTTTTGATATTCCTCAAAAACAAGCTTGAACTAAGTGTGGGAAAAATATTACGATATCCAAAGTTTGGTTGAAATCGGTTATTTCCTTCGATAGTTATCATGCGCACCAGCCGGCCAGAGAGACGAACGGAGGGACATTTTTAAATCGACTCCAAATTGTCTGAAACGGATTTGGTATGTTGCAAATTGGATATATCGATCACCACATTTTCGACATTTTAAAGTTTCTTGCCGCATTATCCATCCAAAGTGGCTGTAATTTGGCATTCTGGCTTTTTGTAGAGCGAGAAATATCTGTGCAAAACATTTGTGATATACGTACATCCAGTATTATTTTCGGTATTTTGAATATTTTATTCGCATTTTCCATATATATTTGATGAACATTTTCGATATGGGTTTTATCTTTTGTCTTAGTCACACCCCTCCTGATATTAAATTTCTCCTTCGCATAATTATATCCTTCACCATAATGTGGTTTTCATTGGGTACAAAATCTCCTTACTAAAAATGATCCTTTTTTAGGATAGCCCCCATATAACGGCATTATTATTTGGTATTTTGGGGAATTTGGGCAAGTTTTCCTACCAAATTGGCTATAATTTGGTATGTTGAGATAAGTATATATGGGCTATCTTAAAAACTGCACCAATATTAATAATTTTTGATATGAATACACGTCACCTTGTAAGTCATGTTGTAAAATCCCACATAAAAATCTGGTTTTATGCCAACTATTCGCTCGAACATATTCTGAGTTTTATGCCACTATTTAATTACATGAAATCTTCGGAGAAATGCTACAATAGTGCAAAAAACGACCAATCATTACGCACCAAGATAATGCGAGGCCTAAAACATCGGCTCAGACCAGTTCCTTAATCCGCAACCAAACCTTCGAAACGAATACATAACAAGTGAAAAAGCGTTAAGTTCGGCCGGGCCGAACTTTGGATACCCTCCACCATAGATATACTGACAGGTACTTGAAATAAAAACATAGGGAACATACCAAAAAGAGTACAAATACCGACATTTCTACAAACCGATTATGGTTCTAAATATTGGTCCTAGGCCCCATGTTTCTTTGTACCAAATTTGTTTCAAAAATTTTTGATTTCATCCCATCTTTTTATTTCTTCCAAAATTAGTTCAAGTTTCAACACGGGAAATATCGGTCCACTCCTCCCTGATACCTCCCACACAGGGGCTAGGCCTAAATGCGGGTTACAGTTCATATATATGAATATATATATACGAGCCCAAAAAGGGGGCGAATATTAAGAATTTTTGGTAGGATGATTTGTTACCATATACGACTACAAAATACCACATTGCAGCGAATTCGGTTTAAAAACGCGCTCAAGAACCCCAATATACCGAAAATTAGGGGTACCCTTATATGTGGGCTATCCGAAAAATTGGACCTATGTTTATAACTTTTTTGGAGAAATTTGGTACCTATTGAGAACTCAAAATACTAAATTACAGATTACAACAGACGGACGGACAGACGAACTGACATGACTAGATCGTCTTAGAATTTTACCCTGATCAAGAATATATATACTTTATAGGGTCGAAAATGAATATTTCGGTGAGTTACAAACGGAATGACAAAATTAATATACGCTCCATACTATGGTGGAGGGTATAAAAAATTGAATAATTATAGATATATGAATATTTTTGCTATAATTTTATACACATATATCAATGCACGTAGCAAGTATCGTTCAACAACGACAAGTGAAAGTGAAAATGTGTGCAACGTTTCAAATGAAATTAAAATTATATTTGATCTTTTTCACTGTTTATTTTCGTTTTAATGTTAAAAATACTTGAAGTTTTTTTTTTTCTTCTTCTTAATTTTTAGTGAACACGGCAGCCAGCCAACAAAGCAGTTGATGCCACAAAATACGTGTATATGTGTATGTCATTTTGTTACAATATACATTTTTGGTATCAAATGAGGCCTTTACTAATAGAGGCCTCGTTGTTAGAAAATTAAAAAAAAAATTACAATTGATCCAACGAAATTGGAGAAATTTTTCCAAATGTAGATGGGTACAAATTTGAAAATATCGTAAATTGAACGATAGGATGTATCGATATTGGATATGACAACTTTTATCCAAGAAACACACATAAAATATATTAGATTTGTGTCTTTGGGCCATTGAATTGTTTTCCTCAAAATATCGAATAATTATATTCAAAAATGTTGTCTCTAGCATTTGAGGTATCAGATTAAATGAAACATCACATTCTCGATGTTAAATTTCAAACGATTTGTTAAATATCGATGATTTCATCAAATAAGTTCCAAATTAAATAACAATATGTGGGGGTCCCCTTAATTGCATTTTATGAAAATCATATGAAAATTCCCTTAGCAGACTTTTCAAATTCATGTCGCATCTATTTCGATTTTGTTGGCAATGATGCGAGCTGTTTAGGACGATGGAAACAAACATTCACAATTTCAAGAGGTATAGTGGATGACTCTTTCGGTTTCTGGTAGGCCCCCATTCAAATTTCATCACTCCCAACTTCCAACCGTGCCATCAAATGAGGACTATTACCTCGACAAAGAGACTAGAAACAAATCATTTGCATCTTAACACGAGATGCATATTCTTTTTGGTAACACCAAGTGTGCTCCATCCATCTGTCCGTCTGTGGCGAATGACGTCAATGCGATTTATTTTTATATGCAACTAAGAAAAGAATAGATAAAAATTGCACAGTTTTTGATTTTATTTTTTCGCAAGAAGTGCATACGCATTGCACGGCACATTTTGTGGCAATTTGAACAGAATCATTTCAGACACACACACACACACATATGACAAACCTCAAAGAGTCAACAAGACTGGGCCATGGTGACCAGGGTGAACGATTTCCAAAGAGTACAGAGCGGTGAAACTTTTGCCAATGGACGTGCATCGTTTATATACTTAAGAGTGAAGACAGGCCAGAGCATTTGCCACAAGTCAGGTTGCATTGCATTGTGCCGTACATTTTTCTGAATATGTTTTTATTGCCACCCTATGTTTATTTTAAGTTTCAACAGAGTACACATAGAATTTTATTTAATGTTTTTGAAAGTTTTTAGTTTGTTTGTCGTGCTGATCTTTGAACATGTGTGTAGTAGGGAAATGTTTCGTTTGAACTAAGAGTTCGTTCATCTGTAAAGTTTCCTGTTAGTGGGTTGGTATATATGTATGTGTGTGATGTTCAATATTTAAGGTGTAGTTTAGCATTTTATTAATTTTTTTGTAAATTTAATAATAAACTAAAAAACAGTGAAAACATTGTGATACTAAAATAAGTAAGGAAAGTAGTTAAGACCGACTATATGACACCCATCACCACCTTGTGTATATTCTACTTATGTATCCCAAACGAATTTAAATATGTGATCTTTATCTATAAGTGAGCGGACTAGCATCAATTCATACATATGCCTTTCTTCAACCTATGCCAAATTTCATTTCATTCGGTCATCAAGTTTGGTACTCGATTTAAAGCAAACTTGATACACGCTAATCGATATGCCGTACTGTTCAAAATCTAATCCCAATCAGACACCCGTTCGTAATATATATGGAAGCTATGTCTGCATCTGCACCACAATTGGAAGAAAATATATATCCAAATCTGAACCGATTTTTAAGAAACTTAAAAGACATAATTCTAGAATTAATCCTGTGCGCTATGACAAATTACGTGCAAATCGAGAGATATATAGGGACTTTGGTGAACCATTTACATATCTATATCTAGCTATATCTAAGTCTAAACCGATTTTCACATTATTCTAAATTCACTTCAGTACTCTATGCTAAATTTCGTGTAAATAGAAAAATATATAGGGACTTCGGTGCACCATTTACATTAAATTGGACGAAAATATATATGGAAGCTATATCCAAATCTGAACCGATTTTCACAAAACTTAACACACATCATTCTTGACCTAAGTCAGTACGCTATGCCAAATTTCGTGCAAATCTAAAGATATACAGGGACTTAGATGCACCATTTACATTAAATCAGAAGAAAATATGTATGGGAGCTATGTCCAAATCTAGACCTAATTCAGTACGCTATGCCAAATTTCATCGAAATCGAAAGACATACAGGGGCTTTAGTACACTATTTAAATTAAATCGGACGAAAGTATATATGGGAGCTATATCTAAATCTGAACCGATTTCCAACCCAATTTCCATAGGGTGCGTCTCCAATCGCATCATATCCAATTCGGATCATAAATGCGACCTATACTTTGTTTACAATTTAACATGGACTCAGAAAGTGATTTTATGCATATTCTCAATAGGAATCGTGTGTCTATCTCGTATCCTTTTGCCTGTTATAAATATATGTACAAAGACATAATACCTTGTACCACAGACTGTTGAAGGGTATAAATATGGGGAATATACCAAAACGTAGATCTATATTGATAATTTTTAGTAGAAAATCCTTACACCCAAAAATGCAGAATAATGAGGGCAACCTTTAGTAAGGAAATTTCCCAAAATAACAAATTTTGGGAGGTACCGATATATGGGTGATATTCTAAAAAGTGGATATTTAAAGGACATGCCAATACATGGATCCATATACTCCGTTTTCAAATGGCCAGCTTTGTAATGCAGCTTCATCTTGATATTGCGAGCTCTATCGTGATATCAAAAGACCGAAGACAAACTGAAGACACCGATGAAAGGAAAGCGTTTTACTACGATTGAGGCCATACGTGAAGGTGCGTTTTCGAAGTGTTTAGAGGATTTGAAAAAATCGCTGGCATAAGTGCATTATAACTGAGGGAGATTACTTTGAAGGGGACAATAAGTTATGCAAAATAAATACCTTTTGAAAATAACGTTTTATTATCAGACCTCGTTTATACACGTCACGTTTTTTCAACATTTTACAAACAAATGCCAAAGTATGACTGTTGGTCATATAAAAACAACTATATTGTAATCGTTTCTTGGGAAAAAAGCAAAAAAAAAAAACTTAAAACAATTAAACCGACAAACTCGAATTCATGTGCGTGTAATAACTCGCCATTCTATCAAAGAACTTTTAATTAAATTTATATATACATTTATATATATGTTCAATTGAACTTTAGCAGACATACATGAACAGTTTTTGATAGAAAGTTGAATTTAAGGGAACCCCCCCCCCATTCTCGATTTTATTTTTTCAAGATTTTCAATGGGCTGGTAAATCAATACCAATGCTTGTTAAGGTTTGTAACTTTGCACATATATAATTGAAGATTTAAAAGAGAAGAAAAATAATTTACAAAAAAATTTTGTTATTGTTTTGTTGTTGTTTTTTGTAATTAAAGAAAAGTCCTTATTTTTGATGGCGGGCATGATAACTCCTCACTGGAACATCGGAATCCGAAAATTCCAACGGTGTTAGAAAGAGTACATGTCTGGCTCTCGTATGAACTAGGATTATTGACTTCGCTCTAAAATTAACAAAATGGTGGACCTTTGAAAAAATATTTTTGAAAAATGCCGATTTTTTACCAAAAACCAAGTTAAAAAATAAGGAAGATCTTCACCGATTTGCTTTATCCTAGTTCATACGAGAGCTATACACTCCCAGAGAAACGTTGCAAAATTTGGAACCGATTGGGTTATTAGTTTTTGAGTTATCGTGCCCGCCATTCGCAAAAAAATGTTTAGAGAAAAACGCGTTTAAAGTTTGAGAAGCCCTTCAGCCATCACTTGATGCTGATACAATAAATCGGCTATATCTTCAAGAGTTCTTGAGATTTGTACTTGAAATTTTCTAGAGACATTCTTTAATCAGTGTAGATTCGAATTATATCAACAAAAATTTTGACCCCGAGAATGGGGGGGTCCCCTTAATAAAACAAATTGTTGTAAAAAAATAATAAAACTTTTTTGGTATACAGACTGCAGAAGCATTTTAATACAAATTGTACAAAAAACCAGAACATAGTGGTGGCTTTTTACAAGCCCAACACACTTTGCTGGTTGTTGAAAAACATATTTTAATGAAAATCAATATGAAACAGTTATGATCGTTATTAACACTTCTGTTAAAAAAAACATGGCTTAAAAATCAATGTGAAAAGTTTTTATGAATTCTAAATATTTAATACAGAAGGAGTCTAATTTTAAACGGGATTTTAGCAGGCCACAATACTCCATAAAGTTTTGCTACAAGGCTGGGTATAAATTTTCGAAATATTTCTCCCGTTGGCGAAGACACTTTAAGAAATCATAATCCGAATATTTTCCAAAAATTTCAGTAGAGTTGGCGAGTTATTTGGGATACCATTTGTATTTTGTTTTTGCAAAATAGTCAGGCTGAATCCCAGTTTGTTGTTTTTATTAAAAACATCTATTTGTTAGTTCCATGTTGATAATTTTTGGTAGGAAGATGAAAATCCAGAACGACAAATTTCAAAACACCCTGAGAGTAAACTATTAAAGCTCTATTTTAAATATTGCGAGGTCTATTGTGATTTCAATAAAGGAAATGACTAAATCGACATAGTTTTTATTTGTGATACATATATGTATATAATTTCGGGCGTCTCCCATTATTATTTCTAGGTGTGAAGAGCAGGAGGAGAAAATGAATATAGGCAATATTGTCAATTTTTTTACATAGCTGATGCTGAGGTTCGAGAATTTGACCTCCAAACTTTATTTGGGCGGAAGCTGTGTCTACTTTAATGTAAAACCAGTAAGGAAAGTAGTAAAGTCGGACGGGGCCGACTATATGATACCCTTCACCACTTTAGGTATGTTCAACAGGATGTTTTTAAAGGACCAGTAAATTGAAATTGGATTCATAAACATGTCATTCTGCAGCCGATACTAAACTTTTCATTTGGTCAGATAAAGAAGCTATACCTAAATCTCAACCGATTCTCAGGAAACTTAACATGCATCATTTTAGGCCTAATTCATTCAATCCCAATTATATATGGGAGCCAGGGACGTACGCAGGGGGCGGCCCGGGGGGCCCGGGCCTCTCCCGAAGTGAATTTTTTTCACAGTAAATCTATGTTTGCAACAGCGAATTTTTTTATTTTGGCCCAACCCGAAATGAAATCCTGTGCTGATGGGGGCTATGTCTAAATCTGAACCGATTTTCACGAAACATAGCACACATCATTCTACACTTAATTCAGTACGTTATGCCAAAATTCGTTAAAATTAAAAGATTTCAAGTGACTTTGGTGCACCATTTACATAAAATCGGACGAAAATATATATGGGTGCTATATCCAACTTTGAACCGATTTTCAGGAAACTTGACACACATCATTCTAGACTTAATTCATTACGCTGTGCCAAATTTCGTGCAAATCGAAAGATATATAGAGACTTTGGAGACCTATTTGCCTTAAATCGGACTAAACTATATATGGGAGCTATATCTAAATCTGAACCGATTTTTCCCAAATTCAATAGGGTTCGTCCTTGGCCCAAATAAGTGAACTATCCCAAATTTCATCCAATTCGGATTATAAATGCGACCTGTACTTTGTTTACAATTTAACATGGACAGACAGACGGACGGACATGCATAAATCGACTTAAAAAGTGATTCTATGCATATTCTCAAAAGGAACCATGCGTCTATATCGTTTCCTTTTGCCTGTTACAAACATATGCACAAAGACATAATACCCTGTACCACAAAGTGGTGAAGGGTATAAAAATTGTAAATTTGTGCTTTCAAATTTCTAAAAAAAAACCTATTCTTGAAAATTTAGCCGATTTATTGTGTGCATCAAGTGACGGCTAAAGGGCTTCTCAAACTTTAAACGATTTTTTTTAGCGATGGCGGGCACGATAATAAAAACTAATAATCTTTTTTGTACACGTTACTCAGTGAGTTTATAGTTATCATATGAACTAGGATAAAGCCAATCGGTGAAGATCTTCCTGATTTTTTTAACTTGGTTTTTGGTCAAAAATCGGCGATTTTCCAAAAATATTTTTTTAAAAGTCCGCCATTTTGTTAATTTTGGAGCGAAGTCAATAATCCTAGTTCATACGAGAGCCAGACATGTACTCTTTCTAACACCGCTCCCCATCAAAAATAAGGACTTTTCTTTAATTACAAAAAACAGCAACAAAGCAATAACAAACATTTTTTGTAAATTATTTTTCTTGTCTTTTAAAACTTCAAATATATGTGTGCAAAATTACAAACCTTAACAAGCATTGGTATTGATTTACTAGCCCATTGAAAATCTTGAAAAATTAAAATGGATGGGGTTCCCTTAAGAAAACATATCTTTAAAAACCTCAGGCGAAAGAGAGATGTCCCCAATTTATCTCAAAAATAGTATGAAATGACTCATCCATGGTTCTTAATAGACCGCATTGAAATAGGTATAGATCGATGTATTCGTTTAAGGTGCACGTTAATGGCAAATGGACTTTTCGGAAATTTTTCGCGTTTTACAAGTTCTAGGGTACTTTAATGCAACATGTAGTGCATCTTAGCCGTCAAATGAAATTTCGCAAAATATAAATAGATTGGAAGATAATCTTCAGTACTTCCTGGAAACCACATGCACATCAAAGAATTAAGCGATTTAGACGCAATTTAAAACATATATTTCATAATATAGTTTACTTTTAAGATTTATTCCTATTTATAAAACCCCAAAAAGTGAAGAAAGTGTCTTCCTATAATCCGCAGGGTGTATACTTATACAAACAAAATGATTATATTTATATATGTATATTTTTCAGTGAAATTCGGGTAAAAAAAGAATAACCCAAAATTTTTTTCTGAAATTTCTTGTATAAAATAAAAAAAATCATTTCTTTGGACGAAAAACAAATAATTGTCCTCAATATCTTGTCAGATTTGTGTGATTTTTACATCACGTTTGGGCGCATAAACCAAAAATTTGATCGCGAACGGATTCGGAGTCAGGAAATTTTTCCCTATAATCATTGATGTAGTACGAAAACAAAAAAGTCGCTTTTTTGAAAATGGAATATAAAAAATGGCAATATTGCCCAAATACACACCTCCTTATGGTTTCAGATCGTAATTATTTTTCAATAAAGCCTATTAGTGGCAATCGGATCGGATTTAATTATAGCTTATTCAGCCGTTTTCATTGAGGAATTTCACCAAAGTCCCCAAACTCTTGCCGATGGACACGAACTTTAACATAGATTATCGAATTAGGTTTACCATAATTATAATTGTTTTAGATTTGGTTACTCATTCTAATCGAATGATGATTTTTTTAAACATATCGTCCCTCCATCATTTTGTCCGAAAATTTGAAATGAAAATACACTTTTGATTTAGCCGGATGCATTCGTTATTATAACAGACACACTAATATGGCAAGTTCTCTACAACCTCACTTCCACTTCCCTTCTTGGAGATGTTACCGATGTCAATGGCAAATGTTAGACAAATTAAAAATACAGTAAAAACTCGCTAATCCGGATAATTGATGTGTGGCGTAAGCCAAATGCTGACTATAATAATGAGAATACAAAAGCCACTGTTAAGCCGGATTACTGCATGAGTGCGGGAGTAGGTAATTTGCATTTTGATTATCGAGTTTTATTAATTGGTTTAAATTTATACTAATTTGGTGATAATTTAATTATTTTTATGTTTTTATTAAAAATGAAAATTATTCATTTCAAAAATATGAACTTTGAATATAATAGGTACCATTTTCAATTAAATTTGCAACGATTTTTTTATTAAAATAAAAAGTAATGTGTATCTTTACAATTTTTTTGGATTTTTGATCTGACAAATAGGTCCGATAATCCGGATTATAGGATACGCAATGGGTTTTGTGAAATGCAATGAAAATACACTTTTGATTACCGAATAATAACCACACTAATATGGATTGTCGAGGTCCGGATTATCAAGTTTATACTGTATGTATTTTATGAAGAGTAAAAGCACCATTGCTGATGCGTATGAAGTATCAGCAATCATACGCTCCAGAGGCCAGCCCTATTCAATTCAATTTTGTTTAATTAACAATTATATTACACTGCTTCAATTAAATTACAAGAAATTAAATTACAATTTGCATTCGTCTTTTTCTTCTATGTGTGCATTTTTTCCACAACCTAAAACGTAATAAAATTACAAAGTATCGAAAATAAAAATTAAGCTGTATGACTATACCAGCCATACAGCCTTTGCTCTCTTGCCATTTGTGTCTCCGCACACACAAACAAACAATAACCTCATTGTTGGCCATGACGAGGACTTTTATCGTTTCGACTTATTTGCCACGCAATGTGTCGCATATCGACACTCATCTGACACAATTGCGTCACATCAATTAAAAAACGTTTTTTTACAGTTGCACTTGGTCCGAACACCAAATGAATGAAAAGAACGGCAATAGCAAAAAGGCAGCTAAACTGACTATAACACAACATTCGTATATTCGTAGAATGTGGAAAAGAAGAGAGTGAAAATATAACAAACCAGTTGACACTTCAATACGTACTTGACTTATACAAGTGTCAAATGACTGTCGCTGCTCTACACAATGGTCGCTTATTGCAGATGTTCCACTTGAATTTTGCCACGTTGAAAGGAGAAAAAGGCTTGAAAGCTTTGGAGGAATAGAAATACAAAATTTAGCCCATCTGCTGTAAAAAAAATTAATTGTGCACACACATTTTCGGTATTTTGTATTTCTAGACAAATATTAAGACCGAATTGGTAGTAATTTGGCTTTCGGGTTCTAAAAAACAAAAAAACTTCTCGCACATTATTACCTATACAAGCTCATTTTTTCATAAACATCCTATACAAGTATTGCCATTTTTATACCCTTCACCGCACTGTGGTACCGGATATTATGGCTTTGTAACAGGCAAAAGGAAACGAGGTAGACAAATGGTTCCTTTCGAGAATATGCATAGAACCAGTTTCTGAGTAGATCTATGCATGCCCGCCTATCCGTCCGTCCATGTATTATTGTGAGCAAAATACAGGTCGCATTTCTGATCCGAATTAGATGAAATTTAGCACAGCTCATTTATTTGGCCCAAAGACGAACCCTATTGAAATTGGAGAAAATCGGTTCAGATTTAGATATAGGTCCCATATATAGTTTCGTCCGATTTAAGGTAAATGGTGCACCAAACTCACAATATCTGTCCGATTGAGACAAAACATTGCACAACATACTAAACTAGGTCCAGTTTGATGTCTGTGAAATTTTGTGGAAATCGGTTCAGATTTAGATATCGCACCCATATATAGTTTCCGAGTTAAGGTAAATGGTGCATCAAACTCTTAGTATCTGTCCGATAGAGACAAAACTTTGCACAACGTAGTGAATTAGATTTAGATTGATGTCTGTGAAGTTTTGTTGAAATCGGTGCAGATTTAGATATAGCTCCCGCCCGATTTTAGGTAATTGGTGTAACAAACTCCCAAGGTTTGTCTGATTGAGACAAGCTATTGCACATCGTATTGAGTTAGGTACAGATAGACGTATGCGGAGTTTTGTTGAAATTGGTTCAGATTTAGATATATCTCCCATATATATTTTCCTCTGATTTTATGTCCAAATTTACATACATACATAATTTTGCTCGAAACGAAGTCTCCCCGATTGACCAGGAAATTTTCATAGTAATTTTCATAGAATTCTTCCGATCCCATTTCAAAGGTCCTCTAATTATGATATGTATAGTCTATCTACATATATTAGCATCTCTTGTGTCGGCTCCGTCCGACTTTTGAACTTTCCTTACGGGTTATTATAGGAAATATTCTAGACACATTTTCCAAACGAAATTTATACCGTTTGACATTTAGAATTCTCAAAGAATAACGGAATTCCTCGGAAAAATATCAACACTTCTTTGATATATTGCATCTGGCATTTACATCGTAATAATTTGGAAAATAAATATGCGAATTTTTTAACACCAATTCAGGGGTCGGTAACAGTATATGAAATAAAGAAACAATGGCATGCAAAGCTAGCCACAATCGAGTGAGAGGAGAGACCGCGGTTGTAAACAAGATAAACTGTAGACAAATAAACGGTTGCAAAACCTCACAACCATCGAGTGAGAGGAGAGACCGCGGACGATAGCAAAACAATAAACAGCCGAACAATAAATCGTGGTGGCCTTTTATTGGGAAGAATATTTTTATTTTCGTCAAATAAGAGGGAGAGAGAATAAAAAATGAACGTAAATCGTGGTAAAATATATATATATATATATATATATATGATAGTATCCAACTTAATATTTTTTTTTAAACTCAGATCAAGACCGAAAATGGGTCCACTCCTTCCGGTATCTAAATATATAATAGTGCAACTGTCACATATATAGGTCAATCATCTATGGTACTTATAGAATACATTACATCTGTCTGTCCTGGAAATTTAAAGTTTCACTTTTGTGCTCTCATTGCGAAATATGACGGATGTAATATTTGTGCATAACCTCGCCAGAAATCGGTATACGTCACTCCCCATGTGCCCACATGCATTTATCCATCCATTAATACAATTAACAAAAATTGTATAAAATACTACTCTGTTCTGTTTTCATTCGATGACATCCTCATGCAATAAACAATAATTGCTTGGTCATTTGGTCTGGTCGGTCGGCACTTGTAAATGCCACAAAATGCACTATGGCTTGAAAAAAAAAAATACAATAATAACATGTTGTTTTTATTGTTGTGTGTTGCAAAAAAAAAAATGATGGCTAACCGGCCGTCTAGTGCTTTAACGCCAACGTAAAGTGCTGGTGACACTTTTATGTCTTGTTCTCGTTCCTGTTTGCGGTTGATGGTGCCACAAGGTGGCGGTATAAAATAGTCAACCGAACATTAAGTATTGACGATGTCGTAGTCATTGTGGTTGTATCTGCATCTTGTCTTGTGTAATAAATTTTAAATGTAGGTCCATATCTACGCAATTATTATCCTTGAATGCGTGTATTTTTACGTGAGAACAACAACGTAAGCTAATGATCGTTAAGAAATCAAATAGCAAAACGACAAAAGCAACAACAACAAACTGCGGAGACATTTAATTTTACATCAACTATTTAAACAATTCAACTTATTTGTTTCTTTTTTTCTTATTTTCAGTCATTTTGTTTTCATGTGCCACGTTTATCCCCCTATGTATGTGAGTACGTGAGTACATTGTGAACTGAATAGCTATTTGGTTTGAACTTTTTAATGAAATTGAAAACTCAATGTGATTTTTATTTTCATTACAAAGTGTCGTTCTTGCACTTGTTTGCTTGTACTCGAATTAAATATTTATAGAATGTGGGAATTGTTGTTATTTAATTTGTGGATAGTAACAAGGCCATCAATCTCAAATAAGAATAAATAATAAATTGAATCCTTACAGCCGGATAACAAAAATCATTAGCGAAAGGACCAAAGTCGAATTTACATGAAATTGGATGAATTATAGAATATGGAAGTAATATTTTAAATTGAAACGATTTAAAGCAAATGTGTCAAACGTCATTCTAACCATAATTCAGAGGTCTATGCTAAATATCGTACATTCATACATTTAGAAAATATTAAAACTTTGTGGAGAAGGTACCAGAAAGAGTGGACCAACGGGTCCTATAATCAAGCTTAATATATGCTAGTTCTATATGAAACGTTTGGATGAAATATGAGATTTACAAAATGTTTACCATTTTGTGTGGGAGGTACTAGAAGGAGTGAATTGATAAATTTCATCTTCCAACATTACACATGTATGGTTAAAATATTAGGCCCGTCCCCATGAAATGAAATAAAAAAATATTTTCAGCAAAATTTTGACCATTTTGTTACTGGGTAACAGAGGGAGTAAACCTATGGGTCTCATCTTCCAACTTGAAATAAGTTTGCAAGAAATATTACGAGATGCATATTTGGCATTAAATTGAATATTCCGTACCATTGTTATCGGATTAACAAATTTTACCTAGTTGATGAGGTGGTACCTGGAGGAGAGGACCGATGGGTTCCATTGAATCGGATGCTCTGTTCCGCAGATATAATTAAATGTAGTTTCAGCTCAATTTAGACGATTTTGTGGGGGAGGAAACGGAAGGAGAGGACCGATATTCCCCATCTTCGAACTTAATATGAGTTAAAAAGAATTTCTACGATGTGCACATTTTGGATCAAGTCGGACATTCTATTAGATTTATAATTATTTATAATTTATAATTATTGAAAATGTTGACCATAAGTGTGTGAAGTACCACAAGGATTGGACCAATGGGTCCCATCTTCAGACTTGATCTAGGCTTGGTCTGGGGCAACATAAAACATCTTGTCGAACCGCAATACCGAAATTGGTGGGCATGCAGTTGGAACCGTGTGTTGTGTTCTTTACACTGACATGAAAAATCAATTTGCAAAAAAAAATCGGATATTGTCGATTTGTGTAACGAAATTATAAAAAAATAGATGGGTGCTACCTGTGGTTTTATAATATAGTCACGGGTGACGAATATTGAATGTATACCTTATAAGTTCGAAACGAATCAAAAAATCGATAGTGTGGGTTTGTAAGATTCAATTCAATTTTTTATCAGAAAAAACATGTACTTTTGGAGATTGGCGACCAAAATTTGTTTGAGAGCTCTCCGTTTTAAAACAACACTTTTTGCCCGGCTTAATCGTGAAATTCTCTAAATAATTAGGATATTACCTAACCTCTGTAAAAGCTCATTAAAATATTATGCCCATCAAAAATATGATACTGCAAAAAAGTATAACCCTAGTGAACATCCGATCATTTCATTCACAACATACCTTCTATTCGAAAACTTTGTAGGGGAGACTAGGGCACAATCAACAAATGTGCCAAAGACATATAATAAATTAGTATTAGTAAAAAAATTTTACAGTTTTGTAAAAAAAGTCAAATTCGCCGAAAATGACCCTACCCGGCGTAGCTTCGGCATTTTCCTGGTAATTATAACCGCTATCAGCCAGGCTGGAATTCCGATCCTCTAAAGATTCTATTTTGTTTTAATACAACTCAATGTTTGTATTTTTCTAGCGGCGGACGTTGACATCTCAAGGTCGCACGCAACATCAGATATTGTTTTTTTCTATCACATTTTCGACAATACAAGAACGTTTGGTCTTATATATGTAATTTCGAACAATATTGGAGTATTATTTTTTAAAGACAACCTCAAAAACATTTATGGCCGAATGTACCCCACTTCAATATGTCGAATCTACCTCCAAGGTATAGTTTTTGTCATATTTTCTACCAATCACCTAAGAACATTATATTTTAAATTATTTTTTATAAGAATGCACATAGTATTTAACTACTTTTTAATAATACTGCCTTAATAATTTAAAAGTTTTATAGACGAAATACTTTCGAAATGGAATGGAAATATTACCATTCACATCTGTAAAAATACAAAATACCGTGCATCTAAATAAGTTTATTGGCTAGAGATTTGAAACTTTGCGATAGTTATTTATGTTGATATTCGATACATATGTATCGAGCTTCACATCGAACCCGATACGAATGTGTCCCGATGCCGTTGGTGCCCCAGTCTACCCTATATGATTTTCCACATTATTGGCTAAGGTCATAAAAAACAGCAGTGTGATATTTTAAAGCATACTTTTAGGCATGTTTTCTCCTTTGCTAAATGTTGAAAACAACGAATTTGCTTAGCAAGAACACAAACCGATTTTCCGTTTGAAATGCATGCTTTCATTTAAATGTTTCCGATAAAAACAGAAATATATTCCATTTGCAAAATCTCAAAATATTCGTCGGAGACCCCATAAAGTAGATATATGCATGATCAAAATAGAATTATACATCGCTATAGCAATTTCCGTCTGTCTCTCAATTGAAATCATGATGCAGAGTGTATTTAAGATGTAGATTTATAATTCACATAAATTTCACACACAATGCTAACTACAATGTTTGGCATCCAAATGGGATATATCGATCCACGTATTTGTATGACGATATTTTAAAAAGTTTTAGCCGCATTTTTCGCTACATGCAGGAAATTCTCAATATTGGTGAAACATTTTCACATAGATACA
Source organism: Musca vetustissima (assembly GCF_032173495.1). Lineage (NCBI taxonomy): Eukaryota > Metazoa > Arthropoda > Insecta > Diptera > Muscidae > Musca > Musca vetustissima. The sequence goes on along the minus strand of NW_026881729.1, from coordinate 194,388 downwards.
ATACAAAGGTCCCGAATTGTCTTCGTTTTGGTTCGTTCGTAGCAAATTCGGTAATTTTGTATTTAATTATCTTAGCTCATAAATTGGGCCTGGGCGAACTTATGAATGTTTTTTCTTGTTATATATCAAAATATAGACCAATCGTGACAGAGAAATCGAAAAGAGTGGTCATATACTGATTTGCTTAATTATTCATTGATCTTCAATTTTTATTTCAATTTTCAGATTTTAAAATTGTAAAAATTAAATGTAATATTACAATATGTATATCACTTTGAATAAATTTTGCTCTAATGAAAAAAGTTTTAAACAATAATAATAACTAATTAGTATTTACAGCAAAGTGTTTTTTTTTTCAAATCAGCAAATTAAAAAAGTTTTTGTTCTTTTTTTTATTCATAAAAGTAACAAGAGAACGATGGTTCCAGGTGCGGCGTTAGCAAGAGAAGATGCCTTTGTTAAACTACTGAATATGAAGATTAATTATTATCAAACATCAGACAGTCATCCAGCCGGCAAGTCAAACCAAAGCATGTGTTTCAATTGCCGGCAACATTCCAGTCGTACCCTCAAATGTCGACACCACCACCACACCATCGGGTTATTTTTATTTTTGTTGTCTATATATTTCATTGAGAGTGTGTTTACTATACATTTTGGTTTACATTTAATGATTGCTATTCAGTTTAATGACTTTGTTGTTATTTTTGTTGTTGTCCAATAAACATGGGCATTTTCATATGAGTTTTTTCTTGTAGCCGATTTTCATTTAATGTGTGTATAATTATTTTCATTTCTATTGCAATATTTTGGTTGGAGATATCTATTTTTGGGTTTTGTTGTTGTTGTTTTTTCTCTACGTAATGGCTCCATTAACAAATTGGCTGTTTGAGAATAACCAATTGTTGAATGCAAATTTGGATACCCTCCACCAAAAGTATACTGACAGGTATTTGAAATGAAAAAGTGGACCGATATTAATAATTTTTAATAGAGATATTTGGTACCCACTAAGAACCCAATGCACCAAATTTCAGCGAATTAGGTTCAAGAACCTCAAAATACCGAAAATTGGGGGTGCCCTTATATGGGGCTACCAGAAAAAGTGGCTCGATATTTATAATTTTTAATAGAGATATTTGGTACCCACTAAGAACCCAATGTACTAAATTTCAGCGAATTCGGTTGAAAATCGCTCTCAAGAACCTCAAAATACCGAAAATTGGGGGTGCCCTTATAAGGGGGATATCCGAAAAAATTTACCTATATTTATAATTTATTGTGGAGAGATTTGGTACCTACTAAGAACTCAAATATAAAAACCCCCAAAATACTGAAAATTAGGAGGTACCGTTATATGGGGCTACAAGAAAAAGTGGACCCATATTTATAATTTTTTGTGGATACATTTACTACCCAATAAGAACCCAATGTACCAAATTCCAGTGTATTCGGTTGAAAAACGAACCCCAAATACCGAAAATTGGGGGATACTGTTATATGGGAGCTATACCTAAACGTGGACCAATATATCCCATCTTCGAACTTGACCTGCCTGCAAACAAAAGACAAACCTATGCAAAATTTCAGCACCCTATCCCAATTCATTTAAAATATAGCGTGATTACAATAGACGGACGGACGGACATGGCTAGATCGTCTTAGAATTTTATCCTGATCAAGAATATATATACTTTATAGGGTCCGAAATGAATATTTCGATGAGTTACAAACGGAATGACGAAATTAATATACCCTCCATACTAGGGTGGTGGGTATAAAAATATGGTGGCTACTTATAGTTGACTGATTTCTTATAATCTGCACCATAAGGTGTAGTGCATATTAAAATTGTCATTCCATTTGCAACACTTGAGTCGCATTTTCTAAGCCAAATAGCTGTAATTTGGCATTTCGGATTTTTGGAGGCGGGCATACATTTGTGCAAAAATGGTGCCTAGAGATCAATGTTTTTACATACACCCTATATAAATTTTCCGCTCAATTGTCGATATTTTGAAGTTGTAACCAGATTTCCAGAAAATGTTCTTGCCACAAGATTGTACGATCAAAAGAAAATTGTGAAAAACTAATCATTTATCAGCACATATCCGATGTTTTAAAAGTACTAGCTATATATTTCAATTATAGTGTCCGAGATGCTGTATTCTTAACTCAATAATAAAATATCCTGATCGAAATGTTGGTTTATTATTTAACATATACGAGGGCAGTTTGGAAACTTCTTAACCTATCAATGAAAGAGAGTAGTTAGTTTTATTTTTCAAAAAATTTTATTTTTCAATATAATCTCCTGAAACTTCAATACACTTAGTTTAACGGTTTTTTTAAATAGTTGTCATCAAGGTCTTCAAAAAATGGTTTACAACTGCAATTGCATCTTCATTTGAGGTATAACGCTTGCCAGCAAGGATTTTTTTGAGAGCTAAATCATGAGAATAAGGTGGGTGGTCAAGCAACTCGTGCTTTAATTCGTTGATTTTATGGCGATAAATTCTTTACTAAACGAGCATTCGCCAAAAGAATGTTCGCACACACATTACAAAAGAATGAGAGCACACAACAACGTTTGTTCGTTTCGTTTGGTGGTTGAAATTCTTTCTGACATTCTCTCACGAATGAAAACAAACATTCCCGAATTCTCGAGAATGCTCAAAACGGCAACAACAATAACAACAAATGTTCGTGAAAGAAAACAACCACCGATCAGTCTCGTTTCAGCAGTTGATGAAGGCGTAGCAATGTATTATTGCAGACGAAGATTTTCGAGAGAGCTAGAGTTACTCTCACACACTTTGTGTCTGTGTGACCAAACAAATGCATATGTATTTGTTGCCGACAGCTGTTCCACACACATTCTTTCATTGTTTGTGTGTGTTTTTATGATATTTTTATTTGTTGTTGTTTTAAACTGTGCTCGCGAGAATTCGCGAACATTTGTCTTTTGAGTTTTTCAAAAGAATATTCTTTAGCAAAGAATGCTGGCGAATGAATGAATCGACGACGCTTGCAGCGAAATTTTATCGTTCGTGAATTTTTCGTACAACGCGAAATTTGCAAGAGAATGCAAATGCTTGTGCTTTCATTCTAACTTTATCATTCGCGATAAATTGAAAACATTCGAGGAAGAGTGTATTTTAATCATTCTTCGCACCCTGCACCATATCATTATGAATTTCTTGTTCCGATAAACCTTTTTTTATGTAAATATTTAATGACAGCACGCATTTCTATTTTTTCCATTGTAACAGAGTTGCGGATGCGTCTTTTTTGAACACCTGTTTCTATATGAAGGAGTTGCCAGATCGAAACAAAATTTAACATGTTTTCATAACAGAGATGGAAATTTCCAAAACAATTAAATCTTTCTGTTTATACAGCGTTTTTGTGCTAGGCTAAGAATTTTCCAAACTGCCCTCGTACATTATCAGTACGTAGGAGCTACACTAAAACGTAGAATGACATAAACAAATCTCGTACTGAAATTAACATCATTTCTGTAGATAAAATTTCTCTGTAGTCTGTATAACTTCCACTTTGGGCAATTTTAAGAAAATTACAGTCTTTTCATTTACAATTTGTGTTTCGATAATATTGTAATCGGAAATTACATAGCTGGCGTTGGTCCACTAAGTAAACTTATAATAATAAATATTGCTTCCATGGGTAGGATGTTTCACAGCTACATTTTCATTCCATTGCAATATTATGAAAAGAAAAACAACCACAACATCCCAGTGAACTTGAACAAAATTCCAAGTCGTGATGAAGGAACTATGTTGAAATTATATTTATGGGTATTTGCCACAAGGGCAACTTAAAATAAAATAGAAAACAACTAACAAATCCCGAATCTATTCAAGCTGCCAAAAATGTTGGTTAAACTAGCTGTAAGTTTAGTGGAATACACAAAAGTTCAATGTAAATGTAAATATTTGTATGTATGCCATTGTAAATAGTTTACGTAGAAGTTTCAATGGTATTGATATTTTTAGATAAATTCTCAACTTTAAAAATAATATGGATTATCTTTAATGGATAAAATAGTAGGCAATTATAGAAAAGAAAAAAGTTTAATCTATAATTTTGATAATAATTCTAGCAAGCTGTTCTCTTTTCTATTCTTCGAATTTTGAAGAATAAACAGAAATATTGGAACCAATCAACTACGACATCAATACGAGCTGTGACTTGCATTTTTTGTTTGTATGACAACATGTTGTAGGTCAATACATGTCCTGCAGCAAATTGTTTACAAATTTCAATTTCGGCCAATTATTTTCGAATAACAAGGGTTTAAGTTATTTCTTAAGGTTATATATGAATGTAGCAGAGTTTATTGTACAAATGTTTGCTACAGTGCAAAGGAAAAGAATTTTTATTAAAAAAAAACATAATTTATAAAAAATATAGTTTTAAAATGTACAGTATGCAATAAATACTCCTGGGGTTTATTTTTAATAATTTTTATATTAAACACGATAATTGTTATGAAAATGTTATTACATTACAATATTATGCAGTGCTAATTTATTATCAAAAAAGAGCCGATCAAAATGTAAACGTTTTTTTTATACCCTTCACCACACTGTGGTACTGGGTATTATGTCTTTGTGCATATGTTTGTAACCGGCAAAAGGAAACGAGATAGACACATGGTTCCTTTTGAGAATATGAATAGAATCACTTTCTAAGTCGATTTATGCATGTCCGTTCGTCCGTCTGTAGATGTTAAATTGTAAAAAAGTACAGGTCGCATTTATGATCCGATTTGGATGAAATTTGGCACAGGTCACTTAATTGGCCCAAGGACGAACCCTATTGAAATTGGGAAAAATCGGTTCAGATTTTGATATAGCTCCAATATATATTTTCGTCCGATTTAAGGTAAATGGGGCACCTCTATATCTTTCGATTTGCATGAAATTTGGCATAGAGTACTGAATTAGGTCCAGAATGATGTGTGCTAAGTTTCAAAATCGAATAATGTGTGCTTTAAGGTAAATGCTGCACCAAAGTCCCTATCTATCATTCGATTTGCACGAAATTTGGCATAGAGTACTGAATTAGGTCCAGAATAATGTGTGCTAAGTTTCGAGAAAATTGGTTCAGATTTAGATATAGCTCCCATATATAGTTTCGTCCGATTTAAGGTAAATGGTGCACCAAAGCCCCTATTTATCATTCGATTTGCACGAAATTTGGCATAGAGTACTGAATTAGGTCCAGAATGATGTGTGCTAAGTTTCGGAAAAATCGATTCTGGTTTTGATATAGCTCCCACATATACATATATATTCGTCCGATTTTACATAAATGGTGCACCAACCTTCTAATGTTTGTCCGATTAACACAAATTTTTGCACAACGTATCAAGTTGAGACTTCAATAACGTTATTGCGTTTTGTTGAAATGAATGTCTGAATGAAATTAAAATTTTAACAGTGCGGCGACCGAATAGCGTGTATCAATTTTGCTATAAATCGTTTTCCACAAAATTTGTCCCATGGTACGCAGACGACTCTAAATTTGCCCGAATGAAATTGAATTTATCATAGGCTGCAGAAAGACTTGCGTATGTTCCTTGGAGGGGATACATATGTCCAAAATATACCCAAAGTGGTGAAGGGTATCATATAGTCGGTCCAGTCCGACTTTACTGCTTTCCTTACTGGTTTTATATTGTGTCTTTTAAAGTAATCCCACTCAGATATAATATGAAACATGATTTTTGGTGTAGTCAACAGCTCATGTTTCAATTCTGTTTTTATCACTTCAAACTTAGCAAATTATTTCTTTCTTCATTTGGGTAAAGGAAAAAATAAGAGAGAACTAGTCCACAATCATCCATTCGGTACCGTCATAAGTAAAGCTAATAACATTAGCTTGGAAATGTGGAGAAGAATAGTGTTGGTCAAACGATTCTACTATGGTCTGAGTAAGCAATTCAAAAACAAGGCCACATCTCGCCATACCAAACTCACACTTTACAAGACGCTGATATTACCTTGCTGGATCTGAAGCATGGGTACTTGCACAAGCAGATGAGATGAGAATATCGTCGTCGTATGAATCATGAACTGTATCATCTATTCTCGGACGTCGACATAGTCAGACGAACCGAGCTGCACCGACTACGTTGGCTAGGTCATGTGAGAATGGATGAGAATGCCACAGCTTAAAAGGCACATAAAAGGGAGCCAAGTGATGGTTCGCGCAGAAAGGGAAGGCCACCAATTCGATGGAAAGACCAAGCAGAAGAGAATATCTCGGAACACTGTCTTTCAAATTGGATGAGCTGCGCACTGCATTGTTATTGTTGGCTCACTAAATCACCTTATGCAAAATGTCATTGCGGAAAAGATATATATATAGGAGCTATATCAAAATCTGAAACGAATTCAACGAAACTTAGACTTGATATGGTACGGTATTTCAAAATTATAGTTTGCATATTGTACCCTGTTCAAATTTGTGTCTCAATCGGATCTAAATCTCCAATTCGGATCATAAATACCACCTTTGTTTGCAAAAATAAATGGACCGACAGACGGACTTGTATAAATCGACTCCGAAAATTTCACAAAAGAAACCCGGTTTCCATCTCGTTTCCTTTTGCTTGTTACAAATGTATGCATAAAGACATACAGCCTTATTCTGAATATTCGTTGGGAGATATCTCGCATTCAAAAAAATTTTCGCTTTCACATTCTCGCCTTATTCTGAATGAATATAGAGACGCAAAAAATGCGAGATGCGGATTCGAGTTTTCGAAAATGGTGGTTGAAAAAAAGATTTGTGTTGCCATATTGTAATTTATGTTGTAAAGTGTGTGGCCATATTGTAATTTAAGTTGCAATATGTGTTGCCCCATTGTAATTTAATTGTGTAATATTTTTCAATATTTTATTTATTGATTTTTTTTTATTAAAAATGTTTACTTTTTATTGTTATTTAAACTTTATAACAATACAAATGTGAAATATCAATAATCCGCTGTATAATAGCTTTGTAATTAAAAGAAAATAAATTAAAGTTTAAAAATATGGCAACCTACAATATGGCATGTGAAACAGCTGTTCATTGTTGTGATGCAATTTGGTGCAACAACTACAACAAGATTATAAACAAAAGAACATTTTTTATGATGGCAAAAACACAACGAATAATGGAAATAAATCTGCGATTGAATTAATTAATTCAATTTATTATTTCACTACATAATTGTGTGCCTTTTTATTTAATTTCGATATTTATTTCCCCAGATTCTTAAAGTGGCCTGTTATGTTATGATTACGATACTTTTGAAAAAAAAATATTTTTTGTTCTTTAATAATTTTTATTTAAGTTTTTCACTGTTAAGCGGCTCATCAGGCAAATTTGGTTTTTCCATAATTTTAAAAATTTTTTTCTTGAGAGACAGCTCCTCAAACAAAATGTCTGTATTTCGCCTCCAAAATGCATCAAACTCGACTTAAATATTCCTTATTGCCTTCATATATTCCTTGGCAATACTTGGTTCAGCAGGCATCGTTATCAATAGGATTTCCAATGGCATTTTATTGGTTTTTTTTTTCCAGTTAAAAGTGTGCTTACTATCATTTATAATATTCTAAATAATCATAGAATAAGTATTGTGTAAATATTTTTCATAAAAATACTTATTACTTATGTTTTTGTAGTCAACTCCCCTTAAATTTCAGAATACCTTATTATTCCCCAAAGCAGATTTTTTCGCTTTCGAACTTTATTCAGAATGAGGCGAAAGCGAGAATGCGAAAAAATTCACAGGAAAATGTTGTTCAGAATAAGGCGAAGGGAAAGAGCGAGTAAATTCACATGGAATTGACGTCCAGAATAAGGCTGATAATAGACCTCGTCTAACGAGAACGCGAGAATTTCGATGGTTTGGCCCCATTTTGAAATCAAAGTGTTCCGCGTTATTGGTTATTCTTCGTAGAAAATGTTAAATATAGATCCATGTTTTTATAATGTCCTCCCATATAAAGATCACGCCAATTTTAGGTATTTTCACAGCCTGAGACGCATTTCCAACGTAAGTGGTTCTAATTTATTATTTCGATATTTCGGAGAATAAGTTTTATAGATTTATATGTATTTCAACTGCCAACTTTACAATGAAATCTATATATGACATATAATTGTTTATACTTATATTGGATTTCAGGTTATCGCTGAATTAATTATTGGGTACTACAAATGCCATGAATTATCATCGACGTCTGCTTACCTGCAAAGAAAACAGAGAAATGGAATTATTAAATCAATATTGAAATATAAGCGGAACAGGTAACTTAATTATATTTTAAGAGTCTACATATTGGGTTACTAAAATTGTGTAATTATGGTCGACCATGAAGTGGCCATTTAAATTCCCAAAATGGGTTGGAACAATTTTGAAAGGGGTGCGAAAAGGGTTCCCTCTATCATACATACTCTTAACTTTTAAATTTCGGATAGGGTTTTAACATTTCGCTAATGAGGCAGAACGATTGAAAAATATATGAAATCTTTAACATTTGAGGTATTGTTATATGGGGGATATACCAACATTTCGTCGTTATCGTTGATTTTAGGTAGGTACATTTGCTGCACACTGATATTCGAAAATTCCCTTGAAAATGTGCACAAAATTCCCACACTACCATATTAGATTTTGCAAAAAATGTAAAATCGAATATGGTTATGTAAATTGTGTTTAAAAACGTGCCCTCACACCCCAACATTTTAAATCCGGAAAGTACCGTTATATGTTAACTATATAGGTGGACCAATATATTTTTGGTAGTATGATTTGCTATCCAATGATAATCCAAAATGGTGGAGATTGTAATCATACATTTTTTTCTAATTACAAAGAACGTAAATTAAAATAACAAATGACCGATTTCAGAAAAAAAAAACATCACCTATTCCAAGAATCACTATCACTAAAATTATCAAAATCATTTAAAGACTTCGTCAAAAATGAAAACCTCATTTAAAATTTTCTTCGTGTTCATAATGCACCAGTAAACAACAAGTAAGTAACACGTTGACACAAAACGGAAACGGATGTATCTTATAAAGTCAGCAGTAGTGAGTGGTTGCTCTCAACTGTTGTTTGTTGATGGCAGTCTGCCGTTTTGCTCCAACGCCGCCCCCTCCAATGTACAATATTTTTACTTGCATTCTGTTTCTGTGTTTTTTCCTGAGTGGACGTTTTTATGGTCTTGTGGCAAGACAAGTGGCAAACTACTTGCTTTCTTAACAGCTCAACCGTAAGACCGAACCAACGCCTTTTTTCTAGGAAAGAAAAAAAACCTGAAACAAAGAAGGTGCAAAATGTGCAACTAAATTAACGCTGGCAAAAATGAGAGTGTGAGCGGGTTTGTGGCCTCGTCTACCTTAAACAACAACAAGTGGAAACATTTAATATGCAAGTATGTATTTGACTTTTTGCCTTGGTGGAGGCACAGAATATTTACATACTTGTGGTTGGGTGGATTTTAGTGGAACCGAAAACCACACTTGAGGTAGAGCAAAAGATTAACGATTTGATATAAAATAGTGGATTCAATCCTCACCGAATGACGGGTAAATCGGCTTTAAGATTAATTCCGAAATTTTGCCTAAATAAATTTAATATTGAGAATTTTTTACAAACATATTTCTTTCTAAAAAGCACAATAAATATCATATTCAGGAAAAAATATGTTATAAAGACCTGCTATTGTCTAATTTTACATACTTAGATGAACGTTACCCCCATAAAGGTTCATAATTTGCCAGCACAATATAATGTGCTTCATGAGTCGTTGGTAAATCTTGTGTTTGGCCTGGAGTGAAGACATTAGGTTTCTCTTCTACCTCACACATGTCTCATTGAGAGGTGTGAGAACTACACGTGAGGCAATACAATAAAATGCATTTCAGTCTTCAAGAACCCTTTGTTTCATATTATACCAAATACCTTTATACCAAAATGCCGAAACGTGAACCGATATACTCCATTTTCAATACCTTAGGATTAATAGCAATATCTGTACAATATTTCAATTGGGAGCTCTATCATATAATTTAACGGGGACATGGATTTTTCTGTACGAAAAATTAATATTAATTATTCTATTAAAATGTAAACAATAATTTGAAAGTCAAACCTGTTATTCAAACTTTAAATTTACATACAGGTGATATACCAACATACATACACATTTAGAAGGTTATAAGGAATAATTAATTCTTTAATTATGACTGCCATTTCGCACCCCTTTATTTCGCTTGCTATCGTTTGCATTATTAACATTGACGAAATTTGGGAATTTTACGATTTTCCAAGTATTTTAGGTTATGTGCAAAACTATTTTTGTGTGTGATACTATTTAGCTTTTTAACAACTTTTTCTGAGCATCATTATCACCGTAAGGATGACGCTGAAGGTGCATAACGTTTACAACCTCATTAACATTCGTCACAATTTTGTGTTGCGAATTTTAACAGTCGCTGAGTTTCCTAATTGCTGGCATTTTACGATACTTCCATGCCACTTGTGTTGCTGCTTCTGTGGCAGTAGTAGTTTATGAAGTTCTGGTTTTTCTCTCCATCTTTTTTGCAAGAGTGTGAAAGTTATTTGGGGGAGAGTTAAGCGGATGGTGGGAATAGTTAGAATTTAGTTTAACGTCAGTTGACGGTAAAAAGTCTGTTTGCAATTATTTTGCACATATTTACGTAGTTTATGGTACTTTACTACTGATGACACCTTAATTAAGGTTTATAATTTGTTTGTATTTTATTTTTCAATGTTAAAGTGGATTTAAGTGGTTAGAATACAGCACAAAAAGAGGTTCTTTATTTTTTAATTCGAATGTTCTTGTATTCTTGTGTCGATAAAAACGTAGAAATGATCGAAGTTGACCTATCCAAGGCGTGGATTGACTTGAAATTTTTAAAGATTACATTTTCATGGTTTGCCAAGCCTGGGAATTTTTAAAGATAAATTTTCCAAGGTTTACCAAGGCTTGGCTTTTTTAAACGATATTTTTGTGTGTCCATTTTTTAAGACTAATTTTAACAACTCACATACAGGATATACACTTCACTACTTTGGTATATTATACATATATGTCATATAGACGTCGCCATTCCAAAGGCTTCTCAAACTTTAAACGCGTTTTTCTATTTTGCGAATGGCGGGCACGATAACTCAAAAACTAATAACCCAATCGATTCCAAATTTTTACAAGTTTCCTGTGAGTGTATAGCTATCGTATAAACTATTTTTTAACTTGGTTTTTGGTCAAAAATCGTCGATTTTCATTTTGTTAATTCTAGAGCGAAGTCTCTAAGTCTCTTTCTAAGAAGTCTCTTTCTAAGAAGTATCTTTTTAACACCGTTGGAATTTTCGGATTCCGATGTTCCAATGAGGAGTTATCATGCCCGCCATCAAAAATAAGGTCTTTTCTTTAATTACAAAAAACAACAACAAAACAATAACAAAAATTGTTTGTAAATTATTTTTCTTCTCTTTTAAATCTTCAAATATATATGTGCAAAGTTACAAACCTTAACAAGCATTGGTATTGATTTACCAGCCCATTGAAAATCTTGAAAAAATAAAATCGAGAATGGGTGGGGTTCCCTTAAATATGTGATATTTATCTATCTAACTGACATCAATCCGTACATATATTTTGAAACTTATGCTAAGTTTCATTTCATTCGGGCAGATTTAGAGTCGTTTGCGAACAATGGGACACATTTATGTAAATCGATATATAGCACATTTGATACACGCTATTCGGTATGTCGCACTGTTCAAAATTTAATCTCAATCAGCAACCTTTCGAAATATATATGGAAGCTGTATTTGCATCTGCACCAATTTCAACAAAAAGCAATAACGTCATTCTAATCTCAATTTGATACGTTGTACAAATTTTCGTGTCAATCGGATAAACACTTGGACTTTGGTGCACCATTTACCTAAACTCGGACGAAATTATATATGGGAGCTATATCTAAATCAAAATCGAACTTCACGAAATATAGCACAAATCATTCTAGACTCTATATAGGGTCTTTGGTGCTACATTTACATAAAATCGGACTAAAATATATATGAACGCTATATTTAAATCTGAATCGATTTTTACGAAATATGTAATGGAGATATATCCAAATCTGAACCGATTTTCAGGAAACTTGACACACATCATTCTAGACCTGATTCATTATGCTGTGCCACATTTCGTGCAAATCGAAAGATACATAGGGTCTTTGTTCCACCATTTACCTTAAATCGGACGAACATATATATGGGAGCTATATCCAAATCTGAAGCGATTTTCAGGAAACTTACACACATCATTCTAGACCTGATTCATTACGCTGTGCCAAATTTCGTGCAAATCGAAAGATATATAGGGACTTTGTACACCATTTACCTAAAATCGGACGAAAATATATAATGGAGATATATCGAAATCTGAACCGATTTTCAGGAAACTTGACACACACCATTCTAAACCTAATTCATTACGCTGTACCAAATTTCGTGCAAATCGAAAGATATATAGGGACCGTTTACATTAAATCGGACGAAAGTATATACGGGAGCTATATCTAAATCTGAATAGATTTTTCCCAATTTTGAATAGGGTTCGTCCTTGGGCCAAATAAGTGACCTTTGCCAAATTTCATCCAATTCGGATTATAAATGCGACCTGTACTTTGTTTACAATTTAACATGGACAGACGGACGGACGGACATGCATAAATCGACTTAGAAAGTGATTTTACACATATTCTCAAAAGGAACCATGTGTCTATCTCGTTTCCTTTTGCCTGTTACAAACATATGCACAAAGACATAATACCCTGTACCACAGAGTGGTGAACGGTATAAATGGGATGGATCGAATTTCCATCTGCGAAGCCTTGGCCAAACGGAGTGAAATAGACCCATTTCTTAAACGGATGGTGACTGGAGATGAGAAATGGATCACATACGATAACCCTCAGCAAAAACGATTGTGGTCAAAGAGCGGTGAAGCGCTTCAAAAGGTTCTGCTATGCATTTGGTGAGACTGGAAGGGAATCATTTATTATGTATTGCCTCCATATGGCAAAATGCTAAATTATGATCTCTATTGTCAACAACTGCAAGTTTGATGATAGCAATTGACCAGAAACGACCAGAATTGGCCAACAGGAGAGGTGTCGTGTTCCACCAGGACAACGCAAGGCCACACACATTTACAGTAATTCGCCAGAAACTTCGGGAGCTTGATTGGGAAATTTTAATGCATCCGTCATACAGTCCTGACTTGGCTTCTTGCATTGCAAAATTTCTTTAATAATAAACAATTGGTATCTAGGGAGGATTGTGAAAATGGACTACTACAGCTTTTTGCAAATACATAGAGAGCACGATTTCTATGAGGCAGGAATTATGAAGTTACCTTTAAAATGGCAACAAATCATACAACAAAACGGTGCCCAATCGGACATTCCGAAGCATGTCAAATAAAGTGCTATAGTTCATATAGAAATAATGGATTTACGTTGGGGAAAGTAATATCTACAAAATACAAATTTTAAAGAAATAAAATTCATTCTTAAAATTTTTTTTAGTTTAATTCTTGGATATTAGCAATACAAAAATATGCTTACAATGGTCATTGGATATTTGTCTTCTTAGTTTGCATGTAAGTATGTACGTAAACAACAATAAACTCTAATGAAGCAGAATACTCTCACATACAAACATTGAGAATTTTTACAACACTGCCTGCAATAAAAAACATTTCCTGTTAGCATAGAATGCCTGACAAACATGTTCAGAATATAAAATATTGAATATCGGCCTATGGTAATTTGGCTTATAATTTCGTATTCTCTTTTGGCTATTTGTTTGTTAGGTTCCAACTTCAATTTCCATAAACCTGTCTGTGGGGCTACACAATTTCAATACTACCAACATGAAGATATAGGCGTTTATTAGTAACACTGTGACACAAAATCGAACGCATGGTCTGTGGGGAGTTGGAAAATTCCTTATGGAAAAAATTCCTACTCTGACACAAAATCGAACACATGGTCTGTGGGGATTTGGAAAATTCCTTATGGACGCCCTTGACGTCTATAATTAAAATAAACCAGTTGGGAAAGTAGTAAAGTAGGACGGGGCCGACTATATGATACCCTTCACCACTTTGGGTATATTCAACATACAAATCCTAACACACGCATTTTAAAGGAACAGTAAAATTAAATTGTATCCATGAACATGCCATTCTGCAACCGATACTAAATTTTTCATTTGGTCAGATATAGAAGCTATATCTAAATCTGAACCGATTTTCTCGAAACTTGGCACACGTCATTACTGACCTAATTCTGTACTCTTTGCCAAATTGCATGCAAATCGAAAGATACATACGGACTTTGGTGCACCATTTACCTTAAATCGGACGAAACTATATATGGGAGCTATATCTAAATCTTAACCGATTTTCTCGAAACTCAGCACACATTATTCTAGACTTAATTCAGTACTCTCTGCCAAATTTCATGCAAATCGAAAGATATATAGGGACTTTGGTGCACCATTTACCCTTAATCGTACGAAACTATATATGGGAGCTACATCTAAATCTGAATCGATTTTCCCGAAACTCGGCACACATCATTCTGGACCTAATTCAGTACTCTGTGCCTAATTTCATGCAAATCGAAAGATATATAGGGACTTTGGTGCCCATTTTACCTTAAATCGGACGAAAATATATATGGGAGCTATATCTAAACCTGAACCGATTTTTCCCAATTTCAATAGGATTCGTCCTTGGGCCAAATAAGTGACTTGTGCCAAATTTCATCTAAATCGGATTATAAATGCGACCTGTACTTTGTTTACAATTTAACATCTACAGACGGGCAGACGGACGGACGGACATGCATAAATCGACTCAGAAAGTGATTCTATGCATATTCTCAAAAGGAACCATGTGTCTATCTCGTTTCCTTTTGCCTGTTACAAACATATGCACAAAGACATTATACCCTGTACCACAGTGTGGTGAAGGGTATAAAAATCGACGAGTCCGACCATATTTCGAGGGTGAAAAATCGTATCTTAAAGTCCGGTTCAATAAATGAGGGACGAAAGGGACACACAAGGAATCGGGTTATAAGGATTAAATGTTCTACCAAAAAAAAATCCTCATTAGATTCTACTGAAGAAATGTAATCTCAAAAAATACTTACAATAGGTACAAATGAAGACAGGAATAATATGGTGCCCACAAAAAAAAAATGATCACGCCATATCTCCGAACTTTGTTCGAGGCTAAATCGTCGTAGACTTTTACTCTGATCAGCATTGTATATACTTTATGGGATCTTCGCTAAATATTTCAAGGCATTGCAAACTGATTACCAAATTTTGATATACACTCCTCCTTATAGTAGAGGTTATACAAAACGTCCAAATTATCTTCTACATCTATTTTTTATGTCGAAAGGCACACCTTAACGTTGAAACTTTACGCAAATTGCATGTCGCCTTGTCTCAATGATATGGACAGACAGACAAGAAGGCAACGTGGCGATTCGAAGTTTTCAATTGACATTGCAAAATGGATAAACATATGACAGTAGTGGCAGGCAGAAGAAATGTACGTCCACTGAACATGATGGCGTGGCTGTTGTTCGATGGATGTGTTGAGGAACTACTGTCAGTGTTTAATGGCAACGAATATTGATGACTGTTGGCTAGGACATTTGCATGTAATTATTTTTGACCTTTTAGAGGAGATATGTTTTTTTTAAACAACAACAACAACAAAAATCCAATTAATATTTCAACATTGTCTGCCAGCCAACTCCTCAATTTAATGCTTCATTGATATTAAATGCCACTTCTTTTTTCTTATCTTTCGGGGTGTTATTTTTAATTTCATTTTTATTTCATGTATTTTGTATTTCTTTGTTTATGCAATTGTATTGTATCAATTAATTTTGTTAGAATTTTCTCAATTTATTTCCATCATTTATTTCGTTGTCTTGGTTTTGAAATTTCACTTGAACTATTTCCGTAAGTCTGTGCTAAATTATCCCTTACTAATGGATTGCAATTTGTTCAATGAAAATAGTTTAAAAATTGAAAAAGTTTTACTGTATTGCTTTTTTGAATGTGTATATGTATTTGTATGTTGTGACATTTTTTCATCATTTTACTTATAACCTTTTGAGAATGCATTTATTTACTTAAAAGTTTTGCCCAATTTGCCAACAAATGGTGGCCATTAGTTAGTGATGTCAGCAAATCAAACGTTTGTCGTTGGTTAAGTTTTTCTTGAGTTGAAAAGTATTTGTAATATAACAAAATGAATAATTTAAATTATTCATTTAAGGATTGGACAAATAAAAAATGAAGAAAAAAATCGTTAAGTTTGTCCAGCGGACGTTTTTTCATCCTACGTAACGTGGAGGACATTAAAAATATTTAAATAGGATTGGGACTCTTACATTAGGCTATACCATGGTAAAGTGCTGCCAGATAAAAAAAACAGAAAATGCCAAACTGCAGACACACAGGTTGTAAAATTGGGCTAGGAATTTAAACATACCGCAACTGTCTGAAGTTCTCAAAGTACTCAAAATCCTCGTATAAAATCATAAATTTAATATAAACTCTACCTTGTGTTGAGTGTATAAAAATGTGATGTTTGGAGAACATTTTTATGAGAAAAGGTTAACATTATCTCTCTCTCAAAAAAAAAAAAAAAAAACAGTAAGGAAAGTTTAAAAGTCGGACGGGCCGACTTCACCACTTTGGGTAGATACAAGAGATGTTAATATCTACAATTTTCTGGAGATAAAACTGACATAGAATCTTTGGAAGACCATAGAGATGGAATCGGGCGAAATTAAATGTGAAATATAGATAGATATTTGAACAACTTGAAAAAAAACCCATACACATGCCATTCTGATATCAATGTCAAACGATCAGACTTGGATTATTTGTATAAAATCAAGTCAAATTATGTATGGGAGCTCTATATCAACACATTGACATTATTGAGCAACCGTTGCATACACCATTTGTTTTTTGTTATATATATATATATATATATAAGACCTCTCTCATAATCTGAACCGATTACAACAAACCTTATCACACACCATTTTTTCCTCAATTGCATTCGCTATGCAAAACTTTGCTCAATCGGACAAATATTAGGACATAAAATCGGACGAAACTATATATGGGATATATATCTAAATCTGAACCGATTTCCTCCAATTTCAATAAGGTTCGTCCTTGGACCAAATAAATGAGCTGTGCCTAATTTTATCCAAATCGGATAATAAATGCGACCTGTACTTTGTTTACAATTTAACATCAACAGACGGACATAAATCGATTCAGAAATTGATTCTATGCGTATTCTCCAAAAAAACCATGGGTCTATCTCGATTCCTTTTGCCTCTTACAAACATATACACAAAGACATAATACCCTGTACCACAGTGTGGTAAAGGGTATAAAAATAGAAAAAGGTTTCCTTCAATAACACTGTGCAACAAAACTTTAGTATATTAAGAACCAAGAAGGACAAATTTGTAAAATTATTCAAAGTGTAGTGATTTTAAAGCAGGGACCGAAATCTATTCCGGACCGCCGCAACCATCAATTCCTTCTTTTTCTGGTTTTAGTGATACTAACAGCCGTACAGGAGCAGTAGCAGAATAGAGCCAGACGTTGCATGCTTTAAAAATTTAAGTATATGGAATTTGTGTATCTGTTTAATTTTCTAAATAAAGCGAAGTATTCTGAATTTGAAAACTAAACCTCTCGCTCACTATAATATAAATTTTCTGTGACGAATCCTACCCCCGCGAGCATATCCCAGCAACCGGAGGAAACTTGACGATACAGTGGTCTTTGCAAAAAATTTAAATATGGAACAACAAAATTTAAAACTAGGAACATTTTTCAAACGAAATATAAGTTGACTATCCGGGTTCTTACAGAGTAAATGTTCTTTGCCTATGAAGATTCTGCCCTTATTTTCGGTATGTAGACGTCGAATATTCTAACCAGAGTGTCTGTAATTATATCCTCCACCATAAGATGGAGTGCATATTGAATTTGTCGTTCTGTTTACAAAACCTTGAAATAGTCTATAAAATTACATGACGAGTATGTCCGTCTGTTGAAACCACAATAAAGCTCGCCATATTGAAGATAATGCTTTGAATTGTTGCACATGCATTGTTGCTACGCCTAGGATGTTAAGTATTTAAAATGGAAGACATCGATGCACGTTTTGGTATAGGACTAATATAAGGGTACTCCAAAATATTCGGTATTTTGGGTATTTTCTGAACGCTTTTTACCGGAATTGACTGTAATTTGGTACTTTGAGTTTTCATTGGGTAACAAATCTCCCTACAAAAATGTTCGATATAGCTTCACTTTTTATGAAATCTCCCTAAATAATGGTACTGCCCATTATTGGATATTTTGGGCAAATTTTTTAATCATATTGGCTATAATTTGGTATATTATCATTATTGGCATTTTTTTAAATAGCCCCCATATAACGGTACTCCCAAATATTTTGTATTTTAAGGATTCCTAGCACGTTTTTCATCTAACAAAACTATGGTTAAGTATTTTGAATAATATCTCCTCGGAGTATAATATCTCCTCGCAGATATTTTATAATAACATAGCCTCCATATGAATGTCCCTATACCGATACAGATATTTTAAATTCGGGCGAAAAAAAATAGACTATATATTTTTTATTCTAATATTATGCATTTCATTCACCACAGATAATATGTCTAATAAAATTACCACTATTGTTAAATGACAACAACATATACTTTCAATTTCTATTAAATCAACTGATCCAACTTAAATCCCACAACATATATAATGGTCATATATTTCTTGTATCATGGTATAAAAGTTTGAAGAAAACTTTTCATATAATAGCTGTCGTCCTGGGAAAACAAGTAAACTTTGTCTTGCATTAATCTTTCAGAAAACAAAAAACAACAAAAAATAGTAAAGCATCCTTGGACAAAGGATTTGAAGTGCAAACGGTACTTGGCAATGCAACAATGTTTAGAAAAGATGACGAACAAGCTATGAAGAAAAGGAAAACACTTGGCACGATTTAAGAATTAAAGTTTTAAGAGTTTATTTTACGATTTGTTTGTAGCATCTTCCTTTCACTAAGAAACTCTATCACTAGCGTGTAGATACAAACATCCAAAATCTTGACAAGAAACAGATGCATTTTCTGTTAAGAACACGTATTCTGAAAATTATTTTTTTAGTTCGTTTTCAAATATTTCCCTTTCAACAACATTTTATTTAGACAACATTGCAATGTAAGTTTTCCGAAATATTTTCGTTTGGCTTGTCTCTTGACATTGCGAACAGAATGTCATAAAAACGAGTGAATAAAACTTTGCCTCTTTCAGTTCTTAAGCCAAAATAAGTTTTAAATTTCTGATTTCGTTTTTGTTTTTCTTTTGTTTTTAATTCTATGCTGAAATTCGCCTAAAAAAATCTTTGCCATTACTCAACTTTATTAGTCGGTTGGAAATGCCATAACACACCAAATTATCTTATGAAATTAATAATAAAGAAATGTCTGCAGCAAAGAATGTTATTAAGAATATAGCTTGGTTATAAACATGACATTAAAATAAATGAAATTTTCTTCAAGATATTTGGGAATTATTCATTGAATTTTCAAATTTTGGATGTATGTTTACCCTTACGTGTTATTTTTGAGATGAATTGTTTCGTTTATTTTCCTGTATAAAAAAGTCCTGCTATTTTATTCCATGGGATTAGCTACGTTGTTAGCTTTCAAAACAGATACCACAATCGGGCTTGTTTTTTATATTCAGTTCAAAAATTTAGCCATTCCGTCTCCCGCGAATAAATATTATTAACGTGTACACGGACTCGATGTAGCATATTTCTAAATTTGGTTTGACAGTCGAATCATTCATTGACCAGAACCCGTCCTACATGCAAAATTTCGTGAAAATTAGTCCATAACTGTGGCCTGTATCGTGTTTACAAATTATAATGGACAGACGGACGGACGGACACACATGTCTAGATCGACTCAGCTAGTCGAGATATGACGATCGGTATACTTAAAGGTGGGTCTAGGACCAATATTTCGCGGCGTTACAAACTTTTGGGGCTGCACAAAGCTATGATACCCTGACAACATAATTGTGTAGGGTATAATTAACATTACGGCCGGAGTGTAGGATTGGAGAATTTGGAGAATTTATGTGTACGAAAAGTACTAAATCGTACTATATTTTGTGTAACTTGGATTTGGGTAAACCGATAGAGCGGGAACACTGCAATTTGGAAATAAGATAACTCCAAAAATAGATTGGGGTATGGATGTAGCTTTGAAATTTTATACGTATGGGTACTAAATATGGTACAATTTGAATCACTGGATCACTGTTGGGGTGTAGCATTGAGGTATGTAGGAAGATTCGGAAATTTCTACTAATGCATACTCAATGGTACTAAATTTGGTACAATTTGAATTTTGGGTAAATAGAAAGAGCTGAAATCATGAAATTTGGAACAAAGATTGCTGTTAGAGTGTATGGGTACTAAATATGGTACAGACATACGCATGTTTTTTTTTTTTTTTTTTTTTTGAAAACAACGTAATAATTTGTACCCAAAATATTGAATATCAAACATTGGAGTACTAATAGTAATGTATGTTAAAAATTTCAAAGCTATATCTTAAATATTGCGAGCTCTATTGGGATTTCAAGGGACAGGCGGACAAGTGATTATGCATAGATAGACAGAATGTTATTGGCAATTTTGCCAATTTTTTAACATAGCTGAAGCCAAAGTTAACACTTTTATAACTCCGCAATTATTAAAGTATATGAGAAAATTGATTACAAACTTTTCATGACCTCCAAAGTTTATTTGTGTGTAAGCTGCGTCTATTTTAATTTATGTTTTTTTATATGTCTTTGTGCATATGTTTGTAACAGGCAAAAATAATCGAGATAGACACATGGTTCCTTTTGAGAATATGCACAGAATCAATTTCTAAGTCGATTTATGCATGTCCGTCAGTCCGTCCGTCTGTCCGTCTGTCTGTCCATGTTAAATTGTAAACAAAGTACAGGTCGCATTTATGATCCGAATTGGATGAAATTTGGCATAAGTCACTTATTCGGCCCAAGGACGAACCCTATTGAAATTGGGAAAAATCGGTTCAGATTTAGATATAGCTCCCATATATATATTTAACCGATTTAATGTAAACGGCCCCTAAATATCTTTCGATTTGCACGAAATTTGGTACAGCCTAATCATTTAGGTCTAGAATGATGTCTGCCAAGTTTCGTGAAAATCGGTCCAGATTTAGATATAGCTCCCATATATAGATTCGTCCGATTTCAGGTAAATTGTGCCCCAAAGTCCCTATATATCTTTTGATTTGCACGAAATTTGGTATAACGTACTGAATTAAGCCTAGAGTGATGTCTGCCAAGTTTGCAAAAAATCGGTCCAAATTTAGATATAGCTCCCATATATAGTTTCTTACGATTACATGTAAATGATGCCCCAAAGTCCCTATATATCTTTCGATTTGCACGAAATTTGGCATAACGTACTGAATTGAACCTAGAATGATGTCTACTAAGTTTCGAGAAAATCGGTCCAGATTTAGATATAGCTCCCATATATAGTTTCGTCCGATTTCATGTAAATGGTGCACCAAAGTCGCTATATATCTTTCGATTTGCACGAAATTTGGCGTAACGTACTGAATTAAACCTAGAGTGATGTCTGCCAAGTTTGGAGGAAATCGGTCCAGATTTAGATATAGCTCCCATATATAGTTTCGTCCGATTTCATGTAAATGGTTCACCAAAGTCCCTATATATCTTTTGATTTGCACGAAATTTGGCGTAACGTACTGAATTAAGCCTAGAGTGATGTCTGCCAAGTTTGGAGGAAATCGGTCCAGATATAGATATAGCTCCCATATATAGTTTCGTCCGATTTCAGGTAAATGGTGCCCCAAAGTCCCTATATATCTTTCGATTTGCACGAAATCTGGCATAACGTACTGTCTGCCAAGTTTCGTGAAAATAGGTCAAGATTTAGATATAGCTCCCATATATAGTTTCGACCGATTTCATGTAAATGGTGCACCAAAGTCCCTATATACCCTTCGATTTGCACAAAATTTGGCATAACGTACTTAATTGAGCCTAGAATGATGTCTGCCAAGTTTCGTGAAAATCGGTCCAGATTTAGATATAGCTCCCTTTTATTATAGATTGATTTTAAGTAATTGACGTACTAAGGAACCAATAGGAACAAAACGTTCTGAAATTAGTGCAAGTTTGTTTGAAATCGCATAATATTTTGCACAACGTACAAAACTGAGCATAGAATTACGTAGTTGCGTTTTCTAGAAGTACGGACATAGCCCAACGGATGACCTATTTATACTTGTTTGAAGTCGATTGACATACTTTATGGATAGATCTAGGTAGATTCACATTTAGATAAATATCACATTTTTTCATCCAATTTTATGTTAATAGTCCTGTTGAATATACCCATAGTGGTGAAGGGTATCATATAGTCGGCCCCGTCCGACTTTACTACTTTCCTTACTGGTTTTTTTTTTATTTGTGGATAAGCCACTCATTTCGCGGAATACGTGCTAAAGTAAAAGTAGAAGCCTACAAAATGAGGTGTACGTTCCTTACGTGTCGTTTTTCAACATTTTATCTGCATCTACTTTTAAATGATGCTGATATTTTGAAACTCGATTTTGAGTGTTTTTTTTTAATTAATTTCATGATCGTTATACTCGTAAGTCTGAGTAATTTGATATATATTTTGTGTATGAAGTATGCACAGCTTCAGAGTCCAAAGGTGGACATTTTGTGCGATCAAATTTCCAGTATGATTTTTTAAGTTTCGGATAAATTAAAATAAAAAAATACATTTTTTGCGTTTACGAGTTTTTATGTACTTCAATGGAACATGTAGTACTTCTTTGACGCCAAATAAATTTTTCAAAATATAAATGAATTGGAAGATAAACTTCAGTACATCCTGGAAACCGCATTCTCATCAAATGATTTTGAGGATTACGCGATTTAGACGCAATTTTAAATGTTTATTTCATAATATAGTTTAATTTTAAGATTTATTCCTATTTATAGAGCCCCCGAAGATTTATCGGAAAGGTGTTGCTAAAATCCTCAAGGTGTATACTTATATATTTTAATACCTTATACAACTATGTTGTCAGGGTATTATAGCTTTGTGCAGCCCCAAGAGTTTGTAACGGCGCGAAATTTTGGTCCTAGACCCACCTTTAAGTATACCGATCATATCTCGACTAGCTGAGTTGATCTAGACATGTGTGTCCGTCCGTGCGTCTGTCCATTATAATTTGTGAGATTGGTCTGATCTTTGTAGGATTGGTCCATAACCAAACACGATACCAAAAAAGAAATATTGCATGTAGGATGGGTTCTGACCAATGAAGACCGCTATTGTTTTTGGTACAGATCGGTTAATATTTAGGGGATGAAATGGTCCAAAAACATTATTTTTGTCTGATTTTCTGGTCGCTCCAGAGGCCGCAATTATGGCCCACACATCGCGAATTTTTACATGCAGACAAAAAAATAAACATGCCCTTTTTGGTAGTCATATTC
This sequence comes from Musca vetustissima, assembly GCF_032173495.1. Lineage (NCBI taxonomy): Eukaryota > Metazoa > Arthropoda > Insecta > Diptera > Muscidae > Musca > Musca vetustissima. The sequence continues at coordinate 170,577 of NW_026881729.1, read as the reverse complement.
AGCGGGTCAAATGAACCGTGACTTTTGTGTGAAAAATGAAAAAAATTGTATTCTATGGCGTATATACATACTCCTGAAGGACAAAGAACCGAGAAGTTGATAGTATAAACTTAAATATTTATAGATGCTTACGTATTCAGATATTATTTAGTAACCACACTAGAGGGGGAAATATAGCGCTGATCGCTTTGAAATTTTCCATGAGGATCAAGGTATGGTCAAGGACAACCCCTATAATATTCGGCGATGATCAGATAATAATATTGGGATGAAGTGGACCGAAAACTTAACTTTTTGTGTTTTTTCAAGACGATCTATAGGCCACAATTGAAAGCCGATAATCACAATACAACCGACGGACAAATAATTAGAAGTAATATTTATTGACCTCTAGTCGGTCAATAGGGTTATATATGTCAATTTTTTGGTGAAATTCGGTTAACATAGAAGAACAAGAACATTTGTCCTGAAATTTCTTGTATAAAATTAGAAAATAAATATGATGACATTATTTCTTTGAACCAAAAAAACTTCATTGCAACTCCGATCATGTAGCTCATCTCGAAAGAGAAATTAATAAAAAACATTTACATGAATGATTCTTCACCCCAAAAAGCATAAAAGCAAAACTCAAAAATTCAGCTTGAGCCCGGCTGGGATTAGAACCCTGTTTCCCACGGCATCGGTTGAATTCAATTCGTAGATACAATTTCGCAACAATAGTCGACATAAATACAACTTATCAAGTAAAGACATTTGTAAGCCACATTGCCCAATATGCCTGATGAGCTGCTTAACCAACGGCGAAACGCGTCGCATAGTGGTGGGAATGTAGTATCTCTCTGGCTTTCCTTTTCATTGCAACTCCGATTATGTAGTTCATCTCGAAAGAGAAATTAATAAAAAAAAAACAAATTATTTTTACTCGATATCTTCTTTTGTTGTCGCTGAAACTGCGTAATTTTAAGATTTTTTTCATATACCAAATGTTAAAACCTCGATAACTTTTGCGCGCATCGGAGTAAGGACATTTTTCTCCATATAGGTACCAAAAATCCTTCATTTAGTACGCAAACCAAAAAGTCGATTTGTTTGTTTTGAAAATGGAATATTAATATGGGGTCTCGCTAGGTTGAATATTATGTTTACACCACAACTAAACTTCTGTTCTGCTCATATTAGACAAACGCTAAACGACACAACCAGCATTTTAAATGTTCTTACACATTTAAATACATTATATATTTTTCCACATAACTTAATAGAGTTTCTTTAAACAATTTTTAAGAATAGTAAACAAATCATACACTCCACCTCACGGCATAAAAATATGAGTGAATTGAACTTTTGTCAGCGATTCTTAAATTAAGTCTTAAAGGTCTATAACATGTCTATCGAAGACCTTACCCCTGTTGACATTTCTCACATTCTATATCTATTATTTTTTTTTATTTCATCTATTATAAATAGCTCTGCTGCAGAATCCACCACCACTTTTGATCTAATTTTTTTGTCTATTATGTTATTTACACATTGTTTTGCACTTCTACTCTGTATCTATTTCCATTGCTGCCTATTCAAACTCATTAAAACCTTACTTTTTTGTTTGCGTTCTTCCATGGACTGACTTAATTACTTCGCACCCAAGATACACAAAGTCCTCGACAAGGAGATGCTTTTAAATGAGAAGGCAAATGAATCAAACAACGATAAACGAGTACACAAATATCCCCTTGGCCATGAACGAGGATGCAAAAAAAAAGTTTTATGAAACTTTTAAACAATGAATACCAAAAGGATACCCAGTATGGCTGTTGAGGTAATGCCAGACCAACAAACAACAACAAAAAAAGGGTTTGATTTCTAACTTGTTAAAGAACAGAAAAGAAAATTGTTAGGATTTCATATTAAGAATGCTAACATTTCGTTAATATCTTTAAGATATTTAAGAAAGTGTGTGGCGTTATTCAAAAATATCTTCAAAGTTATTTTTGTAGATAATACTTCTTCGAAGAAATTATTATTGAAAAACAAAACCCAAAAAGTATTTTTGGGTTGGGGTATAAAATTCGTATCTTTTGAAATATTTATTAATGCTCTATAATGTCTTAGGTGTAAAGAAAGTGACGCTGAACTTTGCACTCTTTACCATGTTGTTGTTGTTGTTTTTAATTATCTCTTACACTCACTAATTTACAGCTGCCGAGTTAAGGAAAATTGTTTTGAAGCAATCGTTTGAACGTGATATACATAAATATTCATTGTTTATTAAAATTAAAATTCCGCTTAGTAATATTTGGGCATTGGATAATAAGTTAAAACGAGCACAGTGCACAAAATGAGACAAACCGAACACCTAATATTTGGTATTTTAAAAGCTTCTGGACACATTTTCAACCTAATCACCTGCGACCAGTCACATTTTCCCATTATAGTGTAGAATTTGGCTATTGGTACCCAGTTTTCCAACTTGAGCGTTTTGGAACATATTTTTTTCAGGGCTGGAAGGTATAACAAAATCTGCCCGCCGAACTTAACGACGTTTTCAGTTGTAAGAGTTCCGACTGATTTCCGGCGTATCTCCAATTTAGACATTTCGGATTCCCGAAGGATAAATGACATTTATTCTAAATGTTATAACTATTTGGATTCTGCATTACCGAAATAATGCGGGAATAATTTTGAAGGTCCCAACAGCAATATCCAAGAGAAGTGACTCTAATTTGGATCTCTGATCTTTAAAAGATAAAGAAAACTTCCTCTTAGACAATTTTACATATGGGTTTATTGTTGCTCCAACTAAAACCAAATTGTTTTCACAAGACAGTCTTAATATATGCCAGGTCAAATATTATATATAGTAGTCTATAAAAAATATATATTATTATATAAGGTTGCAAATCGGTCAAAGTTTTACTATAGCCTCATCCCACCCCATTTTCGGGTTTTTGAAAGTTTTCGCCACTCAAGTGAAACGTAGCTCTCCGGGCCTAAGAAAGGTGGAAAATGCCATTCCAAAAAAAAAATTCAATATAAGTACATATATAGTTTGCATTAAGGCTCCGCCACATTTTAAGTATTTCCATGGTCCTACCGCATTTTCCACCTGATGTGACCGTAACATGCCATTCTGAGTTCTTGGTGGATAAAATACCTCTTTGCAGAAAATCTTCAATGTTTTGCTATACCTTTCACCAAAATGTGGTACAGGCAAAAGGAAACGATATAGACCCATAGTTCCTTTTGAGAATATGCATAGAATCACTTTCTGAGTCGATTTATGCATGTCCGCCCGTCTGTTGGTGTTAAATTGTAAACAAAGTACATGTCGCATTTATAACCCGAATTGGATGAAATTTGGCACAGCTCATTTATTTGGCACAATGACGAACCCTATTGAAATTGACAAATCAGCCCAGATTTAGATATAGCTCCCATATATATGTTCGTCCGATTTAATGTAAATGGTGCACCAAAGTCCCTATATATCTTTCGATTTGCACGAAATTCGGCATGACGTACTGAATTGAACCTGGAGTGATGACTGCCAAGTTTCGTGAAAATCGGTTCAGATTTAGATATAGCTCCCATATATATTTTCGTCCGATTTAATGTAAAAGGTGCATCAAAGTCCCTTTAAATCTATCGATATGCACGAAATTTGGCATAGCATACTGAATTGAGTCTGGAATGATGTGCGCTGAGTTTCGTGAAAATCGGTTCAGATATAGATATATATATATATATATATATATTTCCGTCCGATTTAATGTAAATAATGAACCAAAGTTCTTATATTGCATAGCGTACTGGATTTAGTCCAGAATGATGTGTGCCAAGTTTCGTGGAAATCTGTTGAGATTTATATTATATTTATTATCGATTGATTTTAAGTAATCGACGCACCAAGGAACCAATATATGGCTGATAGGGACAAAACGTACTGAAATTAGTATAACCTAACCTGTGACAAGTTTCGTTGAAATCGGTTCATATTTGGATATATATTTCCGATCGTCCGATTTGAAGTAAATGGTGCATCAAACTCGTCATGTTTGTCAGCCAGGCATGAAATTGTGCACAACGTACAAAAATTAGCATAGAATACGTAGTTGCGTTTTTTAGAAGTACAGACATAGCCCAACGGATGTCCTATTGATATTTGTTTGAAGTCGATTTACATAATTTTGCCCCATTGTAATAAACGAATGACATGTTTATGGATTGATCTAAGTCGATTCACATTTAGATAAATATCACATATTTTATTTCATCCAATTTCATGTTAATAGTCCTGTTTAATATAACCTTAGTTGTGAAGAGTATCATATAGTCGGCCCCGTCCGACTTAACTATTTTCTTACAGGTTTTTATTTTAGGTATGTTAAAGATTCTAGCCGAATATTACAACCTGAGTCTTTCGCATACAGTCTGACGTACGCTTGACATAAATCGTATTTTACATGAAACCAAAACACACTAATAGTTATTCGATTGCATAGATATCATATAACCACGAGCCAATATTCAAGGAATTTGTTTATAACATATAATACACATTAAAAACAAACCTCGTTCAACCTAACAATTTTTATAATCTCTGTATACTGTGCAAGTAGATTCCATGATTTTCAATTTTACCAAAAATAAAAAAATCTCATTAGATTTCAGTGAGCGTAATTTTTATATGAAATATCGTGCAAGGGATATCACTTAACTGTCCTCTCATTTAGCATACAAATGATATCCTTCCCCCATAGAGTCCAGTTGCTTTGAATTAACATTATTAGTTGTGAACACTTTATGTAAATTGTGTTATTTTTCTCCTTGAGACAGACTACCAGTGGGACCAGCATAAAAAAGTTTTAAATTTTTTGGTGTATTTCATTTTCCAGTATTCTCTGTTTTATTTTTTTCGTCTCACTTTTCCAAAACGATGAATAATTTCTCAAAGGATAATGGTGGTGTTGATGATAATGACGATGATGCGGAAAACACAAAAAGAAAAAAAACAACAAAGTTCTGCTGCGGTCTTTTGGGCAAAGTAAATTTTTTTCTTTTGAAAGAAACTTAATTCATTTCAATTTATTCCATTTTTGTTCTGTGGTCGTAACTCTTCCGTTTGCTTCATTAGTAGGTTTGGGGCATGATTCTGCTTTGGTGTGCCGTCATAAATTTGTAATTAGTTTGTGTTGTGACTACTTTAAATGGTATCTCAAAGGTGATGATTTACAAAAGAGGGGGTTTTTTGAGAAAATAATTCAGCTTTTCATATAAAAATTAAAGATTTTCTTAATAGAAATATTTAAAGTAACGTAGTAAAATATTTGAATGAATTTTATATATCGGAACAATTTATAAAAAAAAAAATAAAACAAGTAAGGAAAATAGTAAAGTCGGAAGCAGCCGACTATATGATACCCTTTACCACTTTGGTGTATTCAAGATATGTATCCTCACAGATGTGCACAATTTGCTAAAAATCGGACGAAAATATATAAGGGAGCTATATCTAAATCTGAACCGATTTCAATAAAACTTGGCACACTTTAGGCTCTCGTAACTTTAGTACGTTGTGCAAAATTTTGTGCCAATCGGCCTAAATTTGACTCTTTGGGGACATAATTTGCTAAAAATAGGACGAACATATATATGGGAGCTACTATAGTATTGCCCCGTGATCAATAGAGTTCGACCTTGGGACCAATAAGTGACCCATGCCAAATTTCATCCAATTCGGATCATAAGTGCGACCTGCACTTTGTTTACAATCTAACATGGACAGACAGACAGACAGACATACGGACATGCATAAATCGACTCAGAAAGTAATTCTATGCATATTCCCAAAAGGAACAATGGGTCTATCTCGTTTCCTTTTGCCTGCATAATACCCTGTTTCACAATGTGGTAAAGGGTATAATTAACATTACATTTATGTCCGGAAGGACCTAAGTCTAAAAATGTACGTAAATGGGTTTTTTCTTGTCTGAAATTCGTATGGAAATGGGTTTAGAACATTAGTTGTGTTCTGAGATTGGTTGGTGGAAATAAGTACTATAAGGGTACAATACGTACTAAACTTAAGCGATCGAAAGGGCTGATGCTGGAATAATACCATTATTATTTTCAGTATTATCAATTGATCAGATCAGTATTACCGCGTGATCAGACTGAATTTGTATTATTACGCACCTCTAATAAAAATGGGTTTGGGTTTGTGGAAACTTCGATTACTAATATGTACTTAAAATTTTAGCTTCGTTATTAAACAACCGGATAGGCCTAAAATTCTCAAATTTGCACAGGTGTTTCCTGATAGATATCAAAGCGTTTATGTATGAAATGAAATAAAACGTACTGAACCAGCTGTTTTGCTGAACAAAGAAAGCTAGAATATGGGAATTTGATAAGGAATTCGCTGTTTGTCGGTATCGAATTTGGCGGGCCAAACTTTTTATACCCTCCACCATGTGTTGTGCATTCAAAATTACTTAAAGTGGTCGACACTTTAAAATGTAGGTTCTGAAAAAAGTTACAAACTAAAGACAGTCAAGTCGGAAAACTGTGTAGGAACAACAACATTCGTCAGCCACTTGGATGGGAAAATTCGGTTAATGATTTAAAAATACCAAAAATTTATTTGGGGCTACTTCAAAACTAAAGACTATATAGACAATTTACCACAACAAAAAAAATTTAGCCTCCAATATCCCGGAATGCCAAATTACAGCCATTAGCATTTAAAGTTATTTGAGGTGTGTACGCAGCAGATGCTAAAATGATAAATCCATGATATTTGCTTGAATTGAAAACAATTAGTAATTGAAATGGAATGTTGTGTTGTAATGAGTTAGGCTCGACCCTCAATTAAGAGTAACGCATCGTAAATAAATAAGTTTCTTTGTTGATGACGACTTTTCAGTCTTACACACCTTTAAAAAATGCATGACAGGCAGTGTTAATTACGTCCTACTATTATAAAAAAATCGATGAAAAATATGTACATATAATATGATACTATGTAAACAAAAGTTAAAAATGTTCATATTAAATTACATATTCCATTCGTGGATTTGAAATGGCATCGGACAATTAACTGTGTGAAGTACAGATATTTGAACTAAATTTAAAGAATCCATACACATACCATTCTGAAATTGATAAAAATTTGAATTTCAATAATTTGTAGGAAATCGAACAAAATATGTGTGGTATGCTGCAGCACAGTGCGCTATGCAAAATGTATAAGGTTGGCGCGTATGGAATGTCGGATTCTCTTTACATGCGGACGTCTGTTTCCCTGTTTTCGTTATACTTTTGTCCTTGGCATAACCTCATTCATAGTCGTATTGTTCATTGCCAGAGCCTCATTTCAGCTAAATAGATTTTCCCTTTTCTTATTTCTTCTTTCGCGGAAGACACAAAACGTCTGTGAAGAATGATGACCTGAAGACTCTAGTGGAAGCGGATCCAGCCGTATCCTCGAGGGAGCTTGCTATCACGATGGAAGTTGGCCATACAACGATATTGAGTCACCTTTCTGAGATTGGCAAGGTTAAGAAGATGGACAAGTGGGTACCGCACGCACTGACAGAGCGAAGTAAAACAATTGCGAAACTGACCTGAACCCTATTCATTTTTAGAACTGTTTTTAAGGGCAAAAGCTATGAAAATGGAGAGAGTCTAAACCAGTAAGGAAAGTAGTAAAGTCGGACTGGCCGACCATATGATTCCCTACACAACTTCCACGAAAGTATAACTCTCTGTAGTTCTATATTCTGAGCTTGGGCAATATTAGGTACAGCTCTTCTAATTACTTCTCCAGATTACCTTCACCGTGAGTTATGTTGTGATGTTCGACTTTCAATTTTGGCCTATAGATCGACTCGAAAAAAACACCAAAAAATTAAGTTTTCGGTCCACTTCATCCCAAAATTATTATCTGATCATCACCGAAAATTATAGGCCTTGTCCTTGACCATAACTGGAATCTCATGGAAAATTTCAAAGCGATCAGCGCTATATTTCCGTCCTCTAGTGTGGGAATGGGTTACTAAATAATATATGAATACGTAAGCACCTTTAAATATTTAAGTGTTACTCTCACATCCGAGTACATACGCCAATATAATTGGTATCAATTAAAAGGTTAACCACGCCTCTTGGATATACTATGAACTTCTGGGGTCTATGTCCTTCAGGGATAAATATATACGCTATAAAATACAAATTTTGTAAAAACACAAAAACACAAACAGGCATGCTTATAGTTTGGCCCGATCCCCTTCTTCATGTAAAAATTTGCGATGTTTGGACCATAATTGCGGCCTCTGGAGCGACAAGAAAATCAGACAAAAATAAAGTTTTTGGTCCATTTCATACCCTAAATATTAACCGATCTTTAACAAAAACAATAGGGGTCTTCTTTGGCCAGAACCCATCCTACATGCAAAATTTATGTATCGGTATACTTAAAGTTGGGTCTAGGACCAATATTTCACTGCGTTACAAACTTTTGGGGCTGCACAAAACTATAATACCCTGACAAAATAGTTGTGTAGGGTATAAAAACTCGAAATCTCGTTGGAAGAAGTGTATTGAAGCGAATGGAGCATACTTTGATTGAATAAACAGCTTTTGAAGAATGATATGCTGTTTTATACAATCACTTAAAAATCCGAAATTTCATTCGCACCAACCTAATATTTTCACGGATGTCATCCATTGGCAAACATTGGCAGTATGGTGCTCCATTTACATAAAATCGGACAAAGCTATATATGACAGCAATGTCTAAATCCGAACCGATTCCCAAAAAACTTAGCATACATCAATCAAGATCTAACTGAGTACTCTGTGTAAAATATTATATCAATCGTACAAATATTGAGAGTTTGGTGTACCATTTACCTAAAATCGGACGAATCTATATATGGGAGCTATATGTAAATCTAAACCGATTTCAACAAAACTTTACGGACGTTAACCTGCAGTAATTTAATATATGCTCTGCTAAATTTTGTCTCAGTCGGACAAATATTAACAGTATGGTGCTTCATTTGTAGAGATGGTATTGGGTAAATTGAGGAGGGTAAATACCGGGTAAATACCCATTTGCGGGTATTTATTTGGGTATTTACTATATTGAATCGATAATACAACATCTATTTCCGGGTTTCTGCTATCAAATCGATAGGGGTACCTTTGTATGGGGCTACCAGTAAACGTGGACCTACATACCTAAATTTTTTCATGGACATTTGGTACCCAAATAGAACACTCTGTGCCAAATTACAGCCAATTTGGCTTTAAAGTGTGTCTAATAGGCAAAAAATACCTTACATCGGGAGATACGGTTATATGGGGACTATATCAAAACTTGGACCCAGGGACCCCATTTTGGATTTCTATATTTGCTTTGACATTATAAACATGTATGCAAAATGTTATAATTTAATTTTATACCCAATTTTTGGGTAAAAACTCGGGTATTTACCCAAGTATTTACCCACGTCTATAAAGTGTCGTAAAAATATCCATTCTAAATCGATTTGTTGTTGTATTACCTATTCAATATAGTAAATACCCAAATAAATACCCACAAATGGGCATTTACCCAATTTACCGGGTATTTACCCTTTGGGTATTTACCCACTGCCCATCTCTATTCATTTGCATAAAATCGAACGAAACTATATATGGGAGCTATATCTAAAACTTAACAAATTCCAACAAAATTTCGCATTCATCAATCTGGACTTAATTCAGTACGCTGTTCAAAATTCTGTCTCAATCGGACACATATTGACAGTATGGTGATCTATTCACATAAAATCGGACGAAGGTATAAATAGGTATATATCTAAATCTGAAACGATTTTCTGCAATTTCAGTGGCACGGTCGGACGGATAGATGGACACACGGACATGCATAAATCGATTCAGAAAGTGATTCTATGCATAATACTCTGTACCACAGTGTGGTGAATAATTACGACCTCTGTCGTGATTTCAACAGACGGGCATGGCTATATCGACACAGAATTTTATTTTGATCTTCTAAGGGGAATATTTCGAGGTATTCCAAAAGAAATGGCAAATTTACAAAGTTATGGTGGTGAAAAAAGCGTCAGCACACATCTGTAAAAGATAAGACGGAAGATCAGACAATTTGTACTATTTTTTAGATCGGTAGTTTTATTTCTTTTTATTTTGTTAATGAAATTAATCATTGTTAATTACCTTCATTTTTTTCATTTTCGTTTTCCATTATGCCTGTTATTAAAGAAAAACGAAATAATGGAGATATACACGCATACAAACAATTCACTTCACAAAATTAGATTTACTCATCTGCTGTCAGTTTCCAAAAGAGTAATTACCGAATTTTATCTTCCATTAACGTCGACACCTAAAATTGTTGCCTGTCATAATTTCTGTGGTTCATATCAATGCTGTTGCTGCCGCGTGGCTTAGGCTTTTCTTCATATCCCCATTTGAGATCATATACTTTGATTACACTGACAAACGAACAAAAAAGGCCAAACACTTAAACGTTAAAGAGCATTAAGTGGCGCTAGAAGATTTATGGCTTCAGTTATAAAGTTTTCAAAAAAATTATTTTAGCTTTTATATCGTAGCTTTTATGTGATAATGTGTCCATTAGTTTTCTCAAACAAAGAAAAAAAACGTATTCTACTCTAAATGAATAAGCTATCCCGCAATACCGGTAAGAAACGCTATATTCAATTACATTGAAAGAATAAAAATTAATATACAAATAATGCGATCTCTGACAAATATTTTGACGTGTTCGAGGAATAAAAATGCTGCTATTACCTCCTACATACAATTAATCTGGAAGTTTTAAATTTTATATTTAAAAAAATCTCTTAAATTTTGCTGCCGATGATGGTATGTCTTCACAGTCGTGTCTACAATACAAAGCTACACAATAACAAATCAATCGCCACGCTATAAACCCATAAACTATCATCATCGTCATAACACTCGCTGGCATGTCATTTATAGTCAGTCACAACAGCAGCCAGCCTACCAAAGCTGGCAACCATAATTTTTTGATGGCAACAAAAAATCCTAGATTCAATTACACGCTTGAAAAATACATTTGCAGATACGACAGCAACAACAACAAATTAAACGTAATATGCGAAAACGTAACACAAATTGAAGAAAATGAATAAAAAGCAACTGGGAGACGGAGAGAAAATAAACTAGTTTTAGTCTTTTAGACCAAGAATTTGCTCGTTTGACAGGCTAACAGCCAAACGTGGTCAAATGAAAAAATTACCAACGTAAATAGGCATATGTTCGTAATAGATACGAGAAAAAACGAACCTGAAGAAACGGTGTTCGGTCAGGACGAATTTCGCATACCCTCCAACATGAAGAAATTTGTATACTAATAAATATTATATATTCGATAGGATGTAAACGTTTCCTATGATGTGTTACAAACGATTCGACATAATTAATATGCCGACCAAAGTATGGTAGGTTTATAAAAATACTTCTTGAGTCTCCATAGAGTGTCTAAATCATTCATAAAGATGGCAAAGATGATTGCTTGGATTCATGAATCATGCACACAGACAGTGGTTTGTGTCTGTGAATAATAATTTGGTGCAATAAAATTGGACCAAATAATATTGTCGTTAAGTTCGGCCAGGACAAACTATTTTGTTTCCTCCACCATAAGGTGATGATAATATAAATAATTTTTGGTAGTACAATATACTCCATAAAATATCGAAATTTGGGAGATCATATGGGGACTATCCCAAAAAGTGGACCAATACCCAAAATACCAAATTACAGACAATGGAAAAACATGCCATAGGGGAGACTGGGGATCATTCGGCACTTTTTTAAAAAAAAAGCTTTATATCTCAGAACTTATTCAACAGATATAAAAAGTTTATGGCTGATTATTGTCCTCTGATACTAGCACTGGTACCAAAAACATATAATAAATTAGTATTAGTTAAAAATTTTTACAGTTTTGTAAAGAAAGTCAAATTCGCCGAATGTGCCCCTACCCAGGAAAGTTTCGGCATTTGATGGGGGCACATTCGGCACCAAAGACATATCCTGGTAATTATCATTGCTATCAGTTTGGTTGGAATTCAGATCCTCTAAGTGTTCTATTTTGTTCTAATATGCGACTCAATGTTTTACTTTTAAGTCGGCAGACGTTTACGGCTCAAGGTCGCACGCACTATCAGAAATAATTTTTTATACCCTTCACCACACTGTGGTACAGGGTATTATGTAAACAAAGTACAGGTCGCATTTATAATCCGAATTGGATGAAATTTGGCATAGGTCACTTATTTGGCCCAAGGAAGAATCCTATTGAAATTGAGAAAAGTCGGTTCCGATTTAGATATAAGCTCCCATATATATTTTCTTCCGATTTAAGGTAAATGGTGCACCAAAGTCCCTATATATCTGTCGATTTGCACGAAATTTGGCATAGCGTAATTAATTAGGTATAGAATAATGAGTGTTAAGTTTCTTGAAAATCGGTTCAGATTTAGATATATCTCCCATATATATTTTCGTTCCATTTAATGAAAATGGTGCACCAAAGTCCCTATATATCTTTCGATTTGCACGAAATGTGGCACAGCGTAATGAATTAGGCTTAGAATGTTGTGTGTTAAGTTTCATGAAAATCGGTTAGGATTTAGGTATAGCTCCATATATATTTGTTGCATGTTTCCTTGAAATTGGTTCAGCTTTAGCATTGATAGCATTGCTTCCATATATAACTTCGACCTTTTCATATTAATTGTGCACCAAATAATTAATGGATTGATATTACATTTTAAACAGTGAAGCATACCAAATATCGGATGTGGAGTTTGCTTTAAATTTGTTTACAAATTTTGAAAAGGTGGCAGGATGACATGTGTTGGGATTGATGTTAGTCGATTTACTTTTAGATAAAGATCGCATATTTAAGTTCGTTCAATTTCATGACCATGTTCCTTCGAAAAGGCGACGTCTATTAGGATACATATGTAGAATATACCCAAAGTGGTGAAGTGTATCATATAGTAGGCAGTATTAAGGGATTATTTTTAAAAGCAAACTCAAAAACATCTTAAGGAAATAATATATCACAATCTGTATATAGACTAATGTGTCCCACTTTAAAATGCCGAATCTATCCCGATGGTACTTTCTATAGTTTTTTTTTTTCATTTTTTTCTATCAATCTTCTAAAAACATTATATTTTTTAGTTATTTTTATTAGTATATACATTCCATTCATTGATTTTTTAATAATGCTGTCCTAAAATATGAAAATATTACAAAAACATCTGTAAAAATACAAAAGAAACCGTTCATCTCAGCTAGAGATTTGATACTTTGCGACATTTATTTATTTTCATATTCGGATACCTATGGATCAAAGCTAATGATGTGTAATGAGAGCTTCATATCGAAGCCCAAATTACAACCAATTTGGTTGAAAATCATATCCATATTCCCCAACATATCGAAATTTGGGAAGTACCGTTATATTGTGGCTATCGTAAAAATTTAACACATATGGATTAGTAGGAAGACTTTATACACAATGAAAACTCGAAATACTAAAATTCGATTAAAAACATGCCGAAAATTCCGGTTGACAATTTTACCCAAAATCTTGAATTTATCAAATATGGGCGCACAATTTTATGAGGACTATACCTAGAGGTGGACAGATGTTCATCTACCAATAATGCAAACTAGTGAGGAGAACCAACAAATATAGAATCAATTCGTTTGGAACTGGAGGAGGGGGATTTTGCCTAATCGTGGAGTCACTAAGAATTAGGAGTACCGTTATAATAGAAAAAAAAAACAAAAGTAACATTTTCCTTTAAAAACAACTTATATTACTTGTGATTGGATGGTTCCGTAACATGGGGCTATATCGAAGGCGGGGGTCTATGTCAAAACATGCACATACATTATTATTGTGTGTTATACAATTCAATTTATTATTATTATGGCACTTTGTTGGGAATATGGGGAAAAACTATCCGAGGCGGTCTTTTAGGTTCTAAAATTTATATTTCGAGGAGTTCCTAAAGCTTTGCCATTTTTACTATTAAATACGGTACTTTGTTTGGAAAATGTGGATAAAGCTATCCGAAATATGGCTGTACCGAATTATAGGGTATAAAATTAATATTTGAGCATTAAATATGTAAACAATATTTTGGAATTGAACCCATCTTCATACATTATAAATGCTTGGTTAACATATCAAGTTATGCAAATTTTGATTTAAATCGGATACTCCGTTAGCAATTTTCACAACAATTTTGACTGATTTATGGGTAGGTACCACCAACACCGAAGCGATTCGCCCCTCACCTTCATCCTCGCGAAGCTCCCCAGGGGGCCACACCAACGTAAGGCTGGATCGATAGATGAAGGGGACCTTACACCCGCATTACGGATAACCTCCCATCAGGTTCTAGACCGAAACCTCTCCCATATTGACCGGTTTAGTCCGGGGTGGTATCCCAATGCAAATACAGACGACATAGTGTCTCCGCAGCAACAAAACCACAAGTGGCAAGCAGAACACTGCCACTGGCAGTAACAACGATGAACAAGAACACGGAACACACAATTAACATGCTGTCCTAACGGACTGCACCAAGGGCCCAAAGGACCGCGGCAACGGACAACACAACACAAACACTCAACAAAAACGCCCTCACGGACAGCCTTCACGACATCCACATGAGGCGTGAAACAAGCGGAACCATGAAAAGCCCCCAAAAACCACCGCAACAAAACCCACCGCCACCTGATGCAACTGCAAGGGGGTTACGCACGAGCACCACCTCCACTAAGTATTGTCGATCGAAATTTGGAAAATTACTTTGTGCAAATTTTCGATGAAATTGGTTCTTCTCGTTCAGATTTATCCTGCGCGCTAGCCAAATAGACGAATGGGTAAAAAAAAACTTGGGATCTACAACGGATATCTCTGTAAAACACATTTGTATCGTAACAAAGTGTATATATATACTAATACAAAGTGTCATGACTAAAGTGGTTGAATATTTAGCAGTTCCAAAAATTACAATTTTTTGTGTCTCCCAGGAATATTTCGTGATGCACCGAACCACTGTTTTCTGTCATAAGTTGACATACAAATACAATGCTAGAGGAAACACAAAACTAAATTGAATAAAAATACGTTTTCTTTTTCTTCGAAGAGGTTTTATTGTTGTTACTATTTTTGTAACTTATGGACATATTCCCTGATATAATCCAAAGATGAACGATTCATTTTAGTAGAAAAACGTGCGTCAAACACTCTTATTTTGGCAAAGACACATTAAATGTCAGTTGCAGGTGGCCAAAGTGTGGTTATGTCCGGCAAAAGTTGTGTGAAGTTTTTGGCCATGTGATAAAGCAAATAGGTAGACACAAAACTATATGTTTATACAAATATTTATATGTATGATCTTAGTGTTTTATGTATATGTTAATTAACAAAGTGTCCAATTAGTTGTTATACCATATAAGTAAATGCTAAACTTTTTTATTAGTGTTGATATCATATCGTTCATGATGTGTGGGTGCCGATTAAACAATGTATTCATATGGTTGTTCTTTCCAGCAAGAGTATGTTGTGAGAATACTGTTTTTTGTCCTAGGGTTTATAAAAACTCGAAATATTAGTCTACGCGATCTGATAAAAAATAACAGTTGTTTTCTTCATCTAAAACTATTATATCCCCTCCAAAGAAACCGCCTCAGAGGTTTTCTATTGCCCAAAGCTACAGTTTCGATTTTTCTACTCCCCTTTTATCTCAACAAAACGCTAATTAAAGGTTACATTTCAATTCTTATTCAAATCGCACTTGTAATACTTACCATTGATAAATATAGAAAAATAATAATCCCTTTCCACTTACCTGGAAAAATAAAAGTAGAAAAAAGAAACCATTTAATTTAAATAATGTAAGAAACGATATTCGCTACTACGTCATTATCTGTAATGTATATAGTAATTAAATAAACACTTAATTTCAAAGAAATTTCCATTATCGTTTTATTATCAAACATAATTCTCGCAATAGCTTTAGGTCACAATACGAGATAATTAATGAAACTTTACTTCTGTTTACTAAAAATTCCCGATAAAAGTTGTGTGTTTAAATTTTATATTTATTACTTGATTTTCTTTGGCGCGCATATAATCCAAGAAAATATAGAAATTCCTAAAGGAAAATCAACGAAAACAAATTATTTCAACTTAAAGCAAATTCAGTAAAGGAAAATTACAATAAATGGCTAACGTCGCTCAAGGACATTTTCTAACAAATACTTCATTGGGCAAATTAAATGTTTGCTGAAATGAATGCTTTAGGTTTACTTTAAGACAAATACAAACAAAGATGTCGGTAATCCATAAGAGACGATAGAGATAAAATATGGAATAAAAAAAAAAATAAAAAAACATCGTCATGTTTCTATTGAATACCGCGGGCAAAGTAATATTGAAATTCGTGAAATTCCTTTGGCTTCAATGCTACAAAAATGTCCAATTATGAATTAAAATATTATGATACAACGAAGACAAAGGCTAAGGGAAATATTATTGATCTACAGGCACAGATTTGAATTGGTTTTTGAGGCACACAAAAAATACCCTGGTATGTAATGAACAAATTCAATAAACGAAGGTTAAGGATTTCGTGGAAGCGAAATGCAGTTTGTAAATTAAATAACTTTTGTTTACATATTCACTGTGTAAAGGAATATTGAAAAATGTATAGGGCGCTGAATTAATGTCAGTGTACGATATATATATATATGGGCAATATTGCCAATTTTTTAATATTCCATTTTCAAAAAATCCGCTTTTTTGTTTTTGTGGCACATCAATGATTTTTGGTATAAATATAGAGAAAAATGTTCTGACTCCGAAACCGTTCGCGATCAAATTTTTGGTTGATGCGCGCAAAAGTTATTGAGGTTTTAATTTTGGGCATAAGAAAAAAATCTTAAAATTACGCCGTTTATTATATTGACCAAAAACGTTGATATATATCTTCCTCCGTAAAATATGAATATGAATATACTATAACAATCACAATAAAGTTGCACATATTCGCGAAATATAAGAAAAATAAAAAAATATAGCAGATTACATCAATATTTTCATTATGTTAATGACATACACACACCTAAAAATTAATTTAAAAATATCTACATAATCTAAACACCATGATGAATCAAATGATATCAAAATCACACAAGTCCGTGTAACGGTTTGTAAATCACAGGGACAACAAAACAAGATATTGAGGAAAAATATTTTTTTGGTTCGAAAAAATAATGTCATCATATTTATTTTTTTAATTTTATAGAATAAATTTCAGAAAAAAATGTTGGGGTTATTCTGCGATTTTACCCGAATTTCGCCGAAAAATTGACATATATAATAATAATCACTTTTTGTGTATAAGTATACGCCTTCCGTATTATATCAAGACCCTTCCGATAAATCTTAGAATTCTATAAATAGGAATAAATCTTAAAATAAAAAAATATTATGAAACATACATTTTAAATTGCGTGTAAATCGCGTAATTCTCAAAATCATTTGATGCGCATGCGGTTTCCAGGAAATACTGAAGTTTATCTTCCAATCCACATATATTTTGCGAAATTTCATTTGACGGCTAAGATGTGCCACACGTTACATTGAAGTACCCAAAAAATAGTAAAACGCGAATAATTTCCGAAAACTCCATATGTCATTAACGCGCATCCGATTTCGGTGTGCACCCTAAAAAAATATATCGATCTATACCGATTTCAATGTGGTCCATTAAGAACCATGGATGTGCCAGCTCACACTATTTTTGAGATAAATTGCGTCTAAATCGCGTAATTCTCAAAATCATTTGATGCGCATGCGGTTTCCAGGAAGTACTGAAGTTTATCTTCCAATCCATACATATTTTGCGAAATTTCATTTGACGGCTAAGATGTGCCGCACGTTACATCGAAGTACCCAAAAAATCTTAAAACGCGAATAATTTCCGAAAACACCATATGCCATTAACGCGCATCCGATTTCGGTGTGCACCCTAAAAAAATACATCGATCTATACCATTTCAATGTGGTCCATTAAGAACCATGGATGTGCCAGCAAAATCTATTTTTGAGATAAATTGCGTACATCTCTCTTTCGGCTGAAGTTTTTAAAGTTCTCTTTTCGAGAAAGATCAAAATCCGCATGAGGTCATTTATTGAAGCGGAAATGAAACACAGAAAACGCATATATAGGCGATATTTTCAAAACCATATACCTTAAATCGGACGAAAGTATATATGGGAGCTATATCTAAATCTGAACCGATTTTCTCGAAACTTAGCACACATCATTCTGGACCTAATTCAGTACGCTATGCCACATTTTGTGCAAATCGAAAGATATATAGGTACTTTGGTGCCGCGTTTACCTTAAATCGGACGAAAATATATATGGGAGCTATATCCAAATCTGAACCGATTTTTACGAAACTTAGCACACATCATTCTGGACCTAATTCAGTACGCTATGCCAAATTTCGTGTAAATCGAAAGTTACATAGGTACTATGGTGCCACATTTACCTTAAATGGGGCGAAAATATATATGGGAGCTATATCTAAATCTGAACGGATTTTTACGAAACTTAGCACACATCATTCTGGACCTAATTCAGTACGCTATGCCAAATTTCTTGCAAATCGAAAGATATATAGGTACTTTGGTGCCTATATCGGACGAAAATATATACGGGAGCTATATCTAAATCTGAACCGATTTTTCCCAATTTCAATAGGGTTCGTCCATGGGCCGAATAAGTGACTTGTGCCAAATTTCATCCAAATCGGATCATAAATGCGACCTGTACTTTGTTTACAATTTAACATCTACAGACGGACAGACGGACGGACATGCATAAATCGACTGAGAAAGTGATTCTATGCATATTCTCAAAAGGAACCATGTGTCTATCTCGTTTCCTTTTGCCTGTTACAAATATATGCACAAAGACATAATACCCTGTACCACAGTGTGGTGAAGGGTATAAACAGTGAGCGGAGCAGTATAGTCGGACGGGGTCGACCATATGATACTCTACACAACCACCACGGAACTCTACTTTTCTGCGGATTTTTATTTCGAGCCTGTGCAATAGAGGTCAACATCACCTCTTGCTTACACTGACAAATTTTCCGAATATTACTAATATTCAGTACTTCTAATTACTTGTCCATATTCCCTTCACCGTGTTATGTCGTGTAAGGTTGGGCTTATAATTGTGGTCTATTGATCGACTCGATAAAAACAACTGGAACTTCATGGAACATAAATAATAATATCTGAATACGTAAGCACCTGTAAATATTTACGTGTACCTCCCACATCCGAATCAGGAGTACATATATAAGCTATTGAATACAATTTTTCTCAGTCTTCACAAAAAAGTCAGACTCCATTTGAACCGCTAAATGTTGACCGGTCTTTATTAAAAAAGGCGCGATCGCCTTTCCATGTAAGCATTCGCGATGTTTGGACCATAATTGCGACCTCTGGAGCGACCAGAAAACCCGACAAGTATTTGGTCCTTTTCATGGCCTAAATATTAACCGATATTTAACAAAAACATTGGACAGAACCCATCCTACATGCAAAATTTCGTGAAGATTGGTCCATAACTGTGGTCTAAATCGTGTTTACAAATTATAATGAGCAAACTCAGTTAGTCGAGGTTTGTTTTTTTTTTTAATTTTTGACGTTTAGGCTGACTGTTGTTGTTGTTATTGTTGACCTGTGATATGTTAATTCTTGTGGATTTTTGTTTTGGCTCTAGGTCAATTGAAAAACTAGTTGGTTATGTTTTTCTTTTTTGTTTGTTTTTATTTTCCAATATTTCGACTGTCTTCGGCAGTCAGGGAAATACTACAAAACATATAAATATTTTAAAGATATACAGCCTTATTCTAGATGTCAATTTCATGTGAATTTACTCGCTCTTTCCCTTCGCCTTATTCTGAACAACATTTTCCAGTGAATTTTTTCGCATTCTCGCTTTCGCCTTATTCTGAATGAAGTTCGAAAGCGAAAAAATCCGCTTTGGCGAAAAATTAGGTATTCTGAATTACAGATGAGATGAAATTTTGTGCGAAATTTTTCGCTAATAAATTTAAGGGGAGTTGACTACAAAAACATAAGTAATAACTATTTTTATGAAAAATATTTACACAATACTTATTCTATGACGATTTAGAATATTATAAATGATAGTAAGCAAATTTTTAACTGGAAAACAGCCAATAAAATGCCATTGGAAATCCTATTGATAACGATGCATGCTGCCAAAGAATGTATGAAGGTAATAAGGAATATTTAAGTCGAGTTTGATGCATTTTGGAGGCGAAATACAGACATTTGTGTGAGGATCTGTCTCTCAAGAAAAACATTTTAAAAATTATGGAAAAACCAAATTTGCCTGATGAGCCGCTTAAGAGTGAAAAACTGATATAAAAATTATGAAAGAACAAAAAATATTTTTTTTTTCAAAATTATCGTGTGCATGATTTGAAGGAAGAAATAAAGGAGTAGCAGCAAATCATAACATAACTGACCACTTTAAGAATTTGGGGAGATAAAATATCAAAATTAAATAAAAAGGCACACAATTATGTAGTGAAATAATAAACTGTGAATTAATTAATTAAATCGCAGATTTCTTCCTATTATTCGTTGTGTTTTTGCCATCATAAAAAAATGTTCTTTTATTTGTAATCTATTGTAGTTGTTGCAACAAATTGCATCAAAACAATGAACAGCTCAAGGTAGATATACAAGGTAGCCGCATCGGCGAATTTCTACAACAAACATCGGTTGTTGAATTTTGATATGTCAAAAATATTTTGCCAAAACAAACAGATTGGCAAAATTTTTTTACACAAATTCTTGTAGAAACTGTTAATAAAAGTATTGCCAAAAAAGCTATTAGAAATTCGGAGATTTTCATTTATAATTTTGTTTTTTAATTTTTTGGTTCAACATTACAACAACATTTTTGACATTTATTTGTCCAACAGCTGGCCCGATGCGGCTACCTTATTAAATATACCTTGGAACAGCTGTTTCACATGCCATATTGTAGGTTGCCATATTTTCAAACTTTAATTTATTTTCTTTTAATTACAAAGCATTTATACAGCGGATTCTTGATATTTCACATTTGTATTGCTATAAAGTTTAAATAACAATAAAAAGTAACAATTTTTAATAACAAAAATCAATAAATAATATATTGAAAAATATTACACAATTAAATTACAATGGGGCAACACACATTGCAACTTAAATTACAATATGGCCACACACAGCGCAACTTAATTTACGATATGGCAACACGAATCTTTTTTTCAACCACCATTTTCGAAAACTCGAATCTGCATCTCGCATTTTTTGCGTCTCCCTATTCATTCAGAATAAGGCGAGAATGTGAAAGCGAAAATTTTTTTATATGCGAGATATCTCCCAGCGAATATCCAGAATAAGGCTGATAGACTTAATTGTATTGCACAGATCTTACTTTTATGAGAAAAGCAACCGATTTTTACTGACTTTTGAATTACAGTCTATTCCGAGACTTATAGTAAAACATTGTGGCGAACATTTCTGTAGAATATTCTGAGCAGCTTAAACACCGCTCTGAATGAGTTACCAATCACTACTGGAAAGGGGGACCGACAAGACCCCTTCAATGAGTCGGTTGAGGGTTAAAGTTGTATACGAAAATATTTCTAGATATTTTATCAGTAATATTGCCGAAGACATCATATAACTAAAATGCAAGGATTTCAAGAAATCATAATTCGAAAATTATCCAAATTCTTGAAAAGGGGAAATATTGCTCCCACCCCCTTTTTAGGTTATCTCCCGAAATAAACTTTCAAACTGCCGATAGACGCGTCTTCTTTTTTTAAGTCCCTCTTTCATAATCTGTTGGAATTTCCGGGTAATTATCAAAAAAAAAAAATAAATTTGTCGCACAATGTAATAATAGAGTCCGGCTGCAATTGCGTGATGCACCAAGAAGTTTGCACTTAAGAAACGCGTAGAATTTTGGAAACCGCACTTTTGGATTGTGCATAAATTCCTGGCAAATTACAAAACGGATATCGCAATTATTCCCTGCATTCATTTTTAATTGAAGGATCCGATAAAGGAAAAGCATTATGCATAATATATTGGCTATATCAAAAATGCGTTTCATAGAATTTTCAAGGATTGAAAACAATACAAAACAAACGCTGGAACAAGATAGGTAATTGTTATTACAACTCGTATATACATATCTGATATAAAACGAAAGGTGAATGTCATAGCATATGTAATACATATATATGGACAGTACCTGCTCCCAAATGATATGTTTGTGGCTAATTTTTTGTTATTTTTTTGTCTTGCCATTAATTCTAACTATTTTGAAAAAAAATGGGAAAAAAGTTAAAAAGTGTAACCCTAGTATACACATGTGTATAGTTGTAAAGACTATGAATTCCTTTAGATAGCTTCGTTTGTCCAACGATGTTTTGTTGAAGAAGATTGCAATCATCAGAATATCTAGATAAACATACATATATGAACATTGATTGATATCTATGTGTGTGTGTACGTTTGTAGAAACGAATGCATGCAACCTTCACATAGGACATATAGAACGGAGAATGACAAAAAACATACACAGACTCTGAATATATATTTACCGTCAAGTACTCGAGTCTTGTCAACTCTTGTTTTTGTTGTTGGTGTTGTTTGAATGATTCACATAGACATAACAAACAGAAGTAGAAAGACGAATGCAATTGACAGAACAAATTCAACGTTCTTAAATCACAATAAAAGATGGCAATTTTCAAAGGCATTCCCGTATAGAATGTGTGCAAGTATGTACGTATGTACGTCTATGTGTCGAATGTTGAAGTGAACTTGAGAACGAATTTTAACAGATTCTTACAATAAACGTGTTCAACATAAATATGTACTTTACTTACATATAGTACAATATTTGCAGGTCATTATAACACCATAGTATTTAAAAATTCTGAGTTTATGTATATTCGATTTTTAGATTTCATGGTATAAATACAAAATTCTTCGAGTAAATTAATATTAAAGTTCTGGTACTCGAATACGTAAACTCTTTAATTACTGTTCGAAATCATTATCCTCTGTTTTATATCCTCTACCATTTTGTGGATGAAATAATATTTTTTTACTCAGTTTGTAGTTCAACGAAATATTCATTGTTGACCCTAAACCTCAAAGCCAATTTTTTAGCAATAGTACAAGGGTTTATCCTATATTGAAATCTGATAGCATTGGTGAGAGTAGGGAGTCTACAGAGTCACAGAGAACATTTTCTACCACAGATGATCTAATTGAGCCCACTATTAGGTATTGGCTCATATATCGTTACCTCTTAATATTCGGTATTTTGCGGAGTTTTTAAACCGAGTTGGCTGTATTTTAATATTTTCATTTATTTATTTTCTTCAACCCTTCTTCGTTTCCAACACCTCAAAATATTGTTCGAAAGATCATAATAAATTACATGTACAACTATTAGATTGGGGAAAAAGAAATAAATTATTTTTATATGAACTATAGGACTTTATTTAACATGCTTCGGAATGTCCGATTTTGGGCCAAATATGCAACGTTTTGTTGTATGATTTGTTGCCATTTAAAAAGCATTTCTCGATATTTTCTCGGATTTTATCGACATTTTTGACGACTGGCCTACCTGTGCGAGGTGCATCTTTAAAATCAAAAATTCCTGAACGGAATCTACGAATTAAAAATTGCACAAAATTGGCTGTTACAGTATCGGAACCATTAACTTACTTACTTAGCTGGCTTGTGACAGAACTTTCGTTCCATAGGCCGAGCTTAAAAAAGATTTCTAGGCGCGTCGGTCTTTTGCACAGTTTTTCCAATTTGAAAGACCATATTCGGCAATGTTGTCTTCCACTTGGTCTTTCCATCTTATTTGTGGCCTTCCTCTTCTGGGTGAATCATCAGCTGGTTCGCTTTTATATGCCTTCTGGGCTGGGGCATCTTCATCCATTCTCACAACATGACCTAGCCAACGTAGTCGCTGCAGCTCAATACATCTAACAATGCAGCTGCAGCTCAATACGTCTATCAAAGTCGATGTCCGAGAATAGCTGGTACAACTCAAAAAAATATTTTTTTTACTTCGAAGCATCAATCTGAAATTGTTTGATCTGTATTTTACGAGAAATCTATCAGTACATTCATCTGTCGAAAAAATTATGGATCCTTTAAAGACTCTTTCGGCTTTCGGAAAATCTCCTTCTTTGAATCGACTAGGAATGACTACCTGTTTTCTATGGAAGTAGTCATCAGTTCGTCCATCATGCTTCTTCTTAAGTTCGGCTATGAAAAACATTTCTCAACTCCACTCGGCTTCCTTTTTTAACTCGTCTATTGAAAAACTATTTTTTAGTTTCTTTACGAATAATTTCATCTACTAAAAAATACACTTTGCAGGTCGGTTGTGAACGAATCTCTTTCTTGATCCCCGACACACTACTTTTACTTGCTTATTTAAAGACTGTTATTTTAGTTCGTTTATGAAAAATATCATTTCCCGGCTCGTCTACAAAACACCCTATTCTTCGGTATAATTATCAAAACTACTTCGTCAGCTCGTTCATGAAAGTTTCCCAATTCATTACTTAACAGTTTTGCAAATTAAAACAGTAAACAACTACATAAATCTTCTCTTTGACAGAACCTCATTTTTAAATTACCTATGAAAAAGCTTTATTTTTGAACATGACTACAAAAGTCAGCCTCAGCTCGCCTAGAAGGAGAAAAACCTTCTTGAGTTCATCGGTAAAAATATTCCTCAGCTTGTCTATAAACCATTTAACGAAGTTTTAAATGGAATATATGTGTTTATTCCATTTAAAACTTCCTTCATCTTCGAAATTTTGTCAAAAAACTATGCTGAGATTTCATATAGGGTCCCTTATGAACATAGACAAACATGATCCCTCCACTTATATAGAAAAGGACAACAATACTTTTAACCTCAGTTTTTTTAGTTATATATGAAAAATGATGTTCCTCTTCGTGTGTATGAAATGACTCCGTTCCTCGATTTGTCTGTGACTCTCATTCTTAGCTAATCTATGAAAATAGCCCAAATATGACTTGTCGATGTATTTTTTCAGTTCTCCCTTCATCGATTTATCTTTTAATAGATTGCTTCTTCAGTTCATCTATAAGAAGAATTACGTCATAATTATCAGATTCTAAAAATGTCCTCAATTGCTCTTATCTATAATGGCTTCCTTATAGGTGCATATAGTGCAACGTTATACAAATGGGCGCCTACAATTCTGAATGTATACTCAGCATAATTTTCAGTATCGAAATTTCAATCTGTACCAGAGTACGACATAAAGCCTTTTAACACATAAATTATCCCCAAAGAGAAAACGTATCGGGTCCTTTGCCTGATACTGATCTATCCGCTTTTGAAACACTGTCATAGTATAAATATTGCAATAGAGCAGTGTTAACCAATCATGGCCCATGTTTGAGGTAATTTGTGTGTAAAAAAGCACCAAAAACGGCCCTCTACCCGACCCCGCTGTACAGCACAGGAAATTAATTTCTGATTAGGGACTTGTTCTCCGTCCTATATTTTCTTGAGTCATTGATTTGTTTATTTTCAGTTTTTTTTATTTTTTTAATCTTTTTAGGACCCCTGACCATCCAATATAGTGATATTACGATACTGTGACACTCACTATCTTCAGCTATGGGAATGTCCAAGTTTAATGTAAACGTCGCTCATGTTTGACAATAAATCGTAAACGGACATTGCGGACACGACACATATCCAGCAGCGTTGATGGTACGAACAGTGAATTATAATGGCAATGCTATGGTCAATGGAGATGCTAGTTGAAAAGTGTGAAGAGACATACGGATAAAATAAATATAAAAAAACAACAACAAATTGAAAAAAAAGAAAATGCCAATATTGGCATATTGGCCACTTAAAGCACTACCTCAATTGACATATAATGTTGTTGTTATTTTTTTACTCAGCGCTGTTATGTTTCTACTTTATTCTCTATCCGTTATTTATGCCATTCCATGCGTTGTATGGTATTCTACCTTCGTAGTGGGGAAAATTACCACCCAACGTGAAATGAAATTCTGTCTGAGTAATGGAAAGATAAAATATTTATTTTATTTTAGTTCGTTTTTCTTTTTTGCTGGAAATTTATGTTGTGGAAAAAGGGTTAAGTTGAAAAGCAAATATTGAAGCAAAAATTTATGTCAAAAAGCTAAAGGCATGTACTGTGGTGTTATCAACAGCATCATATGTTGGTTGAAATTGTGGATTATGTGGCAATGATAAATCTGCATGCATTGCAGTTTAAAATTACGCGAGAGTAAACAAAAATGAATGCCGACGCTACGATGTTTAAGGATGACATCCTCCAGGAGAGGTTTTTTTTATGCAACAGAAATGGCTGTAATTCTATAGCAACATGACCCAAGTTTCCATATTCTGCGGTATGTTGGCGGTTAGGGCAAGTATGTCAACCGAATGACCTCCAATTTAATTTTTTAGAAGAACAATAAATCAGCAGTTGCCGATGGATTTCCAGTCTACTATTCAAGACCGGCGGTCAGATAGTGGTCAGGATCATGCATCCGCTGATTAGTACAATTTGGCCAGAGGAATGCATACCCAATGATTGGAACCTTAGCATCCTGTTCCCGTGCACAACAAGAGAGATAAGATGATATGTGTCAATTATAGAGGAATAAGTAGAGATGGACAGTGGGTAAATACCCAAAGGGTAAATACCCGGTAAATTGGGTAAATACCCATTTGTGGGTATTAATTTGGGTATTTACTATATTGAATCGGTAATACAACATCTTACACCCTATGTCCGGGTTTCTGTTATCAAATCGATTTAAAATGGATAGTTTTACGATACTTTAAAGACGTGGGTAAATACTTGGGTAAATACCCGAGTTTTTACCCAAAAATTGGGTATAAACTCATTAACTGCCGAACCACTTGACATAGGCGGCCAAAATTTTGCACACATGTTTTTAATGTCAAATCAAATATAGAAATTCAAAAAGGTCCCTGGGTCCAAGTTTTGATATAGCCCCCATATAACCGTATCTCCTGATTTAAGGTATTTTTTGTCTATTAGACACATTTTACAACCAAATTGGCTGTAATTTAGCACAGAGTGTTCTTTTTGGATACCAAATGTCTATGCAAAATATTATTTATGTAGGTCCACGTTTACTGGTACCCCATTTTTACTGGTACCCAGGGACCCCATTTTGGATTTCTATATTTGCTTTGACATTAAAACCATGTATGCAAAATTTTGGTCGCCTATGTCAAGTGGTTCCGCAATTTATGAGTTTATACCCAATTTTTGGGTAAATACTCAAAATGGGGGTACCTTTGTATTACCCACCCCTTGGGTATTTACCCGGTAAAGACCATCTCTCCAATCGCATATAAAGTGCTATCAAGCGTGCTGTGTGAACTACTGAAGCCAATGACATTATTAGACCATACCAATTCGGCTTTAGGTCTGGCAAACCCTGGCAGGACCACGAAAAACATATACATTCCACCTAGTCGTAGTTTAAATCCATGTCTGCGTTCGAGGATTCCCCCACTCAAAAGGCATATAAAAGCGATCCATGTGATGGTTCACACAGAATTAAAGGAAGTCCACGAATCCGATGGAAAGATCAAGTAAAAGACTACATCTCGGAACATGACCGGAACATGAGATGCGCACAAGACCGAGGCTTTTAGAAATCTTCTTAAAGTTCGGCTTATGGAACAACCGTACTGTCACAAGCCAGCTAAGTAAAGGATTTTATTATAAAGCTTCCAAAATTCCACTTTATTTATGAAGCTTTATAGCAAAAAAAATATATTATCAAATATATATATAAACATTGGGTAAAAAAGTACATGATCCCACACAATTTGATAATAGCTCAATAAAAGGCTCGTGCCGAGTTGTGCCCTTTATCTACCAAAATTTTTTTCATTCCACGATCACACTTCCCGCGTTAAATCGTTTCACTGTGAACAAAATGAAATATTTCCACCAAGGTTTCCATTACCAACTACCCGGCATGAATTATTTAAATGAGACCAACATAATAATAATAGCGACTTCCTGCTGCTGTGTAGTAGCTATTATCCTTTATAATGGCTACCATTAATGTTAGTACATTTGTTTGTGACTGCCGTCCGTCTAATAATTTGGCTTCCCGCTAGCAGTTATCATTGATGAGGATCTGCAGCTACCAAACGACGCACGCACACACAGGCATAACAACAATCCTTTGCCTTTAATGGTGTGTTTTTGTGATTGTATTTGTGCCAAGCAAATTCTGAGTAGGCGTTATCCGATTATCTTGCAATAATGGATTAATCATTACAACGGAAATAAAAGTAATTGGAAAAGCGATTATCCTGGAACTGGTTCTTAATGACTGGCAAAAAAATAATTAAATATGATTTATTAAATAAAAGGAAATTAACGAAAGCCGATTAAGAATAAATGAGAAATGTATTATAAAAGGCGATGTGCGATTTTCAGCAATATCGATTTAAAACACCTAATCATTTTAGAATTACGATTTTTCTCTGCAAAATTATTTAATGTTCATGCCTTCTCATAGTACTTATATTTTAAGTGTATTCGTTTTGACATGGACCAATACAGACAGCATCCACTTGACTGTTGTTCTGTTAGCACTCAACAAAAATTTGAATATTTACCCAAGTAATGAATCAAGAATCATCCTGTACATTGAAATGACAGCACAAACAACTTTGGAAAGACAAATTTGGAAAGTTTTATCTAATAGGAAAAAACAAACTTAATTGTGCTTAACACAAAATTTACATGACAAACAAAACATAACCCAGACCATAAAATATACTGAAATATAGGAATAGAGCTTAGTACACAGGCATTTATTCTTCAAAAAAAAAAAAAAAAAAAAAAGATTAAAAATATATACAATACAATGTGGCAAAACTTGCGGTGATATTTCGAGAACACACTAATGAAATTCCATTCAGATATTCTTTCTTAATTCTCATAAAATTTTCATAGAAAATTAAAACCGGATTTTACATTCGACTTATGTGTGTATTATATTTTAGGAGATCTAACTTGTAAACACATTGTATACATGTATATATTTTGATTTGTGTTCTCTGGAACTGAACTAAGATATTTAGAGGAATGTGGCAAGGCTGAATACGCAAGGACAACAACCACAGCACAAAATTGAAGGTGACGTTGTTTCTAGGCAACAAACCAAGCAAACCAAGCATCTACCTAGCTGGAATAAAAAATGACAATAAAATTATTAACGAAATAACCACAACAAGTAGCCGAGTAAATAGCGATGATTTCTGGGAACCCTAGTTTCTATGAGGAGTAACAGGAGAACAACTAGGAAAATGGCAAAACTAAATGAGCAAGGACACCAAATACTGTACAAAATTCAAGAATACATTGTTTCTAGGCAACCATAGAGGGCAGGCCCATCAGCTAAGATATGCTACAGCAAACCAATCATCTACCTAGCTGTGATAAAACAATTAAATCAGTAATGAAACTAAAAAAAGGAACCGAGTAAGATGGCGATCATTTCTGGGACCCTGGTTTCCAAGAGAAGTAATAGGCAAAAACCAAAATGTCTTATGTGTTTTTCTAACTTAGATGCCTGGAACCATCAGCCATTTCGTCATAAAGTCATCCTAAAACATTTATAACACCATTATACATTCGACACTGCATGGACACATGGACGTAAAAACGTTGAATACCGCATAATTTGAATGGCGCTCAAAAACTGTCAACAAGAAACACTTTCAAGCTTCTGCTTCTTCCGCAAAACTGGCCATATGGCGACCGTTTTGTTTGATAAACGTAAGATGGCCACAATTTTTAGGCCTGAACTCTTTGGGGAAATTCGAAAATCGACAATGATAAGTCGAATCATTGTGGACCATGACCATGCAGGCTTTCACACGTCGGTTCAAATAAGCGCGTAGAACTTATATGTCATTCGAAGTACATCCCAAAGTTTGTCAATCTGGTTCACGGAGAGGATCGATTTTTCTCGATTATTTTTTTAAAGAACTATTTTCTTTTACTCGATATCGTTCCTACTCCTTGACAGTTCAATTAAATAGCTCTCTTTTATCATTCTTTTTGTTTTTCGCTCACATAGATTGATGGATGGAAAATGTAAACAACTTGAGAAAAATGAAAAACAAAATTAATTTAATTAATTTCTATCGAGATCACAAAAAGAAACGAGACCAGAACAAGTGAAAAAGCATTAAGTTCGACCGGGACGAACTTTGGATACCCTCCACCATAGATATACTTACAGGTACTAGAAATGAAAATATAGGGAACATACCAAAAAGTAGGCCTATATCGACATTTCTAAAAAGGGATTATGTAAACCATAATAAAAAATTCAGTAATTTTTAATGGATAATTATACACTGTGGCTAATCGAAATCTTGGTTCTACACCCCATGTTTCTTTGGACTAAATACGTTTCAAAAATTTAGATTTCATCCAAACTTTGTCCATCTTATTATTTCTTCCAATCTTAGTTCAAATTCGAAAATGGGGAATATCGGTCCAATTCTTCTGGAACCTCCATACACGGACTAAATGCGGGTTATATTTCATTATCGAACATTACGTTCTACTTTTTTATTTCGATATCCTCCGCAGGTAAAATGATTACATCAGAGTCTTAGAACCAAACTCAAAACCCGGAACAAATCAGATAACCATTTTAATATAAAAAGGGGGTTATAAGGGGACTACCCCTAAAAGGGGGTGAATATTAATAATTTTTGGTAGGGAGATTTGTTACTATATACGACTACAAAATACCAAATTACAGCGAATTCGGTTGAAAACCGTACTCAAGAACCCCAAAATACCGAACATTGGATTGTACCCTTACATGAGGGCCTATATTTATAATTTTTAGTGGAGAGATTTGCTACGCAATAAGAACTCAAAGTACCAAATTTCAGCGAATTCGGTTGAAAACCAGGCTCAAGAACCCCAAAATACCGAAAATTGGGGGTACCCTTATATGAGGGCTACCCGAAAAAACCCCCCAAAAACGGAAATTTGGGAGGTACCGTTATATGGGGGCTACCAGAAAAAGTAGACCTATATTTATGATTTTTTAATGGAGACATTTGGTACCCAATAAGAATCCCATGTACCAAATTTCAGCGAATTCGGTTGAAAACCGAGCTGAAGAACCCTAAAATACCGATAATTTGGGGGTACCCTTATATGGGGGCTACCCGAAAAAATTGACCTATATTTATAATTTTTAGTACAAAGATTTGCTACCCAATAAGAACTCAAAGTACCAAATTTCAGCCAATTCGGTGAAAAAGTCCGGTCAAAACCCCCCAAAAGCTGGAAATGGGGAGGTACCCTTATATGGGGGCTACCAGAAAAAGTGAACCTATATATATAATTTTCAGTGGGGACATTCGGTCCCCAATAAAAACCCAATGTACCAAATTTCAGCGAATTCGGTTGAAAAACGCGCTCAAGAACCTCAAAATACTGAAAATTTGGGGTACCCTTATATGGGGGCTGTCCGAAAAAATGGACCTATATTTATAATTTTCTGTGGAGATATTTGTTACCCAATAAGAACTCGAATTACCAAATTTCAGCGAATTCGGTTCAAAACCAGGCTCAAGAACTTCAAAATACCGAAAATTGGGAGGTACCCTTATATGGGAGCTATGCCTAAACGTGGACCGATATAGCCCGTCATCGAACCTGACCTGCCTGCAGACAAAAGACGACTCTATGCAAAATTTTGGGGCTCTATCTCAATTCGTTTAGACGCTAGAGTTATTACAACAGACAGACAGACGGACATGCTTAGATCGTCTTAGAATTTTACGCTGATCAAGAATATATATACCTTATAGGGTCGGAAATGATTATTTCGATGCGTTACAAACGGAAAAACAAAACTAATATACCCTCCATACTATGATGGAGGGTATAAAAAGGAACTAAAGAACTGTACCAATGAACTAGTTCGTTTCGGAACTACGCCAGTCTGGTATATCACCGACGAAACAACCGCACAGAAGATGCTGGTGAAGCCTTTAAAATAATGTTTTGTTTTTTATAAAAACAACAAACTAGGATTCAGCCTGTCTATTTTGCAAAAACAAAATACAAATGGTATCCCAAATAACCCGCCAACACTACTGAAGTTGTAGACGCAGGCACGGTCATACTCTTTGGTTTATTGCTTTAACTAGCAATACCGACAACAACGTTATGTGCATTTTTCATAAAGTGACAACACATAGCAGTGGCAAATGTATTGTAGTTGTCTGCAAATGCCTTGTTGACCACGAAGTCAGGCGCCAACGAAACGAACTCCTCATTGGGGTCGTATCGCTGGTAAAGTAAGAACTTCGAATTGTCACAAGAGACATTTGGTTTTGAAAGGTTTTTTTTTTGAAAAGAAGCTATAAATAGCTTCTGGGGAGAATATCCCAACAAAAAACTAAGTGAACTGATGAGGATCAATGGCGAGATCCGAAACTATAGTCTTCCCTGCCTTACCCCATGGCGGACAATGCCATACATTCCCCACTAATAAATAGTTGTTTTTTTTTATAAAAACAACAAACTGGGATTCAGCCTGACTATTTTGAAAAAACAAAATACAAATGGTATCCCAAATAACCCACCAACACTACTGTTTTGTAGATTTCTCAATCTGAGTGAAGAAAATGATTTCACTTTTGATTATAAATTAAATTTTCAACTCTTTTTGCCAGTTGTCAGCATTTTTATACCCTTTACCACACTGTGGTACAGGGTATTATGTCTTTGTGCACATGTTTGTAACAGGCAAAAGGAAACGAGATAGACACATGGTTCCTTTTGAGAATATGCGTAGAATCACTTTCTAAGTCGATTTATGCATGTCCGTCCGTCTGTCTGCCTGTGCATGTTAAATTGTAAACAAAGTACAGGTCGCATTTATGATCCGAATTGGATGAAATTTGGCATAGGTCACTTATTCGGCCCAAGAACGAACCCTATTGAAATTGGGAAAAATCGGTTCAGATTTAGATATAGCTCCCATATATATGTATTTAACCGATTTAATGTAAACGGTCCCTATATATCTTTCGATTTGCACGAAATTTGGTACAGCCTAATCATTTAGGTCTAGAATTATGTCTGCCAAGTTTCGAGAAAATCGGTCCAGATTTCTATATAGCTCCCATATATAGTTTCGTCCGATTTCATGTAAATGGTGCCCCAAAGTCCCAATATATCTTTCGATTTGCACGAAATTTGGCATAACGTACTGAATTGAGCCTAGAGTGATGTATGCCAAGTTTTGAAATCGGTTCAGAATTAGATATACCTCCCATATATAGTTTGAGCATAGAATTACATAGTTGCGTTTTCTAGAAGTACAGACATAGCCCAACGGATGACCTATTTATATTTGTTTGAAGTCGATTTACATACTTTATGGATAGATCTAGGTAGATTCACATTTAGATAATTATCACATATTTTATTTCATCCAATTTCATGTTAATAGTCCCGTTTAATATACCCATAGTGGTGAAGGGTATCATATAGTCGGCCCCGTCCGACTTTACTACTTTCCTTACTGGTTATTGATAAGTATTGTGTGTTTGAGATAACGTTAAGCAAGAGTAGTACCTAAGAACAAAGGTTTAAAAATCAATACCTTACAACCACTCAAAAAGAAAGGTCGTTTAGCGCATTCCTTATTAATTTCTTCTACAGACGATCTTCGGCTGTCTGGTACAATTCAATTGCAGACGTTGTCGTCTAGTCGTCTTTTCCCATTTATACCCACTATTCTAATTTTTTCAATTGTCACGCAATTCGTATTGTTCTAGATTTTAGTTTCTTATTGCCTAGCAAGGTTCGAACGATTTTAAGTATTTGAATACGATATTTTACTAGTCACTATTTGTCAAAAAAAAAAAAATATATAACGACCCTCATATCAGATGTTTGTCCATAATTGAAAACTTTTCTTGGTACGTAGCTAGCTTCATGAAATGTTTATCGATGAACATGAACATTTCGTATATATGGTATTTTTACTTTTTTACATTTACTTTAAAACCCTATCTAAAATTCTCGATTCGAAAGATAAAAATCTGACTTAACATGATTCAATGTTCATTGCCCTACAGGCAGAAACTCAAATAAAAACCAGTGAGCGGAGCAGTATAGTGGGACAGGGCCGATCATATTATACCCTACACAACTTCCACGAAAATATAACTCTCTGTAGATCTATATTCTGAACTTGGGCAATATTTCCCGATATATTCAGTACAGCTCTTCTAATTACTTCTCCAGGCCACCATCACCTTAAGTTGTGTTGTGATGTTCTGCTTTCAATTGTGGCCTATAGATCGACTCGAAAAAACACAAAAAACAGTTTTCGGTTCACCTCATCCCGATATTATTATCATCACCAAAAATTACTGGCGTTGTCCTTGACAATACCTGGATCCTCATGGAAAATTTCAAAGCGATCAGAGCTATATTTCCGCCTTCTAGTGTGGTTATGGGTTACTAAATAATATCTCAGTACGTAAGCACCTGTAAACATTTAAGTGTAACCCCCACATCTGAGTACATACGACCATATAAATGGTATCAATTTAAAGGTCAACCACTCCTCTAGGATATGCTATCAACTTCTTGGGTCTATGTCCTTCAGGGGTAAATATATACGCTATCGAATACAAATTTTGTAATTTTTCACCCAAAAGTCAGGGTCCATTTGACCCGCTAAATATTGACCGATCTTTATCAAAGCATGCATGCTTATTCTCTGGCCCGATCCCCTTCTCCACGCAAAAATTCGCGGTGGTTGGGCCATAATTGCGGCCTCTGGAGCGACCAGAAAAACCGACAAAAAATAAAGTTTTTGGTGCATTTCATTCCCTAAATATTAACCGATCTTCTCCAAAAACTATAGGGGTCTTCATTGGCAAGAACCCATCCTACATGCAAAATTTCGTAAAGATTGGTTCATAACTGTGGCCTGTATCGTGGACAGACGGACGGACGGACACACATGTCTAGATCGACTCAGCTAGCCGAGATATGACGATCGGTATACTTAAAGGTGGGTCTGGGACCAATATTTCGCGCCGTTACAAACTTTTGGGGCTGCACAAAACTATAACACCCTGACAACATAGTTGTGTAGGGTATAATTATTCAGCTGAGCACGGCTAGGATTCAGACCTAGCCTTCCAGAATTAACTCCGATATAAATACAAGTTATCAATATACGACTTTTGTAAAGCCACATAGCTGGATATACCTGAAGAGCCGGTTAGCCAACGGCGAAACACGTCGCATAATGATGGGTTCGTAAGTTCTTCCCAAGGCTTACGTTTTCATTGCAAAAATTCGATCATTAAGTTCGACGCAAAAAAAAAAAGAAAAACTGACACAGATTTCGTTATAATATTTTTTTTATCCTTTGAAAAATAACTATTAGGTCCAACATTATATCATATAGTTTAAAGAAAGAGGTGGCTTCATGGAGTAAACTTTGTGTCGCGTAAAAAACTAAAAACATCTTCTAAATTTTAAGAAAAAATATTTCTTATTCAACACCTCCGTCACACATCATTGAAGTGTAATCATTTCCGGTTTATTAGGTTTCCGGTTTATTAGGAATTGAATTTTCCAATTCAAAGACCAGCCACGAGACAAACATATGTATCGACATTTGTATCGAATAAAAATGAAATGACCAATAGAAGTTATTTTTTTCAAAAGAAAAGGAAATCAAATCAAACAGTCACACACACACTATAAAATAAAAGTAAATAATAGAAGACTCGAAAGTAGAAAAAGGAAACCCTAAGACAACCTCGAACATTATGTTTGAGTAGCAAACTAACCCTTTCACAAACAATCAAATGTGTATGAAGTGTTAGTCTACAAGTATGTGTGATGGTGTGTAACATTAGTGTACGTGTGTGCTTTTCCCTTTCAAGGAATATTTCATTTCCGTTACTTTATTTACCTTAAAAGGAATGAAGTGAAATGATTGTTATTTGTTGGGTATATTCAGCAGCTTGTTGTTATGACTTTATTGGACCCTTGTTTTATTTTCTTCTTGTTATTGTTGTTACCATAAATTGTTGTCCGAAATCCTTTAGATGTCTGTCCAGAGGGGTCCTGGTTAATGTTGACCCTCTTGAAATTAGTTTTATTTGTTTTGCACAGTTAAGTGTTGCCCTGAGAACCAAACAATTGTGTGAAAACGAGAAAGAGTGAGAGAGAGAGACAGAAATTATGTGTGAAAAGTATACTAAATATTAGAGCAATGTGTATTCTGGCAGTCCTTTTTTTCAGCAAGTAAATAAAATATATTTCCGTTGCCTCCTACTTCTCATACCCTACCCAAAGAAGGACCAGTATTTATATTTCAATTTCCCTTTCTATGGCACAAACGACTTAAAGATGATAGCCAACAGAAGAGTATTTACTTTTCGAATAGTTTATTCGTTTGTTCTGTTGTTGATTCTCTCTATACTCTTCGACGTTCGAGTATGCTTGGTTGATTTTATGTGCACAAAAATACTATACGATATGATGTGCTAAATGTTCATTAATATTGTTCACACATTATAAAAATATAATAATTGGTTTTTGTTCATATATTTACTGCATACATTTTTTTGTGTATATGAAAAGAATTATTCTAGGAAATGGCCACACATATGATACAAACTATTGTCTGGCGATAAATAAATAATTATGAAAATAGTGTGAAGTTAATGGAATTCTGTTATTTTTACGAAAATATTCTACTTTACAGTATGTTATGTTTGTAAGTGATGTCCCGTCCATCCGACTGACATGACATTTAGTATCGTGTGCTGTATTGATTTAAAGATATCTCGTCGTCATAAATGCAAACGGACGTAACTACAGAAAAATTCGAAATTGTCTTTTTGTTTGATTATTGTTCGTTTAATCAAACTACATGTTCACATAAAGATTTGGACATCTAAAGTCAAAAACAGCAATATAATTAAAGAAATTCAAACGGACGTACCTACAATAGTATGTTTTTATTAAGGGATCCCCCCATTCACGATTTTAATTTTTCAAGATTTTCAGAGGACTGGTAAATGAATACCAATGCTTGTTAAGGTTTGTAACTTTGCACATATATATTTGAACATTTAAAAAATAAGAAAAATAAGTTACAAAACATTTTTGTTATTGTTTTTTGTAATTAACGAAAAGTCCTTATTTTTGATGGCGGGCATGATAACTCCTCACTGGAACATCGGAATCCTGGCTCTCGTATAAACTAGGATTATTGACCTCGCTCTATAATTAACAAAATGGCGGACTTTTGAAAAAATATTTTTGGAAAATCGCCGATTTTTGGCCAAAAATCATGTTAAAAAACCAATAAGGAAATTAGTAAAGTCGGACGGGGCCGACTATATGATACCCCTCACCACTATGGGTATATTAAACAGGGCTATCATCATGAAATTGTATGAAATAATATATGTGATATTTATCTAAATGTGAAACTACTAAACATGTCATTCGTTTGTTACAATAGGACAAAGTACGTAAATCGAAAGATATATAAGGGCTTTGGTGCACCAATTACATGAAATCGGAAAAAAATATATATGGGAGCTATATCTAAATCTGGAACGATTTTCACGAAACTTGGCAGACATCACTCTAGGCTCAATTCAGTACGTCAAGCCAAATTTCGTGCAAATCGAAATATATATAGGGACTTTGGTGTACCATTTACATGAAATCGGACGAAACTATATATGGGAGCCATATATAAATATGAACCGATTTTGACGAAATTTAACACACATCGTTCTAGACTTAATTCAGTACGCTATGCCAAATTTCGTGCAAATCGAAGGATATATAGGGACTTTGGTGCACTATTTACCTTAAATCGGACGAAACTATATATGGGAACTATATCTAAATCCCGACCGATTTCCATGAAACTTGGCAGACATCACTCTAGGCTCAGTTCAGTACGTTATGGCAACTTTCGTGCAAATCGAAAGATATAAAGGAACTTTGGTGCACCAATTACATGAAATCGGACGAAAATATATATGGGAGCTATATCTAAATCTGAACCGATTTTTCCCAATTTCATAGGGTTCGTCCTTAGGCCAAACAAATGAGCTGTGCCAAATTTCATCCAAATCGGATTATAATTGCGACCTGTACTTTGTTTACAATTTAACACCAACAGACGGACAGACGGACAGACGGACATTAATAAATCGACTCAGAAAGTGACTCTATGCATATTCTCAAGAGGAACTATGGGTCTTTTGCCTGTTACAAACATATGCACAAAGACATAATACCCTGTACCACAGTGTGGTGAAGGGTATAATAAGGAAGATCTTCACCGATTGGCTTTATCCTAGTTCATTCGATAGCTATACACTCACAGAGTAACGGGTAAAAATTTGGAATCGATTGGGTTATTAGTTTTTGAGTTATCGTGCCCGCCATACGCAAAACCAATGTTTAGAGAAAAACGCGTTTAAAGTTTGAGAAGCTCTTCAGCCGTCACTTGATGCTGACACAATAAATCGGCTATACCTTCAAGAGTTCTTGAGATTTTCACTTGAAATTTTGTAGCGACATTCTTGAATTAGTGTAGATTCGAATTAACCCTTTCAGTGTTTTTGTCGAATATATTCGACATTTTAAATTACTCTCTTTCTTTGCGGTTTTTGGGTTATCCTATGTACCGTTACAATTGATGTTTTTGTTTTTGCTGGAAGACAGACAAAAATGTCCGAGGGTTACAATAAAAATTGTTTTTTTTTTCTCAGTGCCTTTATATGATTTAAAATACAAAATTTTAGATTTTTATTCCGACAAAAATTTTTTTTACACTGAAAGGGTTAAATAAAAAAAATAAAAAAATTACCCCGAGAATGGAGGCCCCCTTAATGCAAACAGACGTAACTACTATCCTGTAAAAAACTAAAGGTCGCAATATTGAAGATAGGAATTCTGTTACTTATGGGATGTTTGGTATTGAAAATGAGATATATCGGCCATGTTTAAGTTACCCCATATAGCGGTACCCCAAAATTCGGTATTTTAAGGTTTTTCTTCATTTTTTTAATTAACCAGCTATAATTAGGTATTTTTGTTTCCCACTGACTGGAAAATCTTCCTGCTAAAATTATCAATATTAGTCCATTTTTTAGGGTTGACCCACTATAAGAATACATCTCAAAGATCTATATTTTGAGAAATTCAGCCACGTATTTTAACCAAATAGGCTGTAAATTTACACTTTGGAATAATCATTGAGTAAAAGACCATTATTGGCCCATGTTGCAGGAGTCGAACAAGAGCGACTATATTCTCTCCCCACCTTGGATACATGCCATAAAGGCTCTTAAGATCGTTATATGTACCGATTTAAACCAAGCATAATAAATACCATTTTAATATGCTGCTGGAAGTTTGAAATAATATATGAACCGATCTCTTAAAATTCATTCAATTCAAAAAAAGCTTAGGATCTTAGGTGTACTATTTGTATGAAATCGAAGGAAAGTATTTGTTAGAGTTTTACGAATAAATTTGGACCGATTTGAATAAAACATGTTATCCTGAAGCACCGCGCATTGGGTAAAATTTGATCTCAATTGGACAAACGTTGTTTATTTAGTGCATAATATAAATAATAGCTATATTTAAATCTAATTCTCTGTGAACAAAGCATCATTCTAGGCTCATTTGGATACGTTGATAAGTATTTGGTGCAACGTTTAGATACAAATGGCAGAAAATATGTGAGATATATTTAAATCAATTTTAAAAAACTCAATACTCGACATTCTAGACTCCATAATGTACCCTGTGCAAAGTTCTATCTCTATCGGAGAAATATTTTATGTCTTTAGTGCAGCATTTACATAAAATCGGCCGAAAACGTATATAGGAGCTATAGTGAAATCTGAACCAATTTTCACGAAACTTAACACACAACAATCAATCCAGTACACACAGACGGACGGACGGACACACATGTCTAGATCGACTCAGCTACTCGAGATATTATGATCGGTATACTTAAAGGTGGGTCTATGGCCAATATTTCGCGGCGTTACAAACTCTTGGGCTGCACAAAGCTATAATACCATGACAACATAGTTGCGTAAGGTATAAATAGACTTAAACCTCTTTCAAAATAAACGACTCATATAGTTTACCCAAAAATTCGATGAAATCTGAAGGTTTTGCCCACAATATTCTTCGACTGCACTGACGTGACAAATCATGAATTCTCGCCACGAGGTAGTACTGTCAATAAGATATACTATCTTAATGTAATGCGCCGTAAGCGCGAAGCAATTCAGTCGGAAAGGTACAGAATTGTGGAAACCCCAATCATGCTTAGCCCTCAACTAAAACCGAACCGATTCTCAAGAGATCTAGGGCTATTATACTTTTGAGATCCGAATTTGGTTAAAATGGTAAAATGACTTACCGAAGTGTATCTTGCGTTTTTGAAAAGTTATTTTTTTTGAAAAAATTATTACCTGCAATAAAAAAAAACAAATTTATAATTAATTTATATGATTAAAACATTTCAGTAATTTCAATTAATATATCTAAATCTGAACTGATGTGAAGACATTTTGAAATAGGTTAACACATTTCAGATTTTCTGAAATCTAACAAAATTATATATGGACCGTCTCCAATCATACTGAACCGTCAATTAATTTTAGATTTTTTTTTTCGATCGGCTCAAACAGTCAATTTGTTTGAAAATATATGCTTATGTTATTTTATGACAATATTATATATACATCCAACAGACATCCAAATAAAAAATGAAGCGGCGGTTGCAGCTTTCAGACTTAAGGGGACCCCCATTCTCGGGGTCAAAATTTTTGTTGATATAATTCGAATCTACACTAATTAAAAAATATCCCTACAAAATTTCAAGTGAAAATCTCAAGAACTCTTGAAGATATATCCACTTTATTGTGTCAGCATCAAGTGACGGCTGAAGGACTTCTCAAACTTTAAACGCGTTTTTCTCTAAACATTTTTTTGCAAATGGCGGGCACGATAACTCAAAAACTAATAATCCAATCAGTTCCAAATTTTGCAACGTTTCTCTGGGAGTGTATAGCTCTCGTATGAACTAGGATAAAACCAATCGGTGAAGATCTTCCCTATTTTTTAACTTGGTTTTTGGTAAAAAATCGGCGATTTTCCAAAAAAATATTTTTTCAAAGGTCCATCATATAGTTAATTTTAGAGCGAAGTAAATAACCTTAGTTCATACGAGGCCCAGACATGTACTCTTTCTAACACCGTTGGAATTTTCGGATTCCGATGTTCCAGTGAGGAGTTATCATGCCCGCCATCAAAAATAAGGACTTTTCTTTAATTACAAAAAAACAACAACAAAATAACAAAAATTTTTTGTAAATTATTTTTCTTCTTTTTTAAATCTTCAATTATATATGTGCAAAATTACAAACCTTAAAAAGATTTGGTATTGATTTACCAGCCCCTTGAAAATCATGAAAATTAAAATCGAGAATTGGGGGGGGGGGGGGTGTGTTCCCTTAAAGCAATGGACGAGTGGATAGACACCGGACACAACACACCGCATAAAAATATTTTACAGGCAACAAATGTGTCGACTTTCAATATCTTTGATTCAGGCCGTATACCTGAAACGAGAGTAGTGACACGGTGCGAAACTATAATACCAGATAGAGGACAATGGAATAGCGGAACACTAGTTCAGATGCCGCCTGGTAACTGTTGCTACACGGATGGCTCTCGACTAGGAGGAAAAACTGGACTGGGACTTTTTATCAAAGAACCGGGTACCGAAATTTCTCTTCATCTTACAGGTCACAGCACGATCTTACAGGCGGAGGTTCAAGCTATAACAGAGTGTCTTAACTGGTTAATTTCAAACCAAAGACAAAATACAGTAAATATTATTACGGACAGCAAACAAGCTATAAAGGCAATATCTTCCAGAACAGTTAAATCCAAAACTGTACTGGAATGTATAAATACCATTAATGATTTCTCACAACAAGGACCTGTACGAATTATATGGGTACCGGGTCACCAAGGAATCATAGGCAACGAGATAGCAAATCAACTAGCCAGGAGTGTCATTGCACTACCCACAATAGAGGTGTATACCGCCAAACCCTTTAGCGAAACACGCCAAGAAATGAGGGAATGGGCACATGAGACCCACAAAACCCTTTGGGATAATGATGGGACAGGAAAAATCACCAAAATCTTATCGGGCGACCCAAGTGAAGACAAAACTAAGCAAATCCTCACGTTCAACAAAAAATAAATAAGCCGACTGATGGGTGTTCTGACGGGACACCTCGGCCTGAAGGCACATCTACTCAAGATTGGATGCGAAAGAAGTAACGAGTGCAGAGCGTGTGGGGAAGACAGTGAAACGCTGGAACATTTCTTATGCCATTGCCCAGCATTTACATGCTTTCGGAGACAATTCTTGGGAAATGACACTCCTCACGGACTAAGCGATCTGAGGGGGTGTGAATGGAAAAGACTGAAGGAGTTCGCAAAGAACAAGGAATTCCTAGATTCATAGGGAATCAAACCCAAATGTTTTTCTTTATAATATACACCTTCACTAATTCCTGATTTGTATTTTCTCCGCGCATCTAGAGAGCACAACAGGCCTCATATGGCTTAAGTGTATGTCCTTCTCATGTTGGACATGTGGTGGTATCATCCACCCCTCTTTTCAACCTAACCTAACCTATTTTATGCCAACATTTCGACCGATTTTTTTATAAACTCAATACTGAAAACTCAAAATTCATATTGAATGGGCAATATGTATTGTCCCCCAAATGTTTGCCTCAGATGGTTCATCCGTTGATATCAATTTTCGCTGAATTTAAACTATGTACAGAATTAATTTGTGCTAATAAAAAAACAAATACTCAGGTTAAAATAACAAACATGCCCAATCCTTAATAACAACCATAACTGAATATTTCGCTAACAATGCATTCATTTAGAAAATCTTACAGCGATATCAAAAGTATTTGTCGAAATACATTGTAAGCATCAAACACTCACTAAATTAGTAGTTCATCTTTATATAATATTTTCTAGTCATTATGTTAATTACTTTTACACACATTTAACTGCGTCTGTATTGCACTTCAAGATACACCATTGTAACATAATAAAAATACATATTTTCCCATTCACACCACGGTCTAACGTTTGCAAACGC
This sequence comes from Musca vetustissima, assembly GCF_032173495.1. Taxonomy (NCBI): domain Eukaryota; kingdom Metazoa; phylum Arthropoda; class Insecta; order Diptera; family Muscidae; genus Musca; species Musca vetustissima. The sequence goes on along the minus strand of NW_026881729.1, from coordinate 126,950 downwards.
ACCCCCACACACACACTTATATTCTTCTGAAAATTAATTAAGTTAATTGAAGTAGTCTTCATAAAATACGCTTCATAAAATTCAAATACAAAACAGAATGTCTTCAAAAGAATTCTGCACTACAACATTGTGGGTTTATTATTGCTCACAAAATATAAACATTATTAACCGTCCAAAGGATTGGGCACGGATGGGGGTTAGAGCGTGAGCAAATAAATAACTTAATAGGAATAAACGAAGGTGTTCAACTACTTATGGGTTCTTATAATTAAAGCTCAACTGTTTATCCCCCGGCGTACTACTTGCTAAGCCTATTAAACAGATTTCCGTCCATCGCCCAAAACCAGTCACTGAATAACTAATGAACACACAAACTACTAAACAGGTGTAGTTTAACCATACGCACCCACACACACACATACAAAACGGCATGAATGAATCGTTGATTAGTGTAACCATTCGACTAATTGGAAAACAGACTAACAACGTTACACAGCTACAGCTACACGTTGTGCTTACTCCAAATTGTATCCTCAACCTCTTAACCATAATTGGCATCAATAATGTTACCACTTATTCAAACTAATTCATTAACTTGTATTATGTTTACTATGTAGTATAGGCCACAGCCTGTACATACATATGTATGGATACACCCACACACACAAGTAGTTACATCCGCAATGTTTGTTCATTGTGGCATTACACCGCAAATGTATGCAGAACAAATGTTTTGGTATTCATAGTGTCCTACATGGACAACTTATGATGTGAGCATCTGATGGTTGCGAAAGTGGGGCTGAAAATGATTTTTTTATACCCTACACAACTATGTTGTCAGGGTATTATAGCTTTGTGCAGCCCCAAGGGTTTGTAACGCCGCGAAATATTGGTCCTAGACCCACCTTTAAGTATACCGATCGTCATATCTCGACTAGCTGAGTCGATCTAGACATGTGTGTCCGTCCGTCTGTCCATTATAATTTGTAAACACGATACAGGCCACATTTATGGACCAATGTTCACGAAATTTTGCATGTTGGATGGGTTCTGGCCAATGAAGACCTCTATTTTTTTGGAAAAGATCGGTTAATATTTAGGGGATGAAATGGACCAAAAACGTTATTTTGTCGGTTTTTCTGGTCGCTCCAGGGGCCGCAATTATGGCCCAAACACCGCGAATTTTTGCATGGAGAAAGGGATCGGGACAAAGAATAAGCATGCCTGTTTTGATGAAGATCGGTCAATATATAGCGGGATAAATTGACCCCAACTTTTGTTTGAAAAATGACAAAATTTGTATTCTATAGCGTATATATTTACCACTGAAGGACATAGAGAAGTTGATTGTATATCCAAGAGGAGTGGTTGACCTTTAAATTGATACCAATTTTATTGCAGGTGCTTACGTATTCATATATTATTTAGTAACCTATTACCACACTGGAGGACGGGAATACAGCGCTGATCGCTCTGAAATTTTCCATGAGGATCCAGGTATGGTCAAGGACAACGCCTAAAATTTTAGGTGATGATCAGATAATAATTTTTGGATGAAGTGGACCAAAAACTTAATTAGTTGTACTTTTCGAGTCGAAAGCCGAACATCACAACATAACCCACGGTGAAGAGAATCTGGACAAATAATTAGAGGGGCTGTGCTGATTATTAGTAACATTTGATGAACTCTAGCCAGTCAAAAGTGTGCGAAATATTGCCCAATCTCAGAATATAGAAGCAAGGAAATTTACATTTTCTTGGAAGTTGCGTAGGGTATCGTATGGTCGGCCCCGTCCGACTATACTGCTCCGCTCACTGTTTTTTTTTTTTTGAAAATTTTGTTTAGTTTCGAGAAGTCTAGGGTGTGTTTAAAATTTTCATAAAATCGGATCAGATTTTGATATAGCTCCCATATACATATATTTTTGTCCTTTTTAATGTAAATGTTGTACCAAAATCCCTATGTTTGTTCGATTGTAACGAAATTTTGCACATCAAACACAGTTGAGCTTTCAATAGCTCTTCAAATGGTGCACTAAACACAAAAAATGTCTCCGAAGCTTGCTTCAGTTATGTGCAATGACTACGTCGGACCACACCAGTCAATCGTTGTGAGGATGGAGAATTTTCTAAAAAATTAATTAATGGTTTTAAGAAGCCCAGATGCAATAACAACAAACAACGAGGTGGAGATCAGTCGTGATAATCTCGGGCAGCGGCTGACACCCCAGTAATATCTGTTTTTGTTTTGGGAGCAATGCTTGCTGGGGATTCTTTTGGGGGTTCTCTACGATTTATCATAACGTCATCCACCTCGTGTCAGTCTGGTTGAGATATAATCGCTACAGGAGTGGGTGCACTTCAGAAGCTGTTCTGGTTTAGCCTGGTTGCGAGACTACAGCGAACAGATTTACGTTGCCTTATGCTGATTCAGCGCAATCGCCCAGCAAGTCTTCGTTCTGGACATCAACAACAGCAGGACTTAACACGTTGCTGTTCCTACCTCTGATAGTACATCATTTCTGGAATTTAATGGCAACGGTCTTCGAAGAAAAATAGACGAGCCAGTCGATTTCATGAGTCGGAAGAATATCTTGATCGCGACGGTGCAGGAAACAAAGCTCAATGAAAGTTGTAGCTTCTGTGGAAGGATCGTACCAGAAGTGGAGGGGGGCCTAGCATTCCTTATGCATCAGGCTTATCTCGCTTGAGTAAGACTTTAGTGATCCGCACAAAGAATGTCAGGGGGAAGCAGTTAAATACCACCGATTAAAAGCTATGAACCGTGTTATTTGCCTAGCATTAGCTTCCTATTGGAGGGCAATAACTGTCTGGTTCTTCATGATTTGTAGCATTCAGCCCTGGGTAATGACCAGAGAGGAACTGTGCTGACAGAGCAAATGTATAGCTCCACTTTCTGCACGGTAAATGAGGATGCTTCCGGCAGAATAATAAGAGAGTGTCACAGTTAGCCAGACCATTGTGCCATCGGGTTTTATAAATGAACTGGAAGTCCGTCATTTCTCTTGGCTCAGACCACCGCCTCAAAATCGTCTCCGTCAGCAGACCGACGAATTCGGGTTTGAACGCCGCAGTTTCCTTAAACATAGTAAAGCCACCTGGCAAGGATTCAGAGAACTTTCCATTCCTTCTGACATGAGGATGCTCCCGGCAGAATAATAAGAGAGTATCACAGTTAGCCAGACCATTGTGCCATCGGGTTTTATAAATGAACTGGAAGTCCGTCATTTCTCTTGGCTCTGACCACCGCCTCATAATCGTCTCCGTCAGCAGACCGGATTCGGCTCTGAACGCCTTCAAGCATTTCAGAGAACTTTCCATTCCTTCTGACATCATTGCAGCTGCAGACGACTACCCAGATCTTGCACATGAGCGTGATGGGCATCCTTCGATCTTCGATCCTTCAACATCGTAATCGGTGATAGTAAACTGAGGAAAACGAACCCTGGTGAGAAGAATGATAGGACCTCAGTCACATTTAACGACGAAACAGCGACTGATCCGAAGTTATTTTAACCGATCTCTTCCCGCCGAGAAGGTGCCACAACAGCTGGCCGAACCCAAGTTGAGTACCTGACCAAAATCCTCAATTTTCCGATACGGAAGCCTGGACAATGGACAGTGTGGTTCCACTACTGAAGCAAGCAAAGGTGAATCATACAGGACGATTTAACTTTTGTCGCCAGGAGCGAAGACTCTTGAGGCATTACTCCTCCTCAGCATTAGGGGAAGTTATTGGCCGTGACATAGAATAGTGTTGGTAGTGCTTGAACTATAGAAATCTGTTGTCAATCATGTCACACTGTTTGAGGACATCAAGAAGACCTCCCTCGGGCCAAGATTGAAACTTGGGGTAATAAATATAATCGTGGGGTTCCAGAAAAAAAGTCCAAACCTCTTAAAGTGAAGCAGGGAGTTCCTCAGGGTGGACTGATATCTCCGGAACTGTTTAACCTCTACCTTTATGGTATTCCTTGCCCTCTAGACGGTACGTACGATTATGGCGTCGGGTCCTATAGTTGAGGACATATCTATAATGATGAACGCCTATCTCGCAGCATTAGCAGCCATATTCCCCAAGGATTACGGAGATGAGAATGCCATGGAATGTGTAGGCCGGGGGTCACATTCGATAGCTTGTTTAAATTGTTCACACAAACCACAGATGTCTGCTATAAGTTTAAAAGTAGGAACAAGGTCATCAAGTCTACAAGGAAACCTTGCTGATCTCTTGACAAATATCATCAATTTGCAGATACGGAAGCCTGGACAATGGACAGTGTGGTCCCGCTACTGAAGCTAAAGGTAAATCATACAGGACGATTTAACTTTTGTCGCCAGGAGCGAATTTATAAATGCTTCGAATTGCGTTTGAAAATTATTAGTATTGGTATTTATAAGGTTTTCTGAACAAGGATCGGGTAAAAGTGGGCAAGGACGACGAAAACATATGAATATCGATTTCTCGTGTTTATTACCAAACTTTTTTAAGAATATTTAGTGGTAAAAGAATGTCGTCTCGAGGTGTTTTGTTTACGTTCCAATAAAATTAAGGCGAAAAATACGAGGATCGGGTAAAAGTTTTTACGACATAATATGAATATCATTTCATTACCATTTTTTAAGAACATTTAGTCAGTTTTTGTTTACGTTCAGATATAAAGCGTTTGCTTCAAGAACTTCAAAATTACCAGCTAAAAATTGTCCTTCGGGGTTCTTAATATACTCGCCAAGGGCTTTCATCCCCCAATAAGGAATTTTCCACACCCAGACCATGTGCTCCAATTATTCCGCATATTGTTCTTTATATGTTTTACATTTTCCACACACTAATACTTTAAAAACCATACGCTCGATTTCCTTTCAAAATTGCTAAATAATTCAAGTATTTTATATCAGCATTATTTATATGCTTATTTCGACTCTAATATCTAAAGGGTATTTTATATGGTAAAAATCCCCAAATTTATGGCATCCTTCCTCGACATTTTTGTTTTTGCTTCAAATCAAAAACAGGACACCAATAATACTATTTACATACATTACAAGAAAATCATATGAAATCATAAGCATGTAACAATATTTTCAACTAAATCATTCATAAACCCTGCGGAAACAAACTGGCAACATGCCGAGACCTCTTCAGCAGAGCCAAAAGGAAATAAGCAACCATTGAATATAACTCTGTCACATTTTCTCTCTCTCTCTCTCTCCACTGTTTCTCCATCCACCTCATTGAATTTTCAATGTACCGTTGTTGGATGCTGCTGTTTTAATGGTTGTCACATTGAATGTTTGATTATATCCTTTTCGTTACGCATCCACAAGGATGTGTGTTATTCTTTATGTCAGGAAACTTTATTTTCATTGTATAATTTTTGTTTTTATAATTTTTACAGACAGAGAGAGAGAGAGAGAGAGAGAGAGAGAGAATGGGAAATAAGAGACGATAAGGGGATAAATGGTTGTTCCATCCACAAATGGCTTACAGCAATGCGACATCTTTGCAGTGTATTTGTGTGCTTTGCAATTTGGTATGGTACATTTCGTATTTGGCAAAAAAAATAATGAAAACTTCAGAGAGGATAACATGTGCCACTGACTGGTCGTGTAATTCGATGTTATTTAAAAAAGTTTACTTTAAAATATAAATTGGCCTTTGTTTTAAGTTGTTTAATAATGCGGGTTTAGCCAGCCAGCCGGTCATCATGGCTAAAATTTGGAATGGGGTTAGCCGGAATCATAAGCCTTTATATTAAATGTTTGGGGTTTTGTCAGCATAATGACGAAGAAAAAATGTAAATGAACGAAATTCGGGGAAATGCTATTGTGAAGAAGTTTGTGTCAAACTTATTAAATATTTAATATTTTAAGCTTTTGCAAAACTACTGTACATATGCCAAGGTTTTGTAATTTGTAGCATTATTTTACAGAAGAAGGGATATCATATTTCATAAATGTGAGATTGAAAGAAGCCGATTAACGAGTGTGCAAGGATAGGGGAAAAATGTGGCAAAGGACGACGAAAACATACGAATACCGAGGTCTTACGAGCGAAATTTTTGTAGAATATTTGGGTTCAACAAATTTCGTCTTTTTGTATTTATGTTATGGTCCAAGAAAATGTGGACTCGTAATAGAGGCAGATAATGTTTTACCAAAATATTAATGAAAAGGTATGGAGTCCTATGGATAATTTGGATCAAAGACTTGAAATAGAGGCAGGATATGTTTTACAAAAATATTTCCCATTCGATTTGTCTGAAGACGTAGTTCAAATGTTCTTCATATAGGGACTAAGGCCAAAAATTTCATTAGGAATTGTTCACCGGCCAAAATCTTGATGCACAGTGTAATTAAACATTCATGCCATCCTGATGAGAGTAAAATTAACTCTGTCTGTTGAAGTCACAAAAGACATCCTAATATTTGATATTGAGCTTACAAATTTTGCAATTTTTTGGTATTTCAAAAGGAATATTTTTATCGTGTCTTGGCGTAATCCCCATATAAGATTCCAACCCATTTTCTTTATTTTGAAAATGTGGCAATTTTCCAAGCAAAATGGCTGTAATTTTAGAATCTATAATCAGATCCATGGTTTGATAATATGATAAATATGCAGGCATCTGAGAGATAAATAGAATATAATAGATATAAGGTTTTCTTACCTTCGAATCGGATAAAAGTGGAAACGTACAATAAAAATATATTAATATCGATTTTTTATCTTTGTGGACCCTATTTCAAATATTATGAGCGAAATTTAGAGGCAAAGTGGCACAAGTAGAAAAGTCGTTAAGTTTGGCCGGGCCAAACATTTTGATACTTCACGACGTGGGGGCTACAATCAAAATTTCTTAAGGAATTTTTGATTTTGTTTTTTTTTTTTTTTTTTGCTTTTTGTGATTAAAGAAAAGTCCTTATTTTTTGATGGCGGGCATGATAACTCCTCACTGGAACATCGGAATCCGAAAATTCCAACGTATGAACTAGGAATATTGACTTCGCACAACAATTAACGAAATGGCGGAAATTTGAAATTTTTTGGAAAATCACCTATTTTAAGTTAAAAAATAAGGAAGATCTTCACCGATTGGCTTTATCCTAGTTCATACGATATCTATACACTCACAGAAAAACGTCCCAAAATTTGAAATCGAATGGGTAATAAGTTTTTGTGTTATCGTGCCCGCCATTCGTAAAATACTGATTCGAGAAAAATGCGTTTAAAGTTTGAGAATCACCCTTGCCGTCACCTGATGCTGACACAATAACTCGACTATATCTTCAAGAGTTCTTGACATTTTGTAGGGACATTCTTGAATTAGTGTAGATTCGAAAAACTAAATAAAATTTGTTGACACCGAGAATGGGGGGTCGATCGGACCATTTATATGGGGACTATGTTGTGTGTATTATGTAATAATGGATTTATTGATATTAAATTTGGGATAAAGCGTTATATGAAGAATTCCACTAAAAGGTGAACCAATATTGATCATGTTTAGTACGAAGATTTGAGAAGCTGAAAATTCAAATTAGAGTCAATTCGCTTAAAAAAAGTACAAAAAACATAATAATGGGGGTCTACCAATATATTGTATGTTAAAAATTTGCAATATTGCCCATAAATATTCCTGATCAGAGTCAAATCTCCCTGCCTCTTGAAGTCACGATTAAAATTTTAAATTTTGAGATGGAATTTTGCATGCAAATTACCCCTACTCCTAGAAGGTTAAATATTCGAAATTTAATACATTGCGTCCATTTTTGGCATTTTGAAGGTATGAACCGCATTTTATAATCGAAGAAGCTGTAGTGTATCAATGTTATTTTGACTTAAACTCGATACATTGAAGAAGATAAGCCATATGGTGCATATTTCATAATTGGTGGTCAAAAAGTCTCGCATTGAGAAATTTAGTTTTCGGTTCAAGAAAATAAAGACACACACACCGACTCACAAGGAAAAATGCAGGATTTGTCTTAAACAAATTACAACAAAGAACGATATAAAGCTCTTTTTCAATGAACTTTAGAAATTTAGAAAATTGCATCAAGACATAAATTAAAAACCAGTAAGGAAAGCAGTAAAGTCGGACGGGGCCGACTATATGATACCCTTCACCACTTTGGGTATATTTCACAGATGAATCCTAACAGACGTTGAAGGACCATTAACATGAACATGATTCAATAAGCATGTCATTGTGCAATATATACTAAATTTTTCATTTGGTCAGATATAGGGTTGCTTCTTAGTGCACAATTTACATTAAATCGGAAGAAAAGATATATAGCAGCTATATCTAAATCTGAACCGATTTTCACGAAACTTAACACACATCATTCTAGACTTAATTCATTACGCTATGCCGTGCAAATCGAAAGATATATATTGACTTTGGTGCACCATTTACATTAAATCGGATTAAAATATATATGGGAGCTACATCTAAATCTTGACCGATTTTCAGGAAACTTGACACACATCAGTCTAGACCTAATTCATTACGCTATTCCAAATTTCGTGCAAATCGAAATATATATAGGGACTTTGGTACACCATTTACATTAAATCGGACGAAAACATATTATTCTAGACCTAATTCATTACGGTATGCCAAATTTCGTGCAAATCGAAAGATATATAGGGACTTTGGTACACCATTTACATTAAATCGGACGAAAATATATATGTGGGAGCTACATCTAAATCTGTACCGATTTTCACGAAACTTAACACACATCATTCTAGACCTAATTCAGTACGCTGTGCCAAATTTCGTGCAAATCGAAAGATATATAGGGACTTTGGTACACCATTTACATAAAATCGGACGAAAATATATATGGGAGATATATCTAAATCTGAACCGATTTTCAGGAAACTTAACACACATCATTCTAGACCTAATTCGGTACGCTGTGCCAAATTTCGTGCAAATCGAAAGATATATAGGGACTTTGGTACACCATTTACATTAAATCGGACGAAAATATATATGGGGGCTATATCTAAATCTGAACCGGTTTTTCTCAATTTCAATAGGGTTCATCCTTGGGCCAAATAAGTGACCTATGCCAATTTCATCCAATTCGGATCATAAATGCGACCTGTACTGTGTTTACAATTTAACATGCACAGATGGACAGACGGACGGACGTAAATCGACTCAGAATGTGGTTCTATGTATATTCTCAAAAGGAATGCACAATGACATAATACATTGTACCACTGTGTGGTAAAGGGTATAAAATTATAATATATATATATATATATATATATATAATTTCACTTTTCAATGGAATTCACACTCATCCCTCTTCAGTATCATATCATAATTACACTGTGCTACAAAATAACAAAAATTTTTTTTTCAATGGTTCTAATGTACCAAATATGTTTAGTTGGAGTCCCTGGACCACGAAAATACCTTTGGTTTTTCTGGGTCACTTCGAAAATTTATTTTATAACGGTAAATATAGAGAAAAACGTGGTTTCATGGATTTTCAATTTGAATAACGAATAACTTCTTTTATTTCTAACGGATTTCAAACAAGATATATACTTGGTAAATCGGTTGTGGATTGGCTGAGTTACAGCGGTTGAAATGTGAAAAAATACGCATAACATGACAAAATATATTTTTCTTCGGGCTGTACGATGAAATTATGATATCAAGCCGTATAAGAAATTAGCTTTCGAAAATGATAAAAATCAAAAAATCGGTTAAAAAATGTATGACTTATACACATTTTTGTATTGATTCCATGCATATTCTCTAAAGGAAATATGGGTCTGTATCGTTTCCTGTTACAAACCGTTATGTTTGCAACAGGCAAAAGGAAACGAGATAGCCTAGTTCCTTTAGAGAGAAACAGTGACGTAAATGACATTTTTTTGACATTTTCGAATTTAATTTTCTTCCCCGTAATAAATAAAACTTATATGGCTTGATATCATAATTTCATCGTCAGAAAAAGGTAAATTTTGTCATTTAATACGTATTTTTTCACATTTCAACCGCTGTAACTCAGCCAATCCTCAACCGATTTACCAAGTATATATGGGAAATTACAAAAATCTTTTAAATTCCTTGAAGCTGAGGTTTGCAAGGTTATAACTCGCGAAATATGAACATATTGCATATAATTTAAATTCAATTCTATAAAATGAAGTGTTCTTATCAAAATCTTGAAATTTTGGTAATAAATAATAAGTTGCGTGGAAGCTGTGGAGGTGGTAATGTAAAAAAATGGGTAAAAATGTGTTGAAGCCAACGAGTTTTTTTGTGTTCGTTCCCGATTTGTGGCTAAACTACACAATGCACGCACATGTGATAAAAATTCAATATGGTTCTATGTATGATTTTTCGATATAATCACTCAACCCAAAATGGATGCTGACATTTTGAAGCCGGATTTTCGGTGTTTTTTGAATTTTTCTTATAATTAGGATGCGCATCCAGATAATAGAATAAACTAATTATAGGATCGTAGAACTTGTTATTCTGCTTCGTTTAGTGTATATCTCATGAATGTGCTCACTGTAGCTTCTTTGCAATTGGGTTCCAAAGACGAAAATTTGGTGCGTAAATTTTTATAAAAAACATATTTTTTGAGTCTTAAATTAAGAAAGTCCATTCAAATTCCGTGGAACCCCGCGTGATTTTAGTTTTTTTACGTGGCGGATCTAATGAGCCCATCCATGTTGAATTCCGTCCAATAAAACGGCGGATATAGGTACCTTGAATGTGGGAAAAACTGCAAAAACTTATTTTGACAAATTCGCGTAAATAATCGCGGTTTTCTTCGAATTAATTTTACATTCATTTATGCTTGTATTGTCAAATTCGCGAATCTGTGTGGAAATAGGTCAAAAATACATCGATACGCGAATAATATGCATATTTTATCCAAAATTGATTGTGGAGGCACATCCGCGGTTCTTAACCGATCCTTTTAAAATAGGTGTCCTTTTGCGTATTTTCATAGGAGATTACTAAAATCGGATGCGCATAAAAATCGTATGCACGTTGCGTGATTTTTAGCCATTTTTAGGGTTTTTGCATAGTAAAGTGCATCGAGTGGCACACTTTGACCGCTAAATTAAACATCGAAAAATTAATAATTATTGAAAGACATTGATTCGGTTTATACGAAAATCGCGTGCGCATCAACTGATTTCAACTAATTCGCGAATTGCAAGCTTTTCAATATTGATAATTTTTATGTATTGTAAGTGCAATATATTTAGCCATTAATGACGTCGAAACTCTTATCAGATGAATCTGCCGATATTTAACAATCATCTAAAAGAATTTGCAAAAGAAAGCGTCGTATATTTTAGAAGATTAAGGCAAAACCGTGTCCTCTTAAACATACTAAAAAATCGAAAATTCCAAAAAACATTTGTTTTAATTCAAAAATTAATTTATTTTATTTTCCGATATCTTCATGTTTCTATTTGTTTTTCGCGACTATTAAACCGTATTTCAGTGTGATTTGACTAGTATGCAAAGATAACAATGGTGTTTAAGCATTTGTGAAGAAATTCGCGAATTACAACGAATAGGAATTCATTTAATTTATATTTGAAATACAAGATTTAAAACCGCTATAACTTTTGTGCGCAGCATCCGAATTTGTGAACGCGAACATATTTCGAATCAGCATATTTTTCTTAACCTATGTACCAAAAATCAGGAATGTGCTCGCAAAAAAATTTTTCAAATTTTTTTTAATGGAATTTTAAAAGAATTTTGTAATTTCCCATATCTTGTTTGAAAGGAAAAATTGTACTCTTCGAAAGAATAAAAAGAATAATATAAATCTGTTAAAAAGTAAATAAGTTATTCGAGTTTTAAATTGAAAAATAAATTTTCGAAGTGACCCAGAAAAACCAAAGGTATTTTCGTGGTCCAGGGACTCCAACTAAACATATTTGGTACATTAGAACCATTGAAAAATTTTCGTGTCTCACAGTGTTATTTTCCCCTCCCATCAAAAGAAGTTTAGAAATTTTTTCATTAACCATTTTCTATTAATAAGTAACCCACCCCCACGGCAGCTTGAGAAATTCTCAATTGCAACTTAATGTTTTTTTCTGTCTCTGGCGCTTCTCTGTTTATTTTTTAACAGGAAAAAGTTTTTTTTTTATTAAAGCAACATAAATATTTGCTTAGATATCGGAAGTACGATTTTAATTACAATGTATTACTTTTGTTGTAAGCATAGATAACGGCAAAGTGAATTTGATGGAATTAAGGACAATATCTACGGGCATGACTCATGCTACAGAAATGTATTTACATTTTTATTTATTCTGAATTAATTAAAAACGTAAATTTCTTGTAGGTATAACTGTTTCTATTACAAGTACAACTTTTTTGTGTTCAATGCGTTCGGTCGATCCAAACGGGATGTAGTTGGGTTGAGTTCACGGAGCAGTTTTCAAAATAAGTCTAAATAAGTCAGCTGGTCCATGCTCCTTATCAGCATCTAACCACCAGTCTTTAGTAGTTCGGCTGGTATCCCATCGCTTTATTATTCTCAGACAATTGAATGCTATTCTGACCTAATACAATCTATACAGTCATCTCTTATTGGTTCTGAGGTATCTTCTTCACCGCCAATCTTTAATACCATACATTTTTCAAAATGCTACTTCCAGATCCTCAAGACGCTATCTGTATCTAACACCAGGTTTCCATCTTCACATGAACAGGAGGATGTGTCTGCACCAAATCTTTCGGTTTGGTATTTTACTCGTTGGTAAAAATTTCCGGACTTTGTTCTGACTCCTGTATATCTTGATTTGCTCACGCTTACGCGTTTCTTATTCTTTCTTTTTTTTTTTTTTTTTTTTTGAAAATCCGTTTCTCCTCTTTCCTTTTCTCCCGATAATTCTTCATTGCATTACGTGTTGGTACTGTCTGAAGGGTTGTCATACACGTTGCGTTTTTCACATCAGTAGCATTACGACACTCCTGATCATACCATAGGTTTCTTGATGATGGTTTTTGGTACCCAAGTGTTGCTTTTGCTACAGTTTGTATAGAGTGGCAAATTCTTTGCCATTGTGCTTTTATATTATTATAGGGACAAGGAGTGCTCGAATAGCACCTCTTGTATGCATCCACCTTGCGGTAGGGTATCATATAGTCTGCCCATCCTGCTATGGTCCTTTCCTTGCCGGATTATATTACTTTTAAAAGTATCACAAAATAGGCTATAAAAGATACAAATAATGTAGCATGAAATTAAAAATCTCCGGTCACCCTCAATTAAGATTGTCTCTTGAACTTTTTAGTACCCCTTCTTATAATAACAAACATATCTTTTAACAAATATTAAACCAAATAATATTTATTCAACAACAATAAATAACAAATTTTCTTTAAAAGTCAATATTATTTCACATTCCGACGAAATAATAACAAAATTCCATTGAAAAAAAAGATGAACAGACGTTCTCCGAAAACAAAAACAAAAAACTCTTCATTTGTAGACAAATACAACAGTCACAGCTCATTTCCGTTTACCCACTGAGTTGTACAGGATGGTCAACATTAAAACTCCATAAAAGAGACCACAACCAAATAGCAATGATTTTTCATTCCTTATAAAAGTCTTGATGATGATAAAAAGAAACACTGATTCAATGTCCTTTCAAATCCTCTGGTGGGGAAAAAATAACTTCGTCCATGAAACAAAATGGCATAGCATAAAAATGTACAACAAATAGAAGAAGAAAAAAAAACAATGGCGCTTGGATAACAAAACAAAGGAAAAGCAGATAAAAGGACATCATGAATTGCGCGGGAAAACAAACAAGAACAACAAATACACAACAAGAAAGTCCGCTATGAGGGCAATTTATTAAAAAGTTTAACAAAAACACCAAATAGAAAAATACAAAAAAGAAAAGCGACAATCTCACACCACATCCAAGTATGTCAAACGGATAAGGACAACAATGCCATGCCATGACGAGGCGGTCACAGTCATAGACCTAATGATCTATGCTCAGTACAGCCCACCATCATCATCTGCACTTCTACGACAACACAATATTTACAAATAATTTTTATGTTCTCAAGGTTGAACTTTTGCGTTACCCAGTTGCGGTTACTTTCGCGCCTTTATTAGCCCAAAGGACATTTTTTATTGACCCGAAGTCAAGGCTATCACCAAACGAAAACAATTTGTTTTCTTTCTTTTATGTCTCGTGAAATACTCTTCAACAACAACCAACCAGCCCAAGACATTTGGGTGAGCCCACCAACAGTCCTATGACGACGCCTCCTAAGAGCAGCGCAAATATCTCGACGACAAGCCTAATGTCCAGCAATGAAGTGTGTAAATAATCATAAAACAAAATAAGTACATGTCGGAAAGTGAAATTTTAAGATGGATGATAATGGCAAAAGGAAAATGCCAGTTATACCTATGACTGAGGAAAAACAAACAAACAAAAATGATGATAATGATAATCCTTGGCTAATGTGACATAAACAACCTAAACAAATCTTAAAGATAATGATCAAGTTTAGAAAAAAACTTTTAAACAAAAAAGGATAAAATATTGAGTTTAGTTGAAGTGTCAAAGTAAGAGATGTTACAAGATTGTTCCCATTCAAGGTAACCGCACGGTTGGTCACCATGGTCCCATTTGAATTGAAAACTTTGAAAATTATTGAGCATAAACGTACTTAGTACGGTCTGACGTACAACCATTTGTAGACACCGTCTAAAAATATAATATTCGCTCAGATGTGTATACGATGATAAACTATTATTCGTTTAGTTCGGTAAATAAAACACATGGCAAGTTAAGCGAATGCTTAACACAGCGCCATTTTATAATTTTTTAAGCCCGTAGGCGTGATTAACTCTTTAAAATGCGTCTTTCTTGGGAGCCGTCCGAAGACGAACTGACGTTAACATTTTTGATTATAGCTTATGAATGAACTTAAATATTTGTGTAGCGACGAATAACCATCCTATATCACTGTGAAAATCGGTTTTCATGATTTCTATTGTGGCCGACGATCGATCAAGGACGTAGCGTTAAGGACATCCGAAAACAGTCATTGTCCCAGAAATAATGCTAGGTAATCTACCTAACATTGGCATTACATCCACAAGCACATATTCGATATTGTGTCAAAAGCATCTGTCTTGCGGATTGCTTCATGAGACGTTTATAAAATCGTTACGGGTGGCGTATGATGGATACATGCGTATGAACCCAAAACAACAGCAATTGACTGTGTGGGTCTTTGAAGACGAACTAATTCCAAGCATTTTGAAGCATGGCCTTCTTTGGCATTACTTTCACCAGCATAAATTCGATATTGCATGAAAAGTTGGTCGTAAAAAAAGATTTGTCTTTCATATTGCTTTTCAAGGCATTTCTAAGATCATCACAGGTGGCGTATGGTGAATCCATGCGTATGATTCATCATACGCCATGCCTTTAAAGACGAGCCAAATCCAAGCACTTCGAAGCAGATGGTCGCCTGTTTCTTCGCCTGTTTCTTCGGAACTCTGACTGATACAATGTTATTTTTTTTTACCTGCCATTTTAGGGGAATTAACAAGAAAGATGGTGTTCAATTTATGGGAGTCGAACTTTTTATACACCATCAAGTATACATTCGATGGGTACTTTTATGGCTCCCAGTTGAAAACGGCACATCCAAGAGCAGACGCTGTAGTTAGAAAATAGGGCTAGGGCCTTAAACTTACCAAATTTATCAAAATTACAAATTGAAGTACCATTACATGGGGTATATACCACATGATGGCAGATATTGATCATTTTTCGTACGTAGATTTTACACCCAAATTCTGTTGAAAACCAGTAAGGAAAGCAGTAAAGTCGGACTGAACCGACTATATGATACCCTTCACCACTTTGGGTATATTCTGCACATGTATCCTAACGAATTATAATATGTGATCTATCTCTTTATGTGAACCGACTAACATGCATCTATACACATGAAACACATTCTAAATTACATTTCATTCGGGATGAGTTAGAGACGTTTGCATATAATGGGACAATTTTATGTAATTCGATTGCATATATATATGTGGGAGCTATATCTAAATCTGAACCGATTTCCACGAAACTTAACACACATCATTCTAGACTCGATTCAGTACACTTTGCAAAATGCCGGGCAAATCGAAAGATATATAAGGACTGAACCGATTTTAACGAAACATAGCACGTCATTATACCCTTCAACACACTGTGGTACAGGGTATTATGTCTTTGTGCATATGTTTGTAACAGGCAAAAATAATCGAGATAGACCCATGGTTCCTTTTGAGAATATGCGTGTCTGTCCATGTTAAATTATAAACAGAGTACAGGTCGCATTTATGATCCGAATTGGATGAAATTTGGCACAGCTGATTTGTTTGGCCCAAGGACGAACCCTATTGAAATTGGGAAAAATTGGTCCAGATTTAAATATAGCTCCCATATATATTTTCGTCCGATTTAAGCCAAATGAGGTACCAAAGTCTCTAAATATATATATTGTGCACAAAAGTCTCTGAAAATCATTCGATTTGCATGAATTTTAGCATAGCGTATTGAATTACGTCTAGAATGACGTGTACTAAGTTTCGAGAAAATCGGTTCAGATTTAGATATAGCTTACATACATAGTTTCGTCTGATTTTAGGTAAATGGTGCACCAAAGTCCCCAAAAATCATTTGATTTACACAAAATTTGGTACAGCCTACTGAATTAGGCATAGAATGATGTGTGCCAAGTTTCGTGAAAATCGGTTCAGATTTAGATATAGCTCACATATATAGTTTCATCCGATTTAAGGTAAATGGTGTACCAAAGTCCCTATATATCTTTCGATTTCCACGACATTTGGTATAGCCTACTGAATAAGGTCTAGAATGATGTGTGCTAAGTTTCCTGAAAATCGGTTCAGATTTAGATATACCTCCTATATTTTCGTCCGATTTTAAGTAAATAATGCACTAAAGATCCACAGCTAGGCCGATTGACACAACGTATTGAAATTAGTATAAATTAATGTCTGGCAAGTTTGCTTCAAATCGGTTCAGATATAGATTTCTCGTAGCTTCCATATATAATTTCATATTATTTATTGAGATTAAATTTTAAACAGTGCATGATGCCGAATAACGTGTGTCAAGTTTACTTTAAATCGATTTACATAAATCAGTCCCACTGTGCGCAAACGACTCTAAACTTGCCCAAATGATATGAAATTTAGCATAGGTTCCAGAAAGATATAAAAATCACATATTTAAGTTCGTTTAATTGCATGTCAAAATTCCTTCAAAAAGGCGACGTCTTTTCGGATACATATGTACCCAAAGTGGTGAAGGATATCATATAGTCGGCCCAGTCCGACTTTAATCATTCCTTAGTGGTTCTAGACTCAATTCAGTACACTATGCTACATTTCATGCAAATCGAAAGATATATATGAACTTTGGTACATTATTTATATTAAATCGGACGAAAATATATAATTATATACTTATATAATTATATATACGTGAACGGACTATCAGTGTCGAACAAAACTTTGCACAACCTATTAACTTTAACAAGCCTAGATCAAGTCCGAAGAGGGACCAATGAGGCCCATCTCCTCTTTGGATTTATAAGTATTAAACTGTTTGGCCCTTTGTCGGAGAGGTATCAGAAAGAGTGAACCAGTCCAGGTTTGAAAAAAATATTAAAATGTTCAACGTTTGGATGAAATTGAATATTCCGTTCGATTCATATGGAATTGGCAAATTTTTAAAATATTGACCCTTTGTGGGAGAGTTCAATATTTACAATTTTCGAAATTGATTTAAGTTTGGAGGAAATATTAAAAAGTTTGCTTTGGAGTCGGTTACTCTCTTCGAGAGTTAATGTGCCTAGCAGAGATCCAGACGAATATTTCCAAATCGGCTCCAAATTGTCTGAAACGGATTTGGTACAAAGAAACTTGGAGTCTAAAGGCAATTTCGCCGTAGTGAATTATATATACCATCATTAAGGCTTTTCAACATTTTTTATTTATTCTCCATCAAAATTCAGTGCTGCGTGATTTAATTAGTAATATTGGCAAAATTATAAATTGTAATTCAAAGATATTTAAAATCTTACCTAAAATATGGTTATGTGACCAATTTCTACACAAAGGCTTACCTGCAAAGATAAACATACATTTATGTATTAGTCTCAATTTCATCAATTTATTATAAAAAAAATTAATTTTAAAACTTTTATTACTGATAAATCGAAATACAGCGCAACTTGTCCGTCAATTGAATTAGTTTTATTCTTATTTTAACACTGCTAAAACACTTTGGCAGCCCCTTATGTTACGAATTATTATATACAAGTTTTCCGGAGTGTCAATAGAAATAGAAAAAGTCTATTAAACGTTAGTTGCAGAAAATTCGATTACATATTTTATTAACTGGAATTTCTATATTGAATAGAGACAAATAGAAATATATGCATATTTCAATTATTGAAAATTTCCCCCAAATAAATACCAAAAAAGGTTCATTGCCTATTTTCTCTTTTTCATTGGTAATATTAACAACACCCATATTCTAATAGCGAGGGATGGGAAAAGAGCTACCATGAAATTTCCAATAAAAAATAAACGCCTGCAATTGACAGAAATGTTTAGGGTAATAATCCTTCGACCTCGTGACTCGTAACAATAGCAACAATTGTAACGTTTTTTCAATAGAAGACTATAACACCGAACGTAAACACAATACGAGAACACATAAAGGACCCCATAAAAAAGGGTTTTGACAAAAGGTAGCTGGGAATGTAATAATGAACAATGAATTTGAACGTTTTTCATTTACTTTCTCTAGTTTTCCCAATAACAAATCCAAGCCAACAAAAGGACCAAGCCCAATATCCTTTTAAACATGTTATTGACTTTTTCACGTACCTAAAACGGAAATATATTTTTTGTCTGGTGTTCTTTTAGCACACTCAATTTCTTTTTCATTTTTTTCGTAAAAAATGTTATGAAATAGGCTATTGCTAATCGAGGATTTGAAATATCAAAACATTTTATCGAGAAAATTAAAATTGTATTGTTGTTTTTTATTTCTATCCCTTATTAATGCTGACAGGTTGGCTATTTTTTGTGTTTTTAGTAAACTTTTGGATTAGTTACGTTTTAGTGGATTTTCAACAGGAGATGCTGTACTCAGCTAGCAAAAACCCATTACTACTCCAAAGGGTCATAACTTGTGATACACCATCGATTTATAGTTATTATGTGGATACCTAACTTTAACACTGTAGGGGAATTAGTTCAATGGAACTATTTTGCAAAAAGAACGAATGGCACTAGGTCCGTTTCATCCGTTCATTTAGTTCCCTTTTGCTGCAGTCGTTAATTTCTTGTGTGGTTCATACCATTTCATTCAATCTTTCACACATACTTTTCCGTTCAAGAACTGATTAAAATTAGGCTTACCAATAAACAACTGAAATAAACGGAACTACGAAACTAAATAAATGAACTTTTAACTTCCATAGATGTGTATCTGAACAACCATGTTAGATGGTTTAAAAGGCTTGCGGATTAGAAAACTTTAATAATGAGATCTGTATTTCACAATATTCACCTAAGAGACCCCATTGATCCTTAATTAGAATAAATGTGGATTTATTCATGTCGGCAGAGAATAACTTACCCCGGTATAAAGGCACCATTCTATTTGCGAACTTTTAATGTTTATGAAAGTTTTTACCACCGAAGTGGATATAATTATACCCTACACAACTATGTTGTCAGGGTATTATAGCTTTGTGCATCCCCAAAAGTTTGTAACGCCGCGAAATATTTGTCCTAGACCCACCTTTAAGTATACCGATCGTCATACCTCGACTAGCTCAGTCGATCTAGACAAGTGTGTCCGTCCGTCTGTCCATTATAATTTGTAAACACGATACAGGCCACAGTTATGGACCAATCTTCACGAAATTTTGCATGTAGGATGGGTTCTGGCCAATGAAGACCCCTATTGTTTTTGGTAAAGATCGGTTAATATATAGGGGATGAAAAGGACCAAATACTAAATTTTTGTCGGTTTTTCTGGTCGCTCCAGAGGCCGCAATTATGGCGCGACCATCCCGAAATTTTACATGGTGAAGGGGATCGGGCCAAAGAATAAGCATGCCTGTTTTGATAAGGATCGGTCAATATTTAGCGGGTCAAATGGACCCTGACTTTTGGGTGAAAAATTACAAAATTTGTATTCTATTGCCTATATATTTGCCCCTGAAGGACATAAACCCGAGAAGTTGATTGTATATCCAAGAGGAGTGGTTGACCTTTAAATTGATACCGATTATATGGTCGTACGTACTCAGATGTGGGAGTTACATTAAAATATTTTCAGGTGCTTACGTACTGAGATATTTAGTAACCCATTACCTCATTAAAGGGCGGAAATATGGCGCTGATCGCTTTGAAATTTCCATGAGGATCCAGTTATGGTCAAGGACAACGCCTATAACTTTCGGTGATGATCAGATTATAGTTATGGGATGAAGGGGAGTGAATACTTAATTTTTTGGTATTTTTCGAGTCGATGCCAATAATAGGCCGATCATCACAACACAACCCACGGTGAAGGGAATCTGGACAATTAAATAGAAGGGCTGTACTGAATATAAATAGTAATATTCAGAAAATATGTCCGCAGAAAGTTAGAATTCCGTGGTAATTGTGTAGGGTATCGTATGGTCGGCTCCGTCCGAATATACTGCTCCGCTCACTGGTTTAAAAATATTTTTGCTAAATTCTTCTATCTAGGTCAATTTTTTGACATCGACCCGGGAACGAGATAGACGCATGATTCCTTTTGAGAATATGTATAGAATCACTTTCTGAGTTGATTTGTGCATGTCTATGTATTTCTGTGAAGAAAGTACAGATCACATTTATGATCCGATTTATATGAAATTTAGCACAGCTCTCTTATTCGGTCCAAGGACGAACTCTATTGAAATTGAAAATGAGTTTAGATTTAGATATAGCTCCCATATATAGTTTCGTCCGATTTTATCTAAATGGTGCTCCAAACTTCCAAGTTTTGTCCGGATTAATGTATGCGAAGTTTAAAATCTGATCCGATTTAGATATAGCTCCTATGTATATGTTCGTCGGATTTTATGTAAATGGTACACCGAAGGGTTACGTTTTAGTGATGTGTATTAGAGTTGCAAAAATTGGTTTAGATTTAGATATATCTCTCATATTTATGAGCCTACGTCTTTTCCAAATACACGAGATAAAATTGTGGACAGCGCACTGTGCTGCAGCATACCAAATGTTATATGCCACGGTTGCTCAATTAGGTTAAGATTTATACATATTTCCACATAAATTATTTTGCTCTATTTTATACAAATGGTTCACAGAAGAATCCGATTGACATGCAATTTTTTTATTGGTTCAAATATATTTTTTTATTCGTTCAAATATTTATGTTGATCACACATTTAGTTTCACCCGATTCCATTTCAATGGTGCTCTAAAGATTATATGTCTTCTATATACAGGATATTGTATATTGCTTGCATCCAATTTGGTGAGGGGTATCATATAGTCGGCCCCGTTCGAGTTTTGAGCTTTCCTTGCTGTTTTTTATAACTGATTTGAAAAGAGCTAAATTGCCAACATTCCATATGGCTGCGGGTATACTTATACAGAATTTTAACCCAGATAACGCCAGATGTTTTGACTATTAAAAAACAATTTTAGTATGAATCTGAAATTCACAGACACATTCACATAACGGTTGTTTTCTAGCAGTGGTATTGCCATTTTTTTTTTTTGTTCTTTTAAAAGGACGGTGGCGCCAAAAGAGTTAAATACTTTTGTTGCCCGCGAGAGATGTGCCTTGATTAATGTGACAGATGCGCACACGCTTTATGTTGTTAGGTTCAAGCAATAAAATTTAGATGTCTCTTTTTATACGAATAATTATATAAATACATTCCTATTATGAACATTTACTACAAAAATAAAAAAAATGAAAAAAAGAAACATAATTCCATTTTATTACCCTTTCCTTTTCTAGGTATAATTAATGTTAAGAACCCTTCACACGATATGACCACACTCATCAAACTAATATCCTCATTTAATTATTTAATTAAATTTCTAGTTAATTACAACAATTAAAATAACACTAAAACATGCAATTAAACACAATATTTTAAAATGTTATTAAAATTTCCACGAACAAACATATAACATTTAGAGTCATAACATAGCATTGCGTACATACACATTTATTTTAAAAGGGAAAACAAACAACAAAAACAACATATTGACACAAACCATGGAAAATTGTAGGGGAAGTGAATGGGATAAATTTTCCTGGAAAGAATCCATCGGTGCGACAACCGAGAAGGGACTCTATTTGTATGTCGACAGGATTCAACAGAACAACAAGCAACACAACATAACTATAATGTAATAAAATATTTAAACGTCAGTACACTAAGTCATGAAAAAAGAGAGCAAAATAAAAGGTGTAGCAATAGCAACAGATGCCAGAATCAAATGTACAGTTGTGACAAGTCTTAAAAATGCAAGTAATTCCAGCAACTACAACTACTGGCAAATGGAATGCAGAAGTTATCCATATTCCCTACATCAACATTTCAAATAGGCTGGAAACAGAAAATAAACTATAAACTACCTTGGTGGTACTATCACCGATTTAATTTGTCATGAGAGACTACTTGAGCTATAAACTGGATTTAATAAAATTTTTTATGAATTACATAAAGAATCAAAGGACTTTCTTAAAAAATACGAAATTTTTACGAATATTATTTGTTTAAATCTATTTTTAAGGTCTCTATATTTAAGGAATATTTATAGAAGTGGATTTATAAAGAATTTTTTTTTTTGCGTGGATTTCTAAAGAATATTTCTAGGCGTGAATTTCGAAAACATAATTTCTAGGCGTGGATTTCTAAAGAATATTTCTAGGCGTGGATTTCTAAAGAATATTTCTAGGCGTGGATTTCTAAAGAATATTTCTTGGCGTGGATTTCTAAAGAATACTTCTAGGCGTGGATTTCTAAAGAATACTTCTAGGCGTGGATTTCTAAAGAATACTTCTAGGCGTGGATTTCTAAAGAATATTTCTAGGCGTGGATTTCTAAAGAATATTTCTAGGCGTGGATTTCTGAAGAATATTTATAGGCGTGGATTTCTGAAGAATATTTCTAGGCGTGGATTTCTGAAGAATATTTCTAGGCGTGGATTTCTGAAGAATATTTCTAGGCGTGGATTTCTGAAGAATATTTCTAGGCGTCAATTGCTAAATAATATTTCTAGACGTGGATTTCTAAAGAATATTTCTAGTCGTGGATTTTTAAAGAATACAATTTATACCCTCCAACATAAGGTGATATATATTAAACTCCCAAATTTGGGAAAGTTTTTTAACCGAATTGATTGTAATATGGCATTTTGAATTCATTCATAGGGTACCACATTTTCCGTAATTACTTTATTATTACCCGAAGGCAATTACAACGAATTATATCTGCTGATACAATTTATTGCCTCTTTTGCAGTTAATTGTCTTTGGTTCCTTGTGTTCTCATCTTTATGAGTTAAGCTTTGCTCGTTGCACATGAGAATGTGCGTGACATTAATTGACAAGCAAAAAAGGGATAATAGATTTCATTGCTGGCTGTTTAAGATCCTGCTGTTACATATGATTAATGTGAGCAATTTGTGACTTTTATTAGATTCATTATCTGGGTGTTCACAATGAAAAAATATTAATATTATTAATATTTATTTGATCATATTTGTCAAAATGAAATATTTTTCTATTGTTACTTGTAACTATGACTTTTATTTAATAGTTTTATATAACTGATAAAGCTGTCATAACGTTTCGTTTATTGAAGTCGAGACATATCGTTTGAAATAGCGACTATCCCATATTCGTCATTTTGAAGATGATTTTCTAGAAGAATATGACATTGTAGCTTATCAGAGAATAAATGACCTCTAAGCAGAAATATTCTACAGGGTGAGATAAAAAAACTACAGCAAAGTCAAACGACATAATGTTTACATTTCTTTTTTTAATTTTATTGAATGAAAACAAAAAATGTCGGAAATATCATTAAATTTTAGAATTTAGAACCAAAATACTCCAGACACAATAGTCCAACGGATTGGTATCCGGAGATTTCGGTGGCCATTGTGCGCTGGAAATGAATACAGGACCTCATTTTGTAACCATTCTTGAGTGATGCGTGCTGAGTGCGATGGTGCTGAGTCCTGTTGGAATGTCAAAGATCTGCGTCCAAAATGCTTGCGTGCCCAAGGCTTTAATACACGCTGCAGAATATTTCGCAATAATATTCGGCATTTAATCTGATGCCACGGTCGATTAATACGAGCGGAGAGCGATCATCGGCTGTTATGGCTTTCCACACCATCACCATGGCCGGCGCTTGAGTTCTGGTGGCCAACCGAAGGTGCACATTTTCAGCTGACCTCTCTGGCAAGTAAACACGATAATTTTGTGTGTTTACAAACTGCTGGACAACGAATATTTTCACATCGGAGAAAACCAAATTCGGCAGTTCACCACTTTCGGCCAAATCTTTAGCAACTCTTTAGCTCTTTTGAGTCTATTTTCTTTTTGTTGCGATGTAAGTTCTTGCACTTTCTGGAATTTACATGGCTTTACCCCGAGCTCTTTTGCCAGTATTTGCCGAATGGAATATTGCGATATGTACAGCTGACGAGTCATTTTTCGGCCACTACGACGCGGGTTTCGATCAAGTCGCTTCTTTACTTTTCGAACCATTTCTGCGAATATTGCTGTTTTCTTCCGTCTACTTCCTTGACCACGGTAACGAGCGATGGTACGAGACACAAAAGATTTATTCACATTTAAATGCAGGAGTGCTCTAACGGTAGCCACATGTAGTTTTCCAGTCAAATATAACGAAATCACGCTGGAATTCCATCACGAATAACTTTTTTCTGGAAAATTCTCACCAAAATGCTTTTGTATGCTTGTAAACAATATAATGAGCTGTCACTGGAATAATTTTAACAGCTGTCGGACGAGTGGCTTAGAAATGACAGCAGTCTGCAGTTGGTTGCAGTTTTTCCATCTCACCCTGCATATGAATCCATGTTTTGACACTGCTCCCATATAAAGGTGGGTTCGTTATTTTTAAGGTCAATTTAACTCGGTTTATCAAGCGAATAACAACAAAGAAAATTACGATTTCATGTCAACTTTGAAAATCGTACATAAATCACATTCGAGCATGTAAAATATTCAACATATCCTGAAACGGATCTACTGATTTATCTAGCTTCCTAGTGCATGTCACAATCAAATGCATAAATAAATAATACCATGTAGAAACGTGTGTTATAGGGTATAAAAATTAAAAGATACTGTAAATTTCCAGAAGATATCTTTTTTTACATCTCCCATTCTTTTGTCAGTGGTTTGCTTAACAAATATAGAAAAAGTCTAGAGAAACAATAAAAGCAACAATTTAGATGAATTTTTGCTGTGGCAAATTGTTTGGATTGCTAATTAGATATGAGGAGTGCCGTCAAATAAAAAATCACTTACCAAACACGTAGTCAAACGTATTCAGTTAAACAAAGTTGTATATTAGGGCCGAACTTATATGTTAGGGTGAACTTTGGAAATGTCACAGACATATTTAAATAAAAACAGAGCCTAATTATAGCATTACATTACCTTAATATACATTCAGCTTTAAATATATACATTTATAAAAAATGCATTGTTTATTGTTTTCTCTGAAATATGTATAGACCTCCTCGTTCTGTATTACAACATTCTACCCTATAGATAAACAAAATCTGTACCCATACTAACATTCTGAGGCTAATATATGAATAGAGCAAAAAAAGAAAGAAAATCACATTTTTTTACTGCATAACTGGTAATTTCATTCATATGTATGTGGAACACGTGCTACAATTCAATCTAAATATCTAGACACACTCACATACATCCATACATAACATATTAAGCAATATGTGTAACAATGTGTTTTGAATATGGCTAGGTGGGAAAAGTAATTTTACTTTCAAGTTTTTTTCCTCAACAGAAAAATTTCAATATTTTTTATTAAATATGTGTGGATGTGTTAATATTACAATTGAATATAAAACAAAATACGTGGCAAGAAAAAAATGGATTTTCAATTGTAAAAGGTAGATCGTTATACCAAACGCCACATTGTTGATACATCTTAAATAATTTTCAAAATACGCGAAGAATTTAAGGTTTTTTGAAAAAATAATGTAGGTTGCATTATTACAAAAGAGAAATGAAAACTGGTCCGGTTTACCATAGTCCCCATGCCCCATTTTTATACCCTTCACCACACTGTGGTACAGGGTATTATGTCATTGTGCATATGTTTGTATCAGGCAAAAATAATCGAGATGCACCCATAGTTCCTTTTGTAAATATGCATAGAATCACTTTCTGAGTCGATTTATGCATGTCCATCCATCCGTCTGTCCATGTTAAATTGTAAACAAAGTACAGGTCGCATTTATGATTCGAATTGGATGAAATTTAAAGATCCAGGCAGTATTTTTTCGACCGTAGTTGTTGTAATTTACAATTTTAGGTTCTCAAAGTGTAAAATAACTTGGTAACTTCCATCTCTGTTATGTTAAATTTTGTTCATATAGAAGCAGGTCTTCAAAAAGACGCATCCGCAATTTTTCACAATGGAAAAAATAGAAATGTGTACTTTCATTGTAAAAAAATAACGGATGCGTCTTTTTTGAAAACATGTGCCTATATGAAGGAGTTGTCAGATCGATACAAAATTTAACATTTGTTCATAACAGAGATGGAAGTTACCAAAACAATTAATTTTTTTCTGTTTATACCGCGCTTTTTCCGAATCGCCTCGTAAACTTGGTAAATATAATAGGTACAAAGTTTAATTCCAGTCGGGTAGACCGTTCACTTAATATTGGATTTATAAATATTTAAAATTTTGACCTCATCTTCGGAATTGATCTAGGTTTGGTTGTGAATAGTTTGGTTCAATTTTCTTTCGCCTAATATTCAATTTATAATAATTGAAAGTTGTGACTCCTTTGGGGGAAATACCAGAAGGTGTTGACCAATGTGTCCCATCCTCGGATTTGATCTAGGCTTGGCAAAGATAATATATTGTACAAAGTTTAATTTTTAGCACAATTTTGACCATTTTGTGGGGAAGTTCCAGAGGGAGTGGATCCATATTCCTAATCGTCGAACTTAAACTAAGTTTGGAAAAATATTACAATGTGCATAGTTTACTTACGGTTACTCCCTTCCTGCGCCAGAAGGATGAACGGATATTTCTAAATCGATTCCATTTTTTTGACGTAGACCTCTCATAACTGGTTCGTTACTTTGAACTCTTATTGGCATTATAGGTTCTCCTGATATTAAATTCTCAATATAGGTCAATTTATAGTCCTTATATAATTGTGCTGCTACATTTTTAGTATATAGTCGCATTTTCAAACCTAAGTACATGAATGAATGTTTGCAATTCAATTTTTTCAAAAAATAAAAAACTCCTGTAGGTTGATATATTAACATAGTTCTCATATAGGGGTTCGAACGGATTTAAGGTATTTTGAAGGTCTTAAGCAAAATTAATACGACTATGCAGGATAATTTTGAGTGGTACAAGGTCAGCAGTTAAAGTCGGAAAGGACCTTCCGGAGGCCTTCAATACCGAACGAGAATTCTGACAAGGTAACAGTTTGTCGTTTGACCTGTTTAAAATCCTGCTGGAAAAGGTCATGCGAGAGGCAAAGGTGAACAGAAATGACACTCTGTACACCATACAACACATGTTACTCGCCTATGCCGACGAAATCGACATAATCCTTCGATCATTGCGAGCGGTAACAGCCAGGTGGCTGAACGAATTGAGAAGAAGTCTGCCAAAGTGGCACTAGTGTAAATGACGAAAAGACCAAGCTGATGGTATTGACGCGCAATACGTCCAGTAGACTCGGACAACTGTGGAAATTGAAAACTACAGTTTCGAGGTAGTTAGCGATTTTATATACCTCGGTACCGCCATAAACAAAACTAATAACATCAGCTTGGAAATCCCGAGGAGAATAGTTTTGCTACTATGGTCAGACCAAACTGACACTATACAAGACGCTGATATTACCCGTGCTCTTGTATGGATCTGAAGCATGTGTACTTGTGCACGCAGATGAGGCAGCTCTTGGAGTGTTTGAAAGAAAAATTCTCCAGAAGATCTATGGATCGATCGACGTCGACGGTGAATATTGACGTGGAATGAACCATGATCTATACCATCTATTCTCGGACATCGACATAGTCAGACGGATAGTCTTGGACAATCTCGTTCAGTTCAGTGATCGAACGAACTAGATCATTTTTCAAAAGTGAACTAGTCTATGCGGGTGCTTTGCTTTTAAATGCCGCTTCATATTATTTACTGACGTATAGCTGACTATACGTAAAAACTACTGCATCATATGATCTTTTAAGCACCGCATTCCATGAAATGGGACAACAATATATTACACGTATCTTCATTCAATTTTAGAGAGTTTATATGAACATGTTTTTATTTGACGCCGTTCAATTAGTCAAAGTCATTGCACATGTGAACAACACTGAAGGTGTAGAATGCAATGTCGTTCAGTGAGCAACGTCGTTCAGAGACCGACTGAGTTTGGTAAACAAAATCGTACAGTGGACGACACTAATAATAACTGAACCATGTCGTTCACTCTTTCAGTAGACTGACTCGTTCAATTGAACTAGGTCGTTCACGAACGACAAAAGACAACAGACGGATCGAGTTGCAGCGACTACGTTGGCTAGCTCATGTTGTGAGAATGGATGAAGATGCCGCCACTCAAAAGGCATATAAAATCGAGCCAAGTGATGCTTGACGCCGAAGGGGAAGGCCACGAATCCGATGGAAAAATCAAGTAGAAGACAACATCTCGAAATATGGTCTCTCAAATTGGATGAGATGCGCACAAGACCGACGCGCTTGAAAATATTTTTTAAACTCGGCTTATTGAATAGCCTGCTGTAAAATTTTAAATATATATTCTCATTTGAATATATACCTAATATGAAGATCATGCTCCTTTTTCGGTAACTTGAAGGCCTTAAGTTCATTTTCTAATCGATGAGATACTAATTAAGCACTTTTTAGCCCATATTTTTACATATCCATCATATAGACGTCTCGGCCAATTTAAGCATTTTGATGGACCTTGCATGATTTATATCCGTTTTTCATGCGAAACACTGTTCCTCCTGCGATTGGGAAACTTCCAAATTCCAACAGAATCTTCTAGCGCCTAAAGTATGATGGTCGTAAAAATGGAATGACAGATGACCTACAAATGAAACGTATTTGGGGGCTTGTAATTTGGTGTTCCGGATTCTAGGATGGTAACATGTTTAAAATAGGCTGATGTTTTGACAAATTCGCCACTCAGGTCTTTCATAGGTTGTAGTCGCATTTTCCAAACAAATTGGCTGTGCTTTCACAATTTCAGAAGATTCATATTATGACAGGTTCATATTATGACACACGACATAAAGGTTCGATTTTATATATTTTCTCATTCAATTTTTACAATTGGTCACTTCGGGATTTTCGAAGAAAATGTTAAGTATATTTGGTATTTCCGGTCAATGGTTCCACAAAAATCACTGAAATTACTAGAATAACTAACCAAATACATTCTTTAAATCTTTTAATGTCGCTTTTAAAATTCCCAAAATCGAGCATAACATTTATATACGGACTTTACCATAAACTTTACGAAGGCATTTCTTAACTCAAATGAATTTTCAACATTCATCTTCAGCATACAAATTGATGATACAGCATCAGGTTCGTAAACAAGGCAATTCTAATGGACATGAAGTGTATTTCGTTTATTTTAAATTGAATTTAAACATAACTACCCACATATGATCCCGGTAATAAGCCCTTACCTGAAATCAGCTACACTGCGGTAGGACCACACTTTGCATAAATTATTCTCGAACCGAATTTTCAAAATATTTAATATAATTAGCCCATCACAGCTTTTTTCCAATAAAAATAGCTAATACAAGCCATCATATGCCAAACCCAATTCCCCCAAATTGGAATAATGATGTTATATAGCTGCTGGGGTGGTGATGCTGTAATTTATTTGGTTTTATATTGGCGGACACAACAGCAGTGCACGTTGCAGCACTCCACGTGTGATGGTGTAGAGTTATAGCCGCTCAATTAAACACAAATTTGCCAAACAATTATATTGCATCACGATGCACTCACGTTACTCAACCAGCCAGTCACCATCACCGCCACCACCATCACGTTGTTGGTATTTCTGATGGAGGTTGGGTTGCACCACATGCAACATCCAATCGAATTGAAAGCAATGCGAACGTAACCAAACAATGCATCGATAACAAGATCCATGGATAGACAGGGCCAGACATACAGGTCTAAAGTATGTAGAAATAGATATTGGTGTCAGATGCATACGCACACAGACACACACACAGGCGCTCACACTTCTATATGCATGTGTGAATGAATGCCACGGATAACTTTTGGGGTCCATTATTGGTTGCGAGTCAATAAATACAAACGTTGTGATTGCACAACAACAACAACAACAAAGGGAAATCACAGCAATCTCTACAACATCAACAGTGACAAATAATTTTGTAGGGTAATTTAAAAGGAATTTTTGTGTGAAAAAATGTCATTAAATTATTTTTGCATATTCACAAAGTGTTCAATTAATTTAGTTGTATATGCACAAATACCGTGATGCATCAATGTTTGTGCAATGTAACTGCTACTACCACTACTACGCCAATTTTATTTGGAATTTTACAAATTGACTTCAGTTTTAATTACCGAAATGTTATTTATTAGGATGCTTTGCGAACTGCGAAATACATCCAGCAATGACAGAATATTTGTCTAAATGTGTAGTTTTTTCGCTTTTATTTACACATTACTTACTTATATTTCTGAACAATACTAAAAACAACAACTTTCCTAGTGATAACTGTAAATTTCGTCAGAAAAGCAAAATGAAACAAATTGAGTTCATTTTGTTCAACGCAAAATCGGACAAAGCAAAGTATCAATGTTAAAAAATGCAAAAAATCGAGAAATCAATATTTAGTTGCATATCCTTTGTTGTCCCGAACGGCCTGTAAACGCTTCGGTATTGATTTGGTATTCGGTATTTGATTCTGGCATACCTCCGGCTCTATGGAGTTCCACGATTCCAGTAAAGCCTCCTTAAGCTGTACTAAGGAGTTATTTTTTTTTCATACACTCTCCTAGCTAATTCTTCCCAAAGATGCTCAATTACTTTAAGGTCTGGGCTCTGTGCAGGTGTTTGTATAAGTTTGGGGCAGTTATGGATCAACAAAAGCTTTGCAACACCTGATGTGTGCTTGGGATCGCGATACCCAATTTGTCTGCACTTTGCTTTACATTTTGCTTTAAAATGTTGAGGTAGACAAATTTTTCCATTTTACCATCAATAAAATGCAAATTGCCTACTCCCGCACTCAACATGCAGCCCCAAACCATAACAGAATCTCCTCCGTGCTTAACAGTGGCTTTTGTATTCTTATGATTAAATTCAGCATTTGGCTTACGCCACACATACATCTTTCCATCTGATCCGTGCAAATTAAATTTGCTTTCGACAGTAAACAGAACCTTAATATAATGAAAACTATCAATAGAAATGTATTTTAAGATGATCTATCAACAGATGGCGCGCTATATATTTTCGTTGCGTTTTGGGTGCTTAATCGAATTTAAGCATACCGACACAAATTCATACATAACCTTTTTTCGTGAAAAGCGCGTGGGAGTCCAAAAAAAATTTCTTTCTGTTATCTTTAATTGAAGTAGGAAGGTTTTTATGAAAGAAAATTTTGAGAAAAATACGCGAAAATCCGATTGTGACTAGTTTTGCACTCCATTGTTTCATTATTTCAGACACCATTACCGACCTCGGCATTGGTGTTACAAAATTTGTGTCGGTATGCTTAACTTCGATTAAGCACCCAAAACGCAAAGAAACTATATAGCGCGCCATATGTCGGACGAACTTAAAATGAAACAGAAACTCTCCTCACGCTCCATAGACCATATACATAAAGTTTGGTCAAAATCGATGCAGTAGTTCCTGAGTTTCGGTGCAAAAACACAAAAAAAACTAAATATTGCGCCATCTGTCGGATGAACTACGCAGAAACACTCCTCACATCACAGAAACACTCCTCACATCACAGAAACACTCCTCACATAAGTTTCGTGAAGATTTAGACATAGCACCCACACACAGTTTCGTACGATTTTGTGTGAATGGTGCATAAAAGCCCCTATATTTCTTCTGATTTTTTTACATAGCGTACTGAATTGAGTCTAGAATAATGCGTGCTAAGTTTCATAAAAATCAGTTCAGATTTCGATGTAGCTCCGATACAAATTTTGGACCGATTTTATGTAAATGTTGCACTAAAGGCATAAAATATTTCTCCGACAGCGATAGAACTATGCACAGGGTATTTTTCGACCCTGATTAGTTAAAAAAATAATGAAAAGCCTTAAAATACCTAATTTTGGGGGACAAACATAACAGAGGTGACATTAATATAAGTTCAGAATTGCTATCTTCAATATTGCGAGCTTTAGTTTTTTACAGGAGTGTAGTTCGATGGGCCCGGTTTGGAACTTAACGCCTTTTGTACTGTGTACTCATACACAGAAAAAATATTTTATGAACATTTTTATAATTTCATTCATAGTTAATTGTTCCCATATTGTACATGTTAAAGTCAGTATTTTTCCGCCTCTCCCTTTAATTGGTGGTTGTTATTTTTGCAATCCGCCAACCTTCCATTCACCTGATTGTGACAAGTTTTCACTCCATTGTTTCATTATTTCAGACACTCTTACCAAGCTCGGCCAATTCACATATGTATTTTCCAAATTATTTTGATATAAATGTCAAATCAAATATAAGAAATAAGTGTTGATATGAACATCAGGCTCAACCAAAAACTTAACATTGTATATGGTTATTTTAATGCCGCAGAACATGAACATGTAAGTAAATAAGAAGTAACGAGACAAGGCATAACACTGAATTAAATAGAAACAAGTGAAAAAGCGTTAAGTTCGGCCGGGCCGAA
Organism: Musca vetustissima; assembly: GCF_032173495.1. Lineage (NCBI taxonomy): Eukaryota > Metazoa > Arthropoda > Insecta > Diptera > Muscidae > Musca > Musca vetustissima. Next base: position 93,574 of record NW_026881729.1, on the reverse strand, counting down.
CTTTGGATACCCTCCACCATAGATATACTGACAGGTACTAGAAATTAAAATATGGGGAACATACCAAAAAGTGGGCCTATACCGACATTTCTAAAAACGGATTATGTTAACTATAATACAAATTTCAGAAATTTTTAATGGATAATTATACCCACAGCCTTATGGCTTATGATGGTGTATACACTTTAACAACGTGAAAATGTGTCTCATCGAAATATTGGTTCTAGACCCCATGTCTCTTTGGACCAAAATTTGTTTCAGAAAATTTTGATTTTATCCAAACTTTGACCATCTTATTATTTCTTCCAAACTTAGTTCAAATTCGATGATGGGGAATATTGGTCCACTTCTTCTGGAACCTTCACACAGGGATTAGGCCTAAATGCGGCTATAGTTCATTATCGAACCTTACGTTCTAATTTTGATCTCCTCCGCATGATGAAATGATTACAACAGAGTCTTAGAACCAAACCCAAACACGGAACTATGTTAATATAAAAAAGGGGGTTATATGGGGACGACCCCAAAAAGGGGGCGAATATTAAACATTTTTGGTAGAGAGATGTGTTACCATATACGACTTCAAAATACCAAATTGCAGAGAATTTGGTTGAAAAGCGCGCCCAAGAACCCCAAAATACCGAAAATTGGGGGGTACCCTTAAATGTGGGCTATCCGAAAAAATTTACCTATATTTATAATTTTTTGTGGAGATATTTGGAACCTATTAAGAACTCAAAATACTAAATTACAGCCAATTCGGTGGAAAATACGATCAAAACCCCCAAAATACTGAAAATTAGTAGGTACCGTTATATGGGGGCTACCAGAAAAAGTGGATCTATCTTTATATTTTTTTGTGGAGACATTTAGTTCACAATAAGAACCCAATGTACCGAATTTCAGCGAATTCGGTTGAAAAACGCGGTAAAGAACCCCAAAATACCAATAATTTGGGGGTACCCTTATATGGGATCTATGCCTAAACGTGGACCGATATATCCCATCTTCGAACTTGCCTGCATACAAAAGACAACCTATGCAAAATTTCAGCACCCTATCTCAATTCCTTCAGAAGATAGCGTGATTACAACAGACGGACGGACGGTCGGACATGGTATATCGTCTTAGAATTTTGCCCTGATCAAGAATATATATATATATATATATAATATACTTTATAGGGTCGGAAATGAATATTTCGATGAGTTACAAACGGAATGACAAAATTAATATACCCTCCATACTAAGGTGGAGGGTATAACAAATTAAAATAGAAATATTAAAACGACAAAAAAATTGTGGGTCATAGAAACCCGCCAGCAAACACACACTCTAAATATATTTGTTCCACTCTCTCGGGCAGGAAACAAGTTTTTAAAGTTTTATGAATTGTATTACTTAAATAAATGAAGAAATGACGACATTGGCAACACTTTCTGAACATTATTCATAAAATATAAAAATAATTATATTCTGTGTATGAAAGTAATTTATTTGTCAGGATTTAGAGCAAATGAAATACCAATCTGTGGTAGGGAAATTGGGCTAGGAACTTCAACATACCGAACATTGCGAGTTAATTTTATTTCAAATATTTTATTGTTTTAAGAAATATTTATTATCGGTATATTTGGATTTTTATTTTGTGACCTTCCAATCGAAAAAACTCTTTTATTTTAAATAAATTCCAAACAGGAAATTCTATGAAGAAAATAAGACATTGGTCATAAAAATTGAAAAACATCTGCCGTTTTTATTAAAATTACGGTGTAGGTGTCCCTTTCTTGGATCGAGTATAAACGTTTCTTTGTAAGGAACGTTGACACTCTTTATAATTTTTCAGAATTAAAGAAAAAAATCAAAGATTCGAAGGTAATTCATTAGGTATTAATAACTTCTGTAGGATTTATGTCGACTTTCACCTTGGTTTCTGTTATGGTAGCTACTCCTTTCCATTTGTTTATAGATGTGTGTGTATTTTTTCGATTGTTATCTATATTTACCTCAATAGGTCTGTTTTCACACGATAACCCCAAATGCTTATTTATTATTATTGGGACAATGACAAAACATAGACAAATATTGTGAATTTTCTGGTAGGGGGTTCTTTGCCTTTCAACAAAACCCGTGTCTCTCTTAATTACCCTTTCCAAATATTGCAAAAATTTCCAATTTCTCTGAACCTTTTTTTATGGTTTGTCATCTTCATTTTACAATTATCTAAACATATAAATGCATTTTTAATGATTTCTTAAGTGATGCCGATGATCACTCCTCCTTTTATAGTAATGGCCAAACAAAAGAAAAATATGTAGAAAATTCAGATTTCAAAAAAAAACGAAATGACAATGATGCGAAATGTTAAAACGTGTTTTATAGACGAGATGTATTGTTTTCTTTTTTTCCTTAGCGGTTCCATTTAATTGCGTAGCTGTCTGTGGCGAAAAGAGTTTTCTTTGGATTTCTTTTTCTTTCATTTTTCTATTATTGGCATTTTAATATTGCATATTTCTCATTCACTTCACATGGTGTGATGGAAAAAGAAATGATTGATGACGGTTGGAGAAGCCCATTGACAGTTGTGTTGTTATAAATCGTAAAAACAATCGGTCACTGAAGGCACATAAAAATGTGTGTGTGTGTGTGTGTTTTTTGCATTTTGTCTGAAAAATTTTTGTTTCATGTCATATGGATATATTTTTGGAAGTGCAAACAGAAAACGAAAATCTTTTTCTCACGAGAATGTATGTCGTTGAGTACACAGTAAGTGGAAAAGTTACGTTGTAGCTATTTAATCTTTTGTACCAATATTAAATATTTTCCACGAAAAGGGTGTTTTCGATTTTCTGACAATTCGAAATACTTAGTTATAGAAAACCGTTTAGTACTTTTAAAATACCTAAAATGGGACGGTGAGGAAGGGAACATTTTCTAAGCAAATTTATAAAGAGGACAAATAAGTGGACCAATGCCGATAAGCCTCTTAAGGATATCACCAGTAATATAAAATCGGAACAGCTTTTCATGATATATATTCCTATAATTTTCCATCCCAGTGGAACTATATTACACTGCTGCGACTTAGAAGGTCATGAATAGTATAATGGGGGATATATCACCAAAAAGTCAACCTATATGAATCATTTTTTCTGAGTATATTCATTTACTGAATATATTCATATACCTCGCTTTTAATACAAGTAAAAATTCTTATAATCATGAGAATGCCACTATTTTTTCCAAAAAATGTAAACATTTCATAAATATCACAATTATTTTGCTACTTCACTCTACTTTACGACCATATGCACTCATTTTACCCCTCTCTCTCTCTCTCTCTCTCTTATTCGACAAAAATGTGGTGGTGTTTTATTTTTCTTGGGGGGAATACATTCGCAAGAAAAATAACATACCACCACCATTCACTTTTTAGCTGTGCTTCGGTATCATTCTAAGTCTTTCCCCTTTTTGTTATTTTTGTAGATGCTTCTTTCTTGTTCTACTGTTTCTGTTGCTAATCACTAATCACTAGATTGTGACTAGTTTTGCATTACATTCTTTCTTTATTTCAGACACTCTTGACCTCTGGATTGGTCTTACAAAATTTGCATATGTATTTTCCAAATTATTTCGATATAAATGCTAAATAAAAGATTTCAAACAAATGTTGATACGAAAAACAAGCCATTGAATATGATTGTTCTAATAACGCCGAACATGAACATGTATGTAAATAAGAAGAAACGAGACACGATATAACGAAAAAAATTAAAACACATAATCGAAGTAGAAAATTTAAAACGACAAAGAAATTCTGTGCTATAGAAACACGCCATCACAACCAAACGCATGGGCTCCAAAGTAGCTTTTGTCACTCTCTCTGACGGGAAACCAGTATTTAAAGTTTTATGAATTGCATTCATAAAATTCAGAAATCCTGACGATAGAATGCACGCATAATCGAAAGTATTGTTGCAGACGAAGTTACTCGAGATGGCGAGAGTTACTTTCACAAACTTTGTGTCTGTGTGTCCAAACAAATGCATATGTATGGACCAATAAGGATAATAATTATTGGCGTGGAATGGAGGATAAATAAATCAACTTTCGAATAATCGACTTTTTGTATTGAAAAGTCTGGTCGAATTCGACTGTTGATCTATGAGGAAATCGTAAAGTCGTCTTTTTAAGATCATAGTTTATTTTCGAAAACCCAAATCGCCAAAAAAAAAAACAGTAAGGAAAGTAGTAAAGTCGGACTGGGCCGACTATAAGATACGCTTCACCACTTTGGGGATATTCTACATATGTATCTTTACAGATGTCGTATTTTCGAAAGAACATTGATATGAAATCGAACTTTATCTACAAGTAAACCGACTAACATCAATCCTTACACATGCCATTCTGCAACCTATTCCATACTTTTTAAATAGACTTAACGCAAACTTTACGCACGCTATTTGGTATGCTTCACTGTTTAAAATGTAATATCAATCAAGCACCCATTGATTATTTGGTTTACAATCAACATGAATAGGTCGAAATTATATATAGAAACTATGCTATATCTAAATCTGAACCGATTTCAAGAATACTTATCCGAGAATAATTTATATTAATTTAGTAAGTTATAGTAACTTCAGTGCATTGTTCCCAATTTGCGTGCGGGTCAGCCAATCTTTGGTTCTTTAGTACACAATTTACATTAGCACACATCATTCTAGACTTAAATCAGTAGGCTGTGCCAAATTTCATGCAAATCGAAAGGTATATAGGAGCTTTGGTGCACTATTTACATAGAATCGGACAAAATTATATATGGGAGCCATATCTAAATCTGAACCGATATTCACGAAACTTAGCACACACCATTCTGGACCTAATTCAGAACTCTATGCCAAATTTTGTGCAGATCGAATGATATATAGGGACTTTGGTGCACCATTTACCTTAAATCGGACGAAACTATATATAGGAGCTATATCTAAAGCTGAACCGATTTTCTCAAAACTTGGCACACATCGTTCTGCACTTAATTCAGTACTCTATGCCAAATTTCATGCAAATCGAAAGATATATAGGGACTTTGGTGCACCATTTACATTAAATCGGTCGAAACTATATATGCGAGCTATATCTAAATCCGAACCGATTTTCTCGAAACTCGGCACACATCATTCTGGACCTAATTCAGTACTCTGAGCCAAATTTCGTGCAAACCGAAAGCTATAGATGGACTTTGGTGCCCCATTTGCCTTAAATCGGACGAATATATATATGGGAGCTATATCCAAATCTGGACCGATTTTTAACAATTTCAATAGGGTTCGTCCTTGGGCCAAATAAGTGACTTCTGCCAAATTTCATCCAAATCGGATCATAAATGCGACCTGTACTTTGTTTACAATATAACATCTACAGACGGACGGACGGACATGCATAAATCGACTCAGAAAGTGATTCTATGCATATTCTCAAAAGGAACCATGTGTCTATCTCGTTTCCTTTTGCCTGTTACAAACATATACACAAAGACATAATACCCTGTGCCACAGTGTGGTGAAGGGTATAAAAATTACACACTGCATAACTTTATTTTATCTTTTGACAACAATTCATATAAAAAATTAAATTTTTAGTCGATTTTGAATTAGTCGGTAGAAGTTAAAAAATCGATTTGGAACAAGTTTGACAAAATCGAAAAATCGACTTTTTAGTTAAAGGCAAATACGTAGTCGAGCGAAAAAGTCGATTATTAGGACTACGGACTCGACTACGTATCCCTAGGTAGAATCCGTGGTATCGTTAGGGATATGCGGGAGGGAGTGATGTGCCCAAACTTGTCCTGACCCTCGTAAGGTAGCCTGATTGGGTTGGGACCTTTATAAGGCGACTATGTTATTATTACATTATATGTTAGTGGGTTGTTTGTGATCAGAAAGCAAACTGTTCACAATTACAGACACTCAGTCTGAAAAACTGGGATATGAACTTCAATAATTTTTGGAAAGAAGTTGTTAATTCATCAGGAATCTGATGTGCCAAATTGTAGCAAGTTTGATGAGAAAATTTGGTTGAAAACTTCATAATAGCGAACTGCGACTTATATAGACAAATTTTCGCAAAAATTAGTTTTACACTACAATATTCCGGAATGCCAAATTACAGCCACTACAATGGGAAAATTGATAAAAACCCTTTAAAATACTGGCAATGGGCGCTACCCTTATATTGGGAGAACATGCCAGTACCGAAACATAAACCGATTCGCATAATTTTTGGTAGAAAGATTTGATAATCATTGAGAAACCGAACATTCGGTTAAAAAAATCCCCAAAATGCACAAATGGGGGTCACATAGGGTTGCCAGTTTCCGATTCGTAAAAAGCAAGACATTAAACGAAAAAATTTTATTTTAGTTTGCGTGAATAATTTTAATTAAAATATCCATTGTTTTAAAAATTGCACTGTAAAATACTATGTTGAAATAAATATTATCCTGACATACCAAAAAACGAAGCCAATTATTGCTCCAAAATGGCATATTTCTCGTCCCAAGATTTATCTCAATATATAGAGGGTTTTAAAAGGATTTTCAACATATAAAAGCCCTACCACGGTTCTCAATTCCATCAAAGAAATTTTAGTTCTATTGAATAGGGTTTTCTTTTTACAGGCTTAACTTCAACGCCGCCCCCAACGAACTTATAGAACCGTTTATTATTCAATGTCTTCAAAAATTTTACAACAAAACGGATCCATCTTTCCAGCACCTGTAGTACTTAACTATTAAGAAGACAATTCATTCAACATAATCCTCAATTTGTTATTCCATTTAGTTGGACAAATTAAATATTAGCTTGAAAATGGACAGGCATAAAAAATGTTAGACCATCCAGCCAGGATGGCAATCCTAGGGCCATACGAAAACTTGAAACTATATTGGTAATTTTTTGTAGGTAGATTTTGTACTCAATGAAAGCTCAAATACTAAATATAGGATATAGCTCCCCCAAAAAAAATGGGTGTACCGTCGTCATATGAGGACATTGCATTATAATCGATAATTTTTGGGGAGGTAGGCAGAAAATACCAAAATTTAGGATCTGACGTTACATGGGGGCTGCCATAAAAAACCTAGAAATATTGATCATTTTTAGTGGAATAATTTTCTACCCAGGGAGAACCCGAAAAACGTGCCTAAAAGTTTCGAAATACTGAATATTGGCGGGTACCGTTATATGGGGTTACCCCAAACATTCTAGGTGTAGTAGCAAAGTATGTGCAGCTCTATATTAAATAGTATGAAAGGCGGATCTCGTTACAAGCTATGACAATCTAGCCGACTTCGTCGTAATTCGACCCCTTTCATAGCATATATTTTCAGCTGAGATGTTGTCAAACCATTTTTGCAAGATGTTGATAATACTGCAGGCATTGTTGTCCTCTTTCCCAGGCAGCCACCAGTCAGTCAGTAAGTCTGTCAGTGACATTGTCGATGACATATTTTAAGCCATGAAATTCTTTACGTTTATGGAGTATTTTTGTGTGTGTGCGTGTGTATGCCTGCAAGGTCTTCACCATTCGATTTTCGGGGAAAATATATAAAAAGTGCTTTCTTCCTCATCTTCTGTTGTTGGCTTAAAGAACTGGCTGGCTTGAATGGTCGTCATTCTTTTGTCTTTTACCCCCATATGATACTGATGCTGCCGGACTTCTCATCAATCTTCCGTGTGTTATCTATGCGTCAGATGACATACACTCAATGTTTGGTCTGAACAACTGTGTCGTCCTCAAACTGCGTGGTTAAAATACATTTTTCATCTGAATATCACACTTCATACATGGTTGGCTATTTCTTCTCAGCGGCGGCTCGGTAGCTATTCCCTTGGCATTTGCTGTTCACAGTTGTTCGCCGGTCGTTGAGTAACATTATATTTTGCTTGTTTCTCTTTAAGTTGACTGATATTTATGGCCATAATTTATGATGTAAAATAAATTTTATGCAGAATATTTGCCGTTGGCATATAAAGAGATGCCAATTTGCAAATTTAAATGTAATCGAAAACACAAAGTGTCTGTCAATTGATGGAATAAAAAGAAGTAATTTATACTGGAGAAAAATCACGATTTAATAATCAATCAATTCCATTATTTAAAAATCAAAATAGTGTCTTCTGTCATTTATAACTTCTATCAGTGTCACTGCACAACATCGAAAATCATTCTTCCTAACTGCTTGAATTCACTTGAACTATTTTCCGCCAGCACTTTTTTCTTTTCATTTAAATATTGCTCTTCTCTGCGAATCACTTCATTTCTAGGGTCCTCCACAAATTCGAAGGGTAAATTTCCAATAAAAAAAGAAGAAGAAAAAATATGCAAAACGACTGACTATTGAGAATGTGTAAATGCATGCATGTGCAGAAATGCATAAACTGTTGTAAAACGCCATACTTGCCTTCTTTGTAATGCCGTTTACAATGTCGGAATCAGTGAATAAACGGATAACGCGAAAAAGCATAAGCACATATCTTTTATTGATTTTCTTTATCAACACAAAGAAAAAAACGAACATCAACAATACACGATGTCGAAGACGTAAAAGAAGTGTGACAGTCAGTATTAAATATTTGATTGTGAATATAAGAATTTCAAGGGCAATGGAATATTTTTTTTTACAGTAATTGAGAAGTGTAAATTAAGTTTGTCATTCCGTTTTAAATAATTCGAAATATTCCCCAGTGATCCCATCAGATATATAAATATATTCTTGATCAGAATGTCCGTCTGTTGAAAAAAACCATATAGCTCAAGGTATTTAAGATGTAATGCACAATTTCAAAATTCGATCTTAAATATCTTGATCTATTCTTAGAATATTTCGTATTGAACGATACCCCCAAATGAAACTGATCCTTTGGGGGTATCGTTTGAAGATAATGCTATCATCCACTTGATCTTTGCATCGAATTCGTGGCATTTCCCTTCTGCGTGAACCATCAGTTAACTCGCTTTTATACACCTTTTGAGTTGGAGCCTCCTCCGTAATCATGGCCTAGCAACCATAATCGCTGCAGCTCGATACGTCTGACTATATCTATGTGCGAATATAGACGGTATAACTCGTGAATCATTCGACGTCGATATTCGCCGTCGACGCAGATCTGCCCGTAAATGTTTCGCATAATTGTTCTCTAAAACACTCCAAGAACTTCCTATTCTGCTTGCGCAAGTACCCATTGTTTCAGATCCATACACCAGCAAAGGAAGTATCAGCCTCTTGCAGAGTGGGAGTTTGGTCTGGCGGGAGGTTCCTAAATTGCTTACTAAGACCATAATAGCATCCATTAGACAACACTATCCGTCTCCAAATTTCAAAACTAATGTCATTAGTCCTATTTATGGCCGTACCGGTGTATATAAAATCGTTGACTGTCTCAAAGCTGTAGTTTTCAAGTTCCACAATTGGTCTAAGTCGACTCGATGGCTTGAAACTATACGTCTTGCAACTGTTGGTTAATTGGATGTAATTTTATATTTTGGATTCTCATTGGGTAGAAAATCTTCTTGCCAAAAATTATAATTTTTGGCCGATGTTACGGTGTATGCCACATATAATGGTGTAGCCATTACTCGTACTTTTATGGATTTTTTTGGTATATTACGATTTGAACCTTTTTTAAAGAAAAAACTAATATGTCACTTTAACCAGTGAACGGAGCAGTATAGACGGACGGGGCCGACCATACGATACCCTACACAACTTCCACGGAACTGGTGCAATAGTTGGCGATATTTGCACCCTATTGCCCGATTAGAGGTCAACAGCACCTCTTCCTACACAGACATATATTCCGAATATTACAAATGTTCAGTACAGCCCCTCTAATTACTTCTTCAGATTCCCTTCACCGTGGGCTGTGTTGTGATGTTCGGCTTATAATTGTGGCCTATAGATCGACTCGAAAAACACACAAAAAATAACTTTTCGGTCCACTTCATCCCAAAATTATTATCTAATCATCACCGAAAATTATAGGCGTTGTCATTGACCATACCTGGACTATATTTTCGCCTTCTCTCAGTACGTAAGCACCTGTAAGAACATACGACAATATAATTGGTATCGATTTAAAGGCACACAAAAGTCAGGGTCCATTTGGCCCGCTAAATATTGACCGATCTTCATCAAAACAGGCATGCTTATTCTTTGGCTCGATAGCCTTCTCCATGTAAATTTTCGCGATGTTTGGACCATAATTGCGGCGTCTGAGGCGATCAGAAAATCAGACAAAAATAAAGTTTTTGGTCAATTTCATACCCTAAATATTAACCGATATTTACCAAAAACAATAGGGGTCTTCATTGGCCAGAACCCAACCTACACGCAAAATTTCGTGAAGATGATCGCTCAAATTATGGCAAACACCTTCAAAACTTTGAATATCAGACTGGCTGCCTCAAGAAAGAATCTAAAGAGATATGATACTGAATTGTGCAAATACAAAATATACATATAATATTGATTAGGAACTATAGGATGACTACTTTGGTCCAAATTACATGGGTATCGAATTATGGCTATAATGGTCGGGGGTTTTTTTTTTAAATCGATTTAGATTTCGATCTAGCGTTCATAAAGATTTTCACCTAATTTCATGTAAATTATTCTCTGCTTTTGATTACCACGACATTTTCAATTTTCACTATTACATTCGAAGAAAACTTTTTTTTTTGGTGAAAAATGACAATTATTCTCAAATTTGAAAAATGTGCAATGTATGCACATTGAAAAAGATCAATGGCGCAGACAGGCACACATGTGCTGTCGTCTCTCTAGGCCAATCTAACATCTATCTATGTATGGTAACATATTTCGCTGGGTCGACAAGTTTACCGTATATTTTATACTCATTGTAGCTTAATAAGGTAAGTCGAGAGTGTGTTTTTTACTCAAATTGCGGTTTTTGTGGTTTAGCAGCAATGGCAACACGCTGCTATACCAGAGATGGGAAAATAAAATTTGAACATGTGAACATCGATAAGTTAATCCTGGACTGAATTTGAAATGGGCATTTAAAATACTAAAATCGAGGGCTCTTCAAACCATGGACTCAATCGACTTTTTGTCCTTCCTGAAAGCCAGGTACTAAATTACAAATCGGAAAAGTACAGCCTGAAACATTAAGCTAGAATCATAAACATATTGAAAGGACTTATGTTGAGCATTTTTGCGTATAAGTTGTATACTCACCCAAGAGCTGGAGCCCACACAAGATAAATTTAATGAATATTTTCATAATTCTATTCAAAGTTTATTTTCAAGATCCCACATTGTTGATGTACCTCGTTTAGAATAAAAGTAAAAAATTCGTATAATACTATTTTTTCCATGAAATGTAAACTTTTCATTAATATCAAAATCATTACAAATTATCCTCTCTATCTCCCTCTTTTGACAAAAACAATTGTATTCCTCGCAGGAAAAAAACACCACCATTCATTGTTCGGCTTGGTTTTTTTTTTGGTAACGTCCTCCGCTTCTCCCCACACTTTTCCGTTTATTATTATTGTTTATTGTTTCTTTTGCTAACAACCTCTGTCTCTCCACTCACTCGACTGTGTGGTTAGTTTTGTATTCCATTGTTTCTTAAATTTACACACTAAACTGACCTCTGCATTGTGTTGTAAAATTCGCAAATATATTTTCCAAAATATTTCGATATACGATACGAGCAACAAGTCCAACCGAATCTTTAGCAATGTATATGATCGTTTAATTACGGAAGACAAGAACATGTAAGGTAAATGAAAAGAAACGAGACTAGACTCAACGAAGAAGAATACATAAACCCAAACCTTACCTTTGAAAAAAGCCAGTGTTTACAGTTTTAGGAATTGCATACATAAAATGCAGAAATCTGTACATTGGCAACACTGTCTGAACACTATGCATATAAAATTGTTTGTAAAAATGTGTTGCATACAGAATCAAAAAAATCTTAACTGGGAAGGAGCCTTATACAGAACTAATTCAATATATGAACCTATATAGACATTCTTCTGTGAAGAATTTGCCTAACAATTTTGCCTAAAATGATAAATTATCATATATTGTCATATAAGGCGAGGCTCCGTAAAACAGAAGAGAGAAGACCGAAGGGCTGTAATTTGGTATTTTGAGGCTGAGATATATCTAGGCATGAAGAAAGTTCTATCATAGGCTCATGTTATTTTGGAGGTTTTAGCGACATTATTTTTAAAGGCCGAACAACGATATAGGTTTCTTTTTTTAATATAGCCTCCATATATAGATCCCGCCCTATTTTAGGTGTTATGAACGATTTAGATACATTCTTCCACCGAAGTTGGCCTACTTTGGCATTTCGAGTTCCAGAGGAGAAAGAACAGACAGCGTCCCAACTTCGGTCATGATCTAGGCTTGGTAGAGATAATTGTTTGTGCAAAGTTTGATTCAAATCGGACATTCCATTCGCATGATATTCGATTAATAAATATTAATTATTTTTACCCTTTGGGAGGAAGGTACCAGAAGGAGGGGACAAATGGGTCCCATTGGTTCAAATCGAATATTCCATTATTGATATTGGATTTATATATATATATATTGAAAATGTTGACCCTTTGTTGGGAGATACCAGAAGGTTCTCACCTTGTGACTTGATATTGGCTTGGGAAATATAATAGGTTGTGCAAAGTTTGGTTTAAATCGAATAGTTCGTTGCATGATATTATAAAATTAATTTTTAGTAACATTTTTAACATTTTGTGGGGGAGGTGCTATAAGGATTGACAGGCAGACGGACGGAAATTTGAAAATCGACTCCATCTTTTCAAAAACGGATTTGGTCCAAAGAAACATGGGAAGTTAAACCAATATTTCGATGAGGCGTATTTTAACCGCATACCCTAATTAGCCATAAGGCTGAGGGTATAAAAAATGTTCCCGTTCCATGTTTGATATTTTGAAAGCTTTAAGTTGCTGTAATTTGGCTTTCCGGGTTTATGAATAGTGAAAACAATTTTTGATATATATCAACGTTTTGGTATAACCACCACATAGGGATTCCCTCCCATTTTCAATATTTTGAAGGACATAATCGAATTTTCTCATCGAAGCGGCTGTAATTTGGTGTTCTGGATTGTTGGAGGTGACAGATATCAGGTCCACTTTTCGGTATTTTGAAGATTTTAGCGGATTTTTACTACCAAAGTTGCGTTTTGATTCCTAGTTTACAAAATATGTTTTCCCAAAAAATGTAGGCATATGTGATTTAATATCCTCCATGCAACAGAGTCACATAATTTTCGGTATGTTGAACATAGTCCCCATGTTAAGATCCCGAACGATTGGAATAAAAAGTTCGTCTGTTCACAGGCACTTTGTTTCTGTTTATTGGTAAACGTTATTGAAAAGGTGTTATCGTATTGAATTTTCCATCCCTGCACATTAAAATTACTCCTGTTGTTAAATTATGCGTTATGGTCAACCCGCCACCACCAGCACCAACACAGATTGGCTACTGGCTCACCTAATGACTGTTATTGGCTTCATTCATGAATTTGTTTGGTTTTCAGAGAGCCGGGAACGAGCAAACGAACGAGAGAGAGTCATAGCTATAGTGCCAATTTGATGTATGGTAAGTGTATTTTGGCCAAGACAAGTTTCTTGTTTCTATGAAAGGCATGTGCTATGTTATGATGCTATTGATGATGATAATGACAACAGCAACAACAACCACATCACAATGTTCGATACGACAATGATGATGAGGATGCGTTGTAATGCATTGCATTGCATTCAACCAGCTGCATTCAATACCAAATTCAATCAACAATCAAATCATCAGGCAGGCAGGCATCTATCCTCCATTGGCATTGTTCGCTGGTGTATTGTGTGGCAGCTTAAACTATGTTAAGTGTCATTGTTAGAGACACATGAACATAGCTGTAGCCGTTGTAGTTGTTGTGCTGCTGCTGCTTGCGCTGTTGTTTGATATTGAACTTGATTTGAGAATTTAATGAATATTTTGTTGAAACTATAACTGACAATTGCGATAAGAAAGTTGTTATTTAGTTTGTTTCGATTTGAGCAAACAAAACAACTCAATTTCGTTGTTTCATAGCATTTTTGTTTTGTTGATACAACAACTTAACGAGATTACAAGACGCAAATAGTTTTCTTATCCGACTTAATGGTATATAAGCAGATGTTGAGGTGTGGCTGTTAAAGAGATTTATTTTAATTGGTTATTTAATGATGTGGTCATAACTTACCAAATAAATAAAATAACATCATAGAGAGTTTTAAATTACCTGGAAATAAAGAGAAAGAGAGAAATGTTGTTATTAAAAAAAAAAACAAATAGCAAAAAAACATATTTTTTGAATTCAAGTATAAGTAGTAAGGCAGTAAGGCAAATATAAAAAGGACCGGCCCCATATTCGGTACTTTGTAGGCTTAGCTACTTTTTTACATTTTCTAAATTTTGCCTGTAACTTGGGATCTGTCGGATAAAAATCAATGTTTTGTCGTAGGCCCCAAATTCCGTTCCACTTTTGGTATTTTGAAGATTTTAATGGAATATGTTTTAATCGAAGTGACCGTAATATATTAGGTTGGGGCTCAAACAATTAATCTGTATGTCTGTCTACCTGATGAGCAGCATAAAAATGGGGTTCACTTCTTTTGGTAGAGAGGGTCAAAGTTTTTTAAAAAATATATATATTAATAATTTTATAATATAATTCGAACCAAGTATCCGATTTTAGAAAATGTGTCCAAAATTCGTAATCTAGCGAAAATCGCAATGATTCGGTTACTTTACATAAACATGGAGAAATGACTACAATTTCTGGAAAAGAGTTTATTTTTTGGCTAAATTTCAGCTAATTTGATTTGAAAATGGGGATTATAGCAAAACTTCGACCAATAATTACCATTTTTTATGGGAAATCGTATTCACAAGGCAATTTCGTTTGGAATATGTGTTCAAAAATCCTTCAAAAAACAGAAAATCGGGAAATACCATCGACTGATAAAAACAATTTTTGTAAAACCATAAAAACAAGCAAATGTAAAAATTACAGTCAATTCTATTGAAAAGCGGGACAAAATTAAAAAAAAAAACGAAAATCAGGAAGCAACGAAAAACCGACCTCAGAGAACCAAAAAATATAAATTTACAATATTTTTTATTGAAAAAAATATATATATATCTAAAACCCTTAAAATATCGAAATTCCGAATGCCCAGAGACCGATCTATAAGAAAAATTGTTGTTTAGGAAATATTGTTCACAATTTTATACCCTCCAACAAGAAGAGGGCATTCAAAATTGCAAAATCGGTCGGAGCTTCCAGGAAAAACGTTTGTTATATGGGGGCTATACCAAAACCGGGATCGGGATAGATCGATCGAAAAAATGAGATTTGACAATTAGAGAATCCAAAGTTGCAGCCAATTGTTTGAAAAGCCTGCATAACCCCCCAACATACTGAACATTTGGGAGATAAAGTTGTATGGGCGTGGTCGAGTTCTCAGTATTTTGGCACATTGGGTTCATATGGGTATCCACAAAAAATTATCCATATCGATCCATTTTTTCGAGTAGACTCCATACAAAGGTACTCCCGAAATTTTCGTAATTTTGGCGTTTTTCAGTGCAGGACTTCGACCAATTTCGCTGTAATTTGGTAGTTGGTTTTCTTGTTTGGTACCAAATCTCCACACTAATATCGGCCATACAAAGGTACCCCCAAAATTTCAGTATTTTCGGGAGTTTGGACACGTTTTTTTAACGAATTGATTGTAATTTGGCATTTAAAATTGCCATTTACTACGAAAGTCAATTCTATCGAAAATCTTGTTCAAAATTTTCAAGATCTGAATATTTTGGGAGCTACACAATTTTTTTTTTTAATATTTAGTAGGGAGAAATAAAAAAAAATTATGTAGCTCCCAAAATGTGCAGATCATGAAAATTTTGAACAAGATTATCAATAGAATTGACTGTAATTTGGTATGTTGGGTGCCCTATCAATATTGGACAAATTTTTTGGATAGTCCGCATATAACGCTATCCCCCGGTATTTTGAGGATTAAAGAGCAGTTTCCCCTTAACCCATTTTTATACCCTTCACCACACTGTGGTACAGGGTATTATGTCTTTGTACATATGTTTGTAACAGGTATAAGGAAACGAGATAGACCCATCATATTCCATTCCCTTTGAGAGTATGCATAGAATCACTTTCTGAGTCGATTTATTCTTGTCCGTTTGTTGATGTTTAGTTGTAAACAAAGTACAGGTCGCATTTATGATCCGATTTGGATGAAAATCGGTTTGAAATCGGTTACATATAGCTACCATACATATTTTTGATGGATTTCAGGCAAATGTTACACCATAAAATCAAAGTCCGCCCGATTGACATGCAATTTTCCATAGATTTCAGATTTGTATGTGCAGATCATTCCATTTCAATGCCCTTCCAAAGATGTTATGTCTGTTCAATCTACAGGTTATTGTACACGAAATTGCTTGTTTATGTCCAAAAAGTATTGTATCTAAGAAGATTTAACCATTTAGAATGTATCGAGTTAAAGTTTAGAAAGTATCAAGTTACAAAGTGTGGAGGATATCCAATGTTCGGCTCTCCGGAAATGAATGTTGTTTAGTGTTTTAGTAGTGAAAATTCCAATTAAAAGTTGCAGAAATGTAATCGTTTTAATATCGAAAGTTTTACCCACCTTCCAAAATAACTAGTATAATTCCATTTTGGGTTGGGAAGTTAATTTAAAATATAGGGTAAAAAATTTTTCATATGACAGATCAAGAGTCATATGTGAACAACAGTATTTGCAGTCGATTCAAAAATATCTGCTCATAACTGATGGCCCGTAATCAAGGCGTTTCCAAATCAATAGAATACAAATATTTATTTTAAATCTTAAAAAAGTCAACCAATTCGGCGAAACTACTACATTCCAAAAAAATTATTTCACCTTCATCATAATGACAAGGGTAACATCGTCTGATGATGATATTGAAAAATTCAGTTCCAAGATTTCTTTAATGGCTAGACAAGAATCCTGTCAAAAAGTAGTAACAACAAATGACACATGACAATGGCTAAGAAATACAATGTGAGGGCAAAATAATTACATAACAAAAAAACAACAAAAAACATAAAGAAGTGTTGCAAACTATACACCATTGATGTATGTATGTACTCACAAACACATATTTCGCCACAAACCTGTCCACATTGAGGATAAAAACAACAAAGGCAAAAAGGGGAAGCATGAACTGAATTGAGATTCAACACATCACTTAAAATTGTTGGGAACCTTTTCAAACTCATGTCGGTAGTGTCCAGATTTAACCGCAAAATATCCCTGACATTTTCATTCATTTCACACATACATACACATATAGAGTAAAATATTGACTATTGTATTTACAAAAGGATTTTGCCGTTAAACCCCATACACAACCAAAAACCAATAGATCCACTTGTGAAACACTTTAATGGGGATAAAAAGAAAAACGGAAAGAAATTAATTAATTTTTACCTGAGTCATTGTAGTTGTCATTGTCTATGTGTGTGTGTTATGCGGTCATCTCGGCAATCCTCTGCACACACACCCAAATGCAAACATTCAATGCAACACTTAACTTTGAAATGAAAGTCAATAAATGAAATTATTTTTGCATTGTTCAGTATTCAATTTAAATGACTTTTGTTTATTTGTATCCTCCTATACAATACAGGAAATACAAAGTTTGTTATTCCACGTCCACGCTCATTGATATTGCTCTGTTAGATCCCATATGGCCCGTTGTGTTGGAAATTATAGCAAATTAAACAATTCTATAAGTTTAGAAATTTTTTACTCCGTTAGCAACACCTCGAAATATTAATCGGAGACCCATTCTTGATCAGGATAACATTTTATATCTGCCTGTCCGCATGCCTCTTGGAATCGCGATAGAGATCGCAATATTTAATGTAAAACCTAGGATGATTGCTACTATTCCTAGGATGATTGGTATTGGAAAAGAGATATATTGACCACGTTTTGGTATAGCCCTCATCTACAATTTGTATATACCCTTCATACCAAAAATTATGAATATTTGCCCAAGTTTGAAGGTAGCCCCCACATTCCGATACCCCTAATATTTGGTGTTTATGGGCATTTTCGACACGTGTTTCAACCGAATTGGCTGTATTTTGGGTTCTAAATGTGTATCACATGTCCGTACCAAAAATTATTAATATTGATTCCAGTTTTCGGGTAGACACCATATAACACCCCACAACCGAATTGACCTCTATTAGGTAATAATTTTTCATAACTCTTTACCGGTATATTCAAGACTCTATCGTAACACGAGGTTTATTCTAGAAGCCTCCATTAATTTTAGACATTTTGATTGTCATCCTCATGTTGGAGAGAATAAAAAGTTCGGCCTGGTCAAATTTAACATCGTTTTTACTGGTTCTTATTCCTTTAAAGATTTCATTTCAATTTTCGGCATTCTGAAGTTTCCAGAAACGAATACAACGATTCGGCTCTAATTTGACAGGGTGGAAAATATCTGTACCACAAAAATTACACTGTAAGACTAAATCGAGTATATGAAAATTATAGAATTAAAATTTCGCCATAGGTCAAAGTTGGTGTGATCAAGTTATTTTTTTTTTTCTGGCGACCCCATTATACTTGAAGAAATAATCGAGGACACACAAGGTGTCCTTTTTGTCCTTAATTTATTGAGCCGGACTCCAATTATCACAAGATGTGATTTTTCATCTTCGCAAATCTTTCTACAAACAATTATCAGTATCGATCCACGTCATGGTATACCTCCTTTTGAAGAAACTCGAAGTTGGGCTTAAGGGAACCCCCCCCCCCCCCCATTCTCGATTTTATTTTTTCAAGATTTTCAATGGGCTGGTAAATCAAAACCAATGCTTGTTAAGGTTTGTAACTTTACAAATATATAATTGAAGATTTAAAATAGAAGAAAAATAATTTACAAAAAATTTTTGTATTTGTTTTGTTGTTGTTTTTTGTAATTAAAGAAAAGTCCTTATTTTTGATGGCGGGCATGATAACTCATCACTGGAACATCGGAATCCGAAAATTCCGACGGTGTTAGAAATAGTACATGTCTGGCTCTCGTATGAACTAGGATTATTGACTTCGCCCTAAAATTAACAAAATGGTGGACCCTTGAAATATATTTTTGGAAAATCTCCGATTTGTTACCAAAACCCAAGTTAAAAAATAAGGAAGATCTTCACCGATTGGCTTTATCCTAGTTCATACGATAGCTATAGACTCACAGAGAAACGTGTAAAAATTTGAAATCGATTGGGTTATTAGTTTTTGAGTTATCGTGCCCGCCATTCGCAAAAAATTTTTAGAGAAAAACGCGTTTAAAGTTTGAGAAGCCCTTTAGCCGTCACTTGATGCTGACACAATAAATCGGCTATATCATCAAGAGTTCTTGAGATTTTCATTTGAAATTTTGTAGGGACATTCTTTAATTAGTGTAGATTCGAATTATATCAACAAAATTTTTGACCCCGAGAATGGGGGGGTCCCCCTTAAATGAAGCAGCAGAGAAGAAACTCGATACAACAAGATTTACAATAATGTTGGCTACTCCTTGTTTAGGAACTACTTCCAGCTTATGATCTGAGTCCATCAACTTGGGCAAGCGTGTAATGGTAATGATCTTAAGCCTTCAGTGTTCGCTTAAACGAATTAGAGTCGGGGAGTCCAGAACTTGGAGTGCAGCTGATTTTATTGAAATTAAATTGAGCTTAGGTACTACTTATGAGAAGCAAGATCAACGTCTAGTATTGGTTGTATGATAAGGTATTAATATCAGTGATGTAGTTATTGGTACTATTTACAAAATATTTACATAGTTAACCGTTAATTTAAAATGTTTAAAACAGAGTTGCATTTTAGTATTTAAATGGTCAATAAAACATATGTGTTTATACTATAGTAATTAACATTTTAATAAAAATGGAGTTGATCCGCTTCACTTTATAACAGTAACCAATACTTCGAATACTGAAGATATTGGACACCTTTTTCAACCGAATTGACTCTAATTTGATATTTTGTGTACAAATTGGGTGATAAATATTTCTTCCAAAAATTTTAAAAATAGGTAATTCTTTTGGTTATATACCGAATATAAAGGTGCTGCCTCGAAATATATTCATAAGAGCATCTAAATGAATTATTATTGGCATGGGTGAAAAATATATTTGCAGATTTTTTTTAATAAAAGTTTCAATGTTGTAGGTGCAAAACATCATTACTGGAAATGTCTAATATAGGTCCATATAATGATTTCCTGAATATGTAAAGTTTTTTGATATTTCTAGCATCGTTTTCCAATCAGTATGACCATGAAGAGGAACATTTTAATTTATCGACGAATATAAGACCATTTAACAGAAAATGTTGAAAGTAGTCAATCTTTGGGCCATACATCCCCATTTTCGATTTTTTTTAGTTTTTAGGCGATTTTTCGAACAAGAACTATCTGTAGATTAGTTCTTCATTTTCTCCCAGAATAAAAACTTCCTGGTAATGACATAGGCTTCATTTAAACGTCCCTATTTGAAATTCGTACATCATAGAGAAATTTTCCAGTCTGGCCCAACGATGCCTTTTATTTATTTACTTCATCATTCAAGTGGTGTAATATAATTTACTTCATTTTGTCATTCCCTTGTAAAGTTAAAAAAATGTATGTCATTTAATGCTTGATTTCACAATTCAATTAATCTTAATTTTCTTTTCCGAAATTAATTACATTATTGCCTACAGTCATGCGGTGATAATAAATATGGTGACGAACTTATTTACAACAATACAAACAGTAGCGAGTCAGATATTTTTTTGTAATCAATCAATACAGGAGTCAGAATGAAGTCGGGAAATTTTACCAACGAGTACAATACCAAACCGAAGGTTTTGGTGCAGGCGAAGAAAGAATCCTGGTGACAGATACAGACAGCGTGTTGAGGATCTGAAAGGAGCATTTTGAAAAGCTTCTGGTATCAAATAGTGGCGATAAAGAAGATACCCCAGAATCAATAAGAGATGATGGTATAGAGTGTATACCACCTAGCCAAGGTACTCCAGAGTCAATAAGAGATGATGGTATATAGTGTATACCACCCAGCCAAGATGAGGTCATAAAAGCAATTAATCGGCTCAAGAATAATAAAGCAGCAGGAGCCGATGGGTTAGGTTAGGTTTGGGGATGTGCAGTCACATGTGTGACTACAACACTCTGAGACCGGTTAGGTCCGTTGTGATCATCCACAAGAAGAGATACAGCGAAGAGAAGAGACCAAAGACAGATCTGTAGGGGAGAGAAGATTAGTAAATGAAAGGAGTGAAGAATGAATGAATGTCGATGGCCCTATGAGTCAGACAGAAAAAGCGTTACGTGCCAAGGTTGTATGCTCCTAACAACTTTATGTTTCTAATTATGCTGTAGATTAGAGCAGGTTCGGTTGTTGAAAAGAAGCTGAGATCCGGTAGAAAATAAGAACCCATTAGTCTGTGTCGCCTGTAAGCCAGGGCTGGGCAATGACACAGGAGATGCTCAATTGTCTCCGTCTCCTCCTCGCCAACACAGAGTCTGTTGCATCAAGATCCCATTTACTAGTAAAAGCCCTGATGTTGCAGTGACCAGTGATGATTCCCGTCATCACTCTAATTTCAGCTTTGCTCAGGTTCAATAGTGAGTGCGTTCTTTTGGTAGACAGAGTCGGCCAAATTGATCTTGACACGTTGCACCTAGGTTCGTTGTGCCAAAGTTCGCAGGCTGTTTCGTCAAAGAATGCGTCAAAGTTCCTATAGAAAAGACATATGGGTGGTTTGATTGAGTCATCAGTTTCTAGATCGGTGGATTGAGATCCTCGTCTAGCTAGTTCGTCAGCTCTTTCATTACCCAAGATTTCACAATGTCCTGGTACCCAACACAACCGATAGCTATGGTTAAGTTCTTCCAGAGCTGCTCTACACTTGAGGACGGCTTCGGATTTGATGTGACAAGATTTGATGGCTTTAAGAGCCGCTTGACTATCCACAAAGATAGTCACCGGAACAACGACCTCAGTATCCAGATTTTTTATCAATTCCGCTGCCTTCCAGATCGCGAAGATTTCAGCTTAGAAAACACTACAGTTACTATCCAGCTTGTAGGTCAACTCAAGGCCTAACCTTTCACAGTAGGCGCCTGCCCCAGTACCTTCTTCCATCTTGGATCCGTCTGTATAGAAGGCCAGACCGTCCAGAGGAGAGTTACTTCGTTTCCAATCGTCTCTACTAGGAATAACGACATCTACATCGTCCAATCTAAGGATTGGTGGTCCAATGCTATACCTGGTTCATTAAGAACACTACTATGCCCGAAGGTACAGTTCCGCCAGAGTTTTTGTTTATGCAGCCTTAGGGCGCTACGCACAGCCTGACACTTAATGCTGAGGCCCAAAGGCTTGAAGTACAGCATTGCGTTCAGAGCTGCTTGTGGCGTACTCCTTCTGGCCGATGGGTTACCAGCCGAACTATTCAAGACTGGTGGTCAGATGCTGGTCAAGAGCATGAGAAATGCATGCCCAATGAGGAATACATGCCCGATGATTGTGCCAACTATAGAGGAATTAAAGTGCTATCCAATGTGCATTGTGTACGATTGAAGCCAATGGTCAATGACATTATTGGACTATACCAATGCGGCTTCAGACCTGGCAAATCAACCATTGATTTTTACTCTGTGCCAAAGTCATGTCTACGTTCGTCATCCCTGCCAAATTAATGCGGATATGCAGGATAACTTTAAGTGGAACAAGGTCAGCAGTTAAAGTCGGAAAGGACCTATGGGAGCCCTTCAATACCGAACGAGGATTCAGACAAGGTGACAGTCTGATCTTTTTAACGTCCTGCTGAAAAAGGTCATACGAGACGCAAATGTGAACAGAAATGGCACTCTGTACACCAAACAACACATGTTACTCGCCTACGTCGATGACATCGATATAATGGGTCGAACATTGCGAGCGGTAACAGCCACCTTTGAACAAATTAAGAAGGAGTCTGCCAAAGTGGGTCTGGCACAAAAAAACGGTGAGAAGGCCAAGCTGAGGGTATCAACGCGCAAGACGTCCAATAGACTCGGACAAACTGTGGAACTTGAGAACTACAGCTTCGAGGCAGTTAAAGATTTTATATACCTTACCGCCGTAAAAAAAACGAATGACATCAGTTTTGAAATTCGGAGAAGGATTGTAAGGGCCACCTCCCGCCAGACCAAACTCACACTTTACAAGACGCTGATACTACCCGTGCTGTTATATGGATCTGAAGCATGGGTACTTGTGCAAGCACATGATGCAGCTCTTGAAGTGTTTGAAAGAAAAATTCTCCAAAAGATCTGCGGACCGATCTGCGTCGACGGTGAATATCGACGTCGAATGAACAACGAGCTCTACAACTTATACGCAGACATCGACATAGTCAGTCGTATTGAGCTGCAGCGAATACGGTGGCTAGGCCATGTTGTGCGAATGAATGAGAATGCCTCAGCTCAAAAGGCATATAAAAGCGAGCCTACTGAAGGGGAAGGCCACGAATTAGATGGAAAGACCAAGTAGAAAACAACATCTTGGAACGTGGTCTTTCAAATTTGAGGAGATGCGCACAGACGGACGCGCTTGGAAATCTTTTTTAAGCTCGGCTTATGAAACAACCGTTCTGTAACAAGCCAGCTAAGTAAGCCCGTAAATGCAACTAAAAACATAAATGCATTAAAAACTGCAATATTTGTTGAGTGGCACAACATTCTGAACAATGATGACATGCAAAAGTTGGCCCACTTGATGAAAAACGTCTACAATGTGTAGTAGATGTCAAGAGCCGCCATACAAAAAATTAAACTTTTATCTTTGTTCCTGTGAATTTTAATAAGTTCAATTTGTGCTGATTCGTATATCATTCAATTTTGGTAATGCCATATTTGTAACAGCAATGATAGTAAAAATTGGCCATATCGGTCAAGGTTTAGGTATTGTATGATTTTATGTCTATTCAAGCTATAACAACCTTCGAATAAGGTTACATTGCAAAAATCATTCAATGTCTAACTACAAATGAATATTGATGACAGTAG
The DNA here is from genome assembly GCF_032173495.1 of Musca vetustissima. NCBI lineage: Eukaryota > Metazoa > Arthropoda > Insecta > Diptera > Muscidae > Musca > Musca vetustissima. The sequence goes on along the minus strand of NW_026881729.1, from coordinate 69,323 downwards.
CAATAAAAACAAATGACAAACAAGAGCAAAAACCAAAAATAAATTTTCAAAAAAAAATACATACATACATATGTACATAAATATATACACCATATTTCACATCAAAATAAAAATGTGCTTACCACCCGGAACGTAAAAAGAATTTACAAAATTGTTAACAATTCAAATAACAACATTTGATGATGAGCATGATTGTTCCTGTGTAGTAGGGCATGGCATGACATTTCACCAGCAACACCATAACGAGGTCACAGCAACAACCACACAACAATGAAAATCGCAAGGAAAGAAATTTCAACAATTCTGTGGTGGCGACAGTGCAAGTGCACAGCATTTCGCATGTGTCGAATAACACTGTGACGACCCGCTAACCAACACACCAACAAAGAAAACCAACTGGGGGGAAAAAAGCTCCCATCAACCAAACAATGCACAACAATGGAAAACTGCACAGTAGATCCACACACACACACACTCTGCCAGAGTAAATGTGTGAACCGAAACGAAATCGTCTGGCAATGATGATTATGATCTATGATGACTGACTGTGTTGCGAAAAATAAAAATAAACTGCAACTTAAAAATAAAAAGCAAAAAAATAAATAAATATTAGTAGCATCCCAGCCCAAGTGCAGATAAAAATGCAGCAACAGCAGCTGATGATGATGGTGGCAGTTCATCGCCAAGAAAGCCTAGCTAATGCCAAGCACGTTCTATGTGCACATTCAAACAGCAGAGATAGGTAGCTACCATTCCCGAGGAGAATAGCAAAACATGCCAATTGTACTCTGCATTACAACAGATAGCAATAATGCCGCTGATGAGGATTATGTCTTGAATTTACATTGTGTGTGCGTGCGTGCGCACTAAGGCAACAGAAGAAGCAGCAGCAACAACATCATCAAACAATCGTGTTCACCAGAAGCGGGAACAAAACAATATCTGATATTCTAGCAACTGGGATAAGTTCATCTTTGGCTTTGTTTTGTGAAGCAACGAAGTAGTAGCGTAGAACATGACAATGGCTTTGTTAACGCGAAAAAGAAGAAGAAGAAACAACTCGGAGAAAGACAGTGGTATAACTGGGAGAACCTGTAAGTGGGAAATCCTTAAAAATAATGTTCTCCGAGTTTGTTTGTCTATTGAAGTCCTGCGATCCAAAGATGTGTGCATTCGACCGGGAAAAATGTTCAAAAAATTGATTGATTCATGCATATCCGTCCGTCTGTCTGTCCATGTATTCTTGTGAACAAAGTATAGTTTTTTTTTTAAATCGGTTGAGATTTAGATATAGCTCCCATACATATTTTCGCACGATTTTATCTAAATGGTGGACCAAACACCCACTATTTGTCCGATTCCGGCTAAATCTGATACACATTTCCACATACAAATTTTTGTGCGATTTTATACAAATTGTACCCAAAATAATCAATTTTTCATAGATTTCAGAATGGTACGTGTGTGGGTTTTTTAATTAGGTCAAATATCACACTTTTAAATTCGACCTGTTCCATTCCAATGCTTCTCTAAAGATGATATGTCTGTATTATCTACAAAATATTCCATATATTAGGATCTATTGTATGTATCCAAAGTGTTGAAGTAAATCATATAGTCGGCCCCGAACTTTGAACTTTCCTTACTGGTTTTAAAATAAAACAAGTAAAAAACTATCACTTGATGTTGCCTCAGTCTATGGTCTGCGAAGGTCTATGGAATTACACACAGGTTTTATTATTTTTATTGGGAGGTATCAAAAAAAGTGGAACGATGGTTAAAATAAAGTCATGGTTATTATGTAAGGTTGTGCCAAGTTTAGTTCAAATCCGATTGTCGAATAGTAGGAAGATTTTGGACAAAAAATATCAGATTAGTGCCAATCGGTTTAAAACGCAAATAAAGAACCGTTTATGGGGGCTACCCTGAAACGTGGGTCAATATTTTGGTACTCAATGAGAATTCCAAATATAAAACTTCAGCCATTTTGCTTCGAAAATGTGTCCAAACACGCCAAAACATCGACATTTGATGGACCCTACCTTAACCCGTAAGGAAAGTAGTAAAGTCGGACGGGGCCGACTATATGATACCCTTCACCACTATGGGTATATTAAACAGGACTATTAACATGAAATTGGATGAAATAAAATATGTGATATTTATCTAAATGTGAATCTACCTTGATCTATCCATAAACATGTCATTCGTTTGTTGCAATGGGACAAAAGTATGTAAATCGACTTCAAACAAATATAAATAGGTCATCCGTTGGGCTATATCTGTACTTCTAGAAAACGCAACTACGTAATTCTATGCTCAATTTTGTAAGTTGTGCAAAATTTGATGTCAATCTGACTAACATGAGCAGTTTGATGCCCAATTTACTTGAAATCGGGCTATATATTTTCGCCCGATTTCAAGTAAATTGGGAAGCTTTAGGTTATACTAATTTCAGAACGTTTTGTTCCTATTGGTTCCTTGGTGCGTCAATTACTTAAAATCAATCTACAATAAAAGGGAGCTATATCTAAATCTAGGCCGATTTTCACGAAACAAAGCAGACATCACTCTAGGCTCAATTCAGTACGTTATGCCAAATTTCGTGCAAATCGAAGGATATATAGGGACGTTGGTGCACCATTTACATGAAATCGGACGAAACTATATATGTGAGCTTTATCTAAATCAGGACCGATTTTCTCAAAACTTGGTAGACATCACTCTAAGCTCAATTCAGTACGTTATGCCAAATTTCCTGCAAATGGAAGGATATATATGGACTTTGGTGCACCATTTACATAAAAGCTGACGAAACTATATATGGAGCTATATCTAAATAAGGACCGATTTTCTCGAAACTTGGCAGACATCACTCTAGGCTCACTTCAGTACGTTATGCCAAATTTCCTGCAAATCGATGGATATATAGGGACTTTGGTGCACCATTTACATGAAATCGGACGAAACTATATATGGGAGTTATATCTAAATCAGAACCGATTTTCACGAAACAAGACAGATATCACTCTAGGCTCAATTCAGTACGTTGTGCCAAATTTAGTGCAAATCGAAGGATATATAGGGACTTTGGTGCACCATTTACATGAAATCGGACGAAACTATATATGGGAGCTATATCTAAATCTGGACCGATTTTCTCAAAACTTGGCAGACATCATTCTAGGCTCAAGTCAGTACGTTATGCCGAATTTCGTGCAAATCGAAAGATATATAGGGATTTTGGTTCACCATTTAGATAAAATCGAACGAAACTATAAATGGGAGCTATATCTAAATCTTTACCGATTTTATCGAAAATTGGCAGACATCATTCTAGGCTCAATTCAGTACGTTATTCCAAATTTCGTGCAAATCGAAGGATATATAGGGACTTTGGTGCACCATTTACATGAAATCGGGCGAAACTATATATGGGAGCTATATCTAAATCTGGACCGATATTCTCGAAACTTGGCTTAATTCAATACGTTATGCCAAATTTCGTGCAAATCGAAAGATATATAGGGACTTTGGGGCACCATTTACATGAAATCGGACGAAAGTATATATGGGAGCTATATCTAAATCTGGACCGATTTTCTCGAAACTTGGCAGACATCCTTCTAGGCTCAAATCAGTACGTTATGCCGAATTTCGTGCAAATCGAAAGATATATAGGGATTTTGGTGCACCATTTACATAAAATCGAATGAAACTATATATGGGAGCTATATCTAAATTAGGACCGATTTTCTCGAAACTTGGCAGACATCATTCTAGGCCCAATTCAGTACGTTATGCCAAATTTCGCGCAAATCGAAGGATATATAGGGACTTTGGTGCACCATTTACATGAAATCGGGCGAAACTATATATGGGAGCTATATCTAAATCTGGACCGATATTCTCGAAACTTGGCAGACATCACTCTAGGCTTAATTCAATACGTGATGCCAAATTTCGTGCAAATCGAAAGATATATAGTGACTTTGGGGCACCATTTACATGAAATCGGACGAAACTATATATGGGAGCTATATCTAAATCATCATTCTAGACCTAAATGATTAGGCTGTACCAAATTTCATGCAAATCGAAAGATATATAGGGACCGTTTACATTAAATCGGTTAAATATATATGGGAGCTATATCTAAATCTGAACCGATTTTTCCCAATTTCAATAGGGTTCGTCCTTGGGCCAAACAAATGAGCTGTGCCAAATTTCATCCAATTCGGATCATAAATGCGACCTGTACTTTGCTCACAAAAATACATGGACAGACGGACGGACGGACATGCGTAAATCGACTTAGAAAGTGATTCTATGCATATTCTCAAAAGGAACCATGTGTCTATCTCGTTTCCTTTTGCCTGTTACAAACATATGCACAAAGACATAATACCCTGTACCACAGTGTGGTGAAGGGTATAAAAATGGACCATTATTGATATTTATGAATAGGAAAATTTGCTACCCAATCAGAACCCAAAATATCAAAGGACAGCCAATTCGGTTGAAAAGGTGCCTAGAATTCCTAAAATACCTAAATTAGGGGATACAGGAAACGGAAACAAACTCCGCTTTTTAGTGGAGAGTATAAAACAATAATATATAATATAACCAGTGAGCGGAGCAGTATAGTCGGACGGGGCCAACCATATGATACCCTACACAACTACCACGGAACGCTAACTCTCTGCGGATGTTTATTCCTAGGCAATATTTCGTGATATTTGCACCCTCTTGCTCGATTAGAGGTCCACAGCGTCTCTTCTTCCTTGCACTGACATATTTTCCGAATATTACCAATATTCAGTACATTACTTCTAATTATGTACTTGTCCAAATTCCCTTCACCGTGGGTTGTGTTATAATGTTTCTCTTATTACTATGGCCTATAGATCGACTCGAAAAAAAATCCGGTCCACTTCATCCCAAAATTATTATCTGATCATTACCGAAAAATATAGGCTATATTTCCACCCTCTAGTGTGGTAATGGGTTACTAACTATTGTATGAATACACAAGTACCTGTAAATATTTAAATGTAATAATTAATACAACAATATAATTGGTATCAATGTAAAGGTCAACAACTCCTCTTGGATATATAATCAAATTCTCGGATCTATGTCCTTCACGAGTAAATATATACGCCGTAGAATACAAAATTTGTCATTTTTCACACAAAAGTCAGGGTATATTTGACCCGCTAAATATTGTCCACTCTTTATCAAAACACGCATGCTTATTCTTTGGCCGATCACCTCCTTCATGCAAAAATTCGCTATGTTTGGGCCATAATTGAGGCTTCTGGAGCGACCAAAAAAATTGACAAAAATTAAGTGGTCCATTTGGTCCATTTCATCCCCTAAATATTAACCAATATTTTCCAAAATAGGGTTTTTCATTGGGCCGAACCCATCCTACATGCAAAATTTCGTGAAGATTGGTCTATAACTATGGCCTGTATCGTGTTTACAAAATATAATGGACGGACGGACACACATGTCTAGATCGACTCAGCTAGTCGAGATATGACGATCGGTATACATAAAGGTTGGGTCTAGGACCAATATTTCGCGACGTTACAAACTCTTGGGGCTGCACAAAGCTATAATACCCTGACAACATAGTTGTGTAGGGTATAAAAAGTGCTGCTCAAAACATTTGCAACATCGGAATCCGAAAATTCCAACGGTGTTAGAAAGGGTCTATGTCTGGGGTCACCTTTAATGATAAACTATGTCATTTGGGATTTTGTTCCTCTGATTATTCAGGTCAACATAGACATCCCACTTTTTTTTCATTATGCAATTTACCGAAGTTTCTCTATTAGATTTAGGTCAGGTGATTGACCAACATTTTTCATTGGATGCCCATTGTTTTATAACCTTAGACGTGTGATTTATGTCATTATCGCATTGAATCACCCATGAACGAGTCATATTCCAAGGCATTACGTCAGATAAAATATTTTGGTAATCTTCTGAACTTATAATTCCAGCGATTTTATGAATTGGTTCAATTTCCAAACCACAACGTTGCCTCCACCATTTTTAACTGAACCCTTTGTATATGTTGGGTTGAGACTTTCGCCTTTTGTCCTACGAACTGTGCAAATTAAATTTTGATTCTACAGAAAATATAACACATTTCCATTTCTGCAAATAAAATTGAAGACCTTTTTATGTTTAACTAGCATATGCCCACAACTTCGTTAGCGAATGTAGGAAATATTTCAAAATGTATTAATATATTATTTTATTTTCAGAGAAAATTGGATATGTCTGAAAAACAATCCACACATTAATATAAATTAAATAATAAATTTGAGTACCATTTAGTACCAAACTTTATGATTCGAGCTCTAAAGGTTCACCCAAATCCAAATTTTCCATTTTGCTCATATTATTTCCATAAGTACCCTCCTCAAGCATATAACATACCCCGATCCTATACCCCCACAATGATTCCAAATTCAAATTTCACCCCACACAATGATTCCAAATTCAAATTTCAGCAAACCTACACCCCGACAGTGATTCTAAATCTAAGATTCAGGATTCCAACTCCATAGGTTCACCCACAATTCAAATTGTATCATCGTTTGAATATCACAGTCGTTTGAATTTCCAAAACTTCATACATAACCCAAACCAACACCCCCACAGTGATCCTAAATCTAACTATCAGGATTCCAACTTTATCGGTTAACTCACAACACAAATTGTACCAAATTTAGTACACAGTAGTATACTTACCCCAAACCTACACCACCACAGTGAACCTAAATATAAGTTTTAGGATTGGTTCACCCACAATTCAAATTGTACCAAATTTAGTACATAGTTGTACAAATTTCCAAAACTTCCCACATATCCCAATCATACACCCCCACAGTGACCCTAAATCCAAGTTTCAGGATTCCAACTCTTTCGGTTCACCCACAATTCAAATTGTAACAAATTTAGTACAAAACTTCCAGCATACCCCAATCACACACCCCTACACTGATACTAAATTTAAGTTTTAGGATTCCAACTCTATCGGTTCACCCACAATTCAAATTGTACTAAATTTAGTACATAGTAGTAGCAAATCCAAATCTTCCTACATACCCCAATCATACACTTCCACAGTGTTCATAAATCAAAATATCAGGATTCGAACTCTTACGGTTCACCCAAAAATCAAATCGTACTAAATTTGGTACATAGTAGTACCAATTTCCATACCCTCCTACATACCCCAATCCTACACCTCCACAGTGATCCTAAATCAAAATTTCAGGATTCCAACTGTATCGCTTCACCCACAATTCAAATTGTACCAAATTTAGTACACATTAGTAGACATTTCTAAAACTTCCTACATATTTCAATTTTACACCTTTAATATTATTTTCTTATTATTATTTTCTTAAAGGAATCCTGACCCCAATCCCACACCCCTACAGTGATCCTAACTTAAAATTTTATTGTTCCCGCTCTATCGGTTCACCCAAATCGAAACTGTACCGATTATAGAACGATTTAGTACTTTTCGTACACATAAGTAACAAATTTCCAAAACTACCTTCATATCCCAATCCTACACTCCGACGGTAATTTTAATTTCAAATTCCAGGATTCCAACTCGATTTGTATCTTCAAATTAAATTTGTACCAAATATAGTTTCTTATAGTACTTTTCATACACACGAGTACACGTTTTCAAAACCATCTCCTTAAATATACCCTACTTCTCAACCTTAATTCACACTCCAAATTTTATGATTTTAACGCAATCCGTTCACATGCTACAGAATTGTACCAAATTTAGTACATGTTCATACTTTTCGGATAGTTATAGTTCGAATTTCCAAAAATCCTTTGGTACATCTATCCTACACTCCATCAACGACCACCAAACCAACTTTCCCCCGATTCGCCAAATACAAATGGCATCACATTTAGTACTTTTTAGTACTTTTCGTACCGTTCTCGTACGAGTTTCCAAAAACCCAGACTTATCTGTCACATTTGGACCAAAATTTCAAGATTCTAGCTTCAGCCGTTTCGTCTGGGCGTTGATGAATCGTTATATCAGTCAGCCAGTCAGTCAATCACTTTACTCTTTTATTAGTATAGATTACAGCTCTGAATGATCAAAGCCAGACTTCTATGGCCTTACACCTGATCGTTTGCTTAGATATATTCAGTTGAAGTGATTTTCTTATTTCGGTGGATTGTTGTATAATTATTTTAATTTGAAATAGTCGTACGTTTTGTTCCACCACTTTGTACTGCCTTTGTGTTTCTGCTTTCTATGACACGGCATTCTGTTGATTTATGGACATAATACTTTTCAGATATTTTAATTTGGGAAACAACTTTTTTTATAATCGCCGATAATTTCCTTTTTATACCCTCCACCATAGTATGGAGGGTATATTAGTTTTGTTTTTCCGTTTGTAACGCATCGAAATAATCATTTCCGACCCTATAAAGTATATATATTCTATGACGATCTAAGCATGTCCGTCGGTTGTAATCACTCTAGCGTCTAAACGAATTGAGGTAGCTCGCCAAGATTTTGCATAGAGTCGTCTTTTGTCTGCAGGCAGGTCAAGTTTGAAGATGGGATATATCGGTCCACGTTTAGGCATAGCTCCCATATAAGGGTACACCCCCATTTTCGGTATTTTGAGGTTCTTGATCTCGTTTTTCAACCGAATTCGCTGAAATTTGGTAATTTGAGTTTTTATTGGGTAGCAAATCTTCCCACCAAAAATTATAAATATATGTAAATTTTTTCGGATAGCCCCCATATAAGGGTATCCCCCAATTTTAGGTATTTTTGAGTTCCTGAACACGTTTTTCAACCAAATTCGCTGAAATTTGGTACATTGGGTTCTTATTTGGTGCCAAATATCTAAACTAAAAATTATAAACATCGGTCCACTTTTTCTGATTTTCGATATTTGTAATTAAGTAATTTGAATTATTATTGCGTAGCAAATCGCTCCACAAAAAATTATAAATATAGGTCCATTTTTTCGTTTTTTTCATATTTGAGGTTCTTGAGCGAATTCGCTGAAATTTGGTATTTTGCAGTCGAATATGGTAACAAATCTCCCCACCAAAAATTATTAGTATTCAGCCCTTTTTAGGGATAGTCCCCATATAACCCCCTTTTTATATTAAAATAGTTATCTGATTAGTTCCTTTTGTTGGGATTGGGTAGTCGTTACGTGGAATAGTCAATTTTTACCCTACAAAGACGTTTTAGCCATCAGTTGTAAGTTTCCGCCTTCTAAAGATATTGTGATAAAAACCCAAACATGACAATAATGAAATATATCGGGGAAATTTGGTACCCAATAAGAACCCAAGGTACCAAATTTCAGCCAACTCGGTTGAAAACCGCGCCCCCTTATATGGGGGCTACCCGAAAAAAAATGACATCTTGGCATCTCCTCAATATAGTGATAACTCCTGAAGGAAAGAATTAACATAAACAATTAAAATATTGGGTTCAAAATTAGCATATACCGGTCATTAATTAGGTATACCCCTCATATAATGATATCCCCAAATATTCACTACTTCCTACACTATGTAATCAATATTGGTCCCCCTTTAGGCATAGCCTCATATAACTTTGTAATCTAAAATTACAGTAGTTTGAAGATTTTATATTTTTTTATGCGTTATCAGTCCACTTTTGGAGCTTTCAGATTTTAGGGAAAATCCTCATTAAAATTGCTGAAATTTGTATTTGGTGTACATAATGGTTTACATAAATCGGTTTGTAGAATTATCGATATATGCCCACTTTTTGGTATGTTCCCTATATTTTCATTGCATGTATCCGTCAGTATAACTATGGTGGAGGGTATCCAAAGTTCGGCCCGGCCGAACTTAACGCTTTTTCACTTGTTAATGTTCTCAATATATTTATTGCCACCCATTTTATCGACTTTTTCAAAAATATACCATTAATGCCCAACACCGATAATCTTGTTACGAAATCATGTAACCAATTCAATAAAATTGCTTCGTTTTTCTTTACTAACATTATCAGGGTCTGTTTTTAGCCCATATTCTTTAAAAGATTCTCGAAATATTGCCATAGACAAGGAAAAAATACAAAGTGTATTATGGAGTTGCAAATGTTTAGAGCAGGCCCCAATACTTTTTTTATATTCTTGGGAAAAATAACAACAACCTATTGGAATAAATTATTATTTTTTTTCAAGTATTATTTAGAAAGATGGCTTATCAACGATTTTTTTAAATATAAATATAAAATTATAAAACCCTTCAAATCTTAGTTTTGCCTCATTTTATTGGCCGGCAGTTCTAGTTGCAAATGTTTTGAGCAGCACTAAATATATGAGCCATTTTGTGCATAGTGTTGCCGAAGTGATCCCAAGAGGTACTTAATAGGAGTCCATCAGGCTCTCAAAGAACACTCCGCTTGTAACCTCTGCAACTATCATGTAATAACCACAGTGAATTTTTTTTTATTTTCATTTTCCGAACAGCTAACCGCAAAACTAAAAGACAAATAACAATGTTAAGGCTGCTGTAGCACATGTTTGACATTACCGTGACCCCCAGCAGCAGCATTATTGGTTGGGATTGAGCGGCAACGGAGTATCTGCTTGGAACACAAATCATGTCTTTTTCATTGTTTCCTTTGGCTGCAGCGAATGATGGCTTTGTTTTTGTTGTTGTTTATACTTTATCATGGCATAAGCATAGACACAAACAATTATCGTTTTTTTAGATACTGTAAAACGAAATCGTTTCTTTCAACGATGGGAAAAACTATGGAAAAAAATGAAATATGAATGCTGTGAAAGCACAAACGAAAACAGAAAAAAACAAACCCCAACATTAAGTAAACAATATAAAGCAAAACAACAACTAAAAAATAGGAATATTTGATTTATATTTAAATATTAAACAATTCCAAACAAAATAAAATATAATAAATTCTATTGCTACAAATCCAACAAAAAATAATAAAAACAAACACAATCATAATACATATGAAGCACGAGCAACAACACCCACACATACATGACGTCCTCACAACAACGAAGAGCAACAACAAAAAAATAGTTCAAAAAACATTTAATTTTCCCCCGCAAAACAACGTTTGATGTCTACCGTCTGTGTGGGTGTTTGTGTGATGTTTTATTCCTTTTGGGGTCGGGGACATAATAAATTATTTAAATAAAATTTGTAATTATTTCATTTGAGATTCATTTGTCTAAATGAGATGCGAAAAAACCAAAACTATTAACCACATAAGTTTATCAAATTTATTCAATTGGAATTTTAAAAAATGTTCGATTTGATACAAATCAAGTGTAGCTTGTGGTTGGTTCTTTGCATTTCAAAATTTTGTTTACCACAAAAGTGGCTAAGGAGAAAAAAATTTACATTTTTTGCACTGAATATTATATTAGAATAAAGTTCTTTTGTTGTTGTTATTTTTTGGTTGTATAAATAATATATCCTACATAAATAATTTAAAGTATTACCAGACATAAAATAAATTTTGAGATTTTTATATATTCAATTGATAAATAGTATATCATTTTTGAATTGACATTTTTAATGAATTAAATTAAAGTTAATAGACCGATTATTGTTATACCCTACACAACTATGTTGTCAGGGTATTAAAGCTTTGTGCAACCCCAAAAGTTTGTAATGCCGCGAAATATTGGTCCTAGACCCACCTTTAAATATACCGATCGTCATATCTCGACTAGCTGAGTAGATCTAGACAGGTGTGTCCGTCCGTCTGTCCATTATAATTTGTAAACACGATACAGGCCACAGTTATGGACCAATCTTCACGAAATTTTGCATGTTGGATGGGTTCTGGCCAATGAAGACCCTATTGTTTTTGGTAAAGATCGGTTAATATTTAGGGGATGAAATGGACCAAAAACTTTATTTTTGTCGGTTTTTCTGGTCGCTCCAGAGGTCGCAATTATGACCCAAACACCGCGAATTTTTGCTTGGAGAAATGGATCGGGCCAGAGAATAAACATGCATGTTTTGATAAAGATCGGTCAATATTTAGCGGGTGAAAATGTGAAAAATGACAAAATTTGTATTTTATAGCGTATATATTTACCCATGAAGAACAAAGACCCAAGAAGTTGATAGCATATCCAAGAGGAGTGGTTGACCTTTAAATTGATACCAGTTATATGGTCGTATGTACTCAGATGTGGGAGTTACACTTAAATATTTACAGGTGCTTACGTACTGAGATATTATTTAGTAACCCATACCACACTAGTAGGCGGAAATACAGCTCTAATCGCTTTGAAATTTTCCATGATGATCCAGGTATGGCCAAGCACCGATGATTATCAGATAATAATTTTGAGATGAAATGGACCGAAAATTTATTGTATCCTACACAACTATATTGTCAGGGTATTATAGCTTTGTGCAGCCCCAAGAGTTTGTAACGTCGCGAAATATTGGTCCTAGATCTACCTTTAAGTTTCATGATGGTTTGAGATAACTAATGGTACATAGGTACATTCCAAAACATATTTCACCACCTCAAAAATAGAACCACAAAGTAAATGTGAGAGTTTCATTATACGAAATATTATAATAACGCAAAATTATGTTAACTTCTCATGAATATTCAATTCCGATGATAGTTGTGTAGGATATCATATGGTCGGCCCCGTCCGACTATACTACTTTCCTTACTGGTTTTATTTTTCTTTTGTGATCTACATATATAATATTCAAAAAAAAAAAAATTTGTATTTAAGCCACTTACTTAGCTGGATTATGACAGAATGGTTGTTCCATAAGCGGAGCTTAAAAAAGATTTCCAAGCGCATCAGTCTTGTGTGCATCTTATGCGCATTTGAAAAACCATTTCCGCGATATTGTCTTCTACTTGATCTTCTACTGATTGACCCATAGATCTTCCGGAGAATTTTTCTCTCAAACACTCCAAGAGCTGCTTCATCTGCTTGCGCAAGTACCCATGCTTCAGAACCATACAACAGCACGAGTAATATCAACGTCTGGTATAGTGTGAGTTAGGTCTAGCGAGAGGTGGCTTTGCTTTTGAGTTGCTTACTTAGACCATAATAGCATCTGTTGGCCAACACTATTCTCCTCCGAATTTCAAAAGTGATGTCATAAGTTTTATTTATGGCGGTACCGAGGTATAAAAAATTGTTGACTACCTCAAAGCTGTAGTTTCGAGTTCCACAGTTGGTCCGAGTCTACTGGACATCTTGCGCGTTGATACCATCAGCTTGGTCTTTTCGTCATTTACTGCTAGTCCCAATTTGGCAGACTCCTTCTCAATTCGTTCAAAGGTGGCTGTTACCGCTCGCAATGTTCGATCCATTATGTGGATGTCGTCGGCAGAGTGTCATTTCTGTTTACATTTGCATCTTGTACTTCCCTACCAGCAGGATGTTAAACAGGTCACACGACACACTGTCACCTTGTCTGAATCCTCGTACGGTATTAAAGGGCTCCAAGAGGCGACTTTAACCGCTGACTTTGTGCCACTTAAAGTTATCTTGCATAGCCGTATTAATTTTGTAGGAATGCCTAACGCAGGCATGGCTTTAAACACCTCTGAACGGATAGGGCTGTCGAATGCGGCTTTACAGTCGACTATTTGGTGAGATGTGTCTATGTGTTTTTCGTGAGTCTTTTCCATGATTTGGCGCAGAGTTAAAATCTGGTCAATGGTGGATTTGCCAGGTCTGAATCCGCACTGAATTGAATAGTTCGGCTGGTAATTTATCGGCACCTGCTGCTTTATTGTTCTTTTGCCGATTAAATGCTACTCTGATCGCGTATTTGGCTTGGTAGTATACACTCTGTACAGTCATCTCTTTTTGGTTCCTGGGGCATGTTCTTCTATTTGATACCAGAAGCTTTTCAAAATGCTCCTTCCAGATCCTCAATACGCTATCTGTCACCAGGATTGCATCTTCATCTCTACAGGAGGACGTGCCAGCACCAAAGCCTCCGATTTGGTGTTTTACTAATTGGTAAAAATTGGTAAAATTTCCGGACTAAATTCTGACTCCTGTACATCTCAATTCTGACTCCTGTACATCTCGATTTGCTCACGCTCACACTAATGATTTTCTTGTTCTTTCTTCCATTTTCTGAAAATAAGTTTCTCCTCCCTACTTTTCTCTCGATAATTTTCCATCGCATTATGTGTTGCTACTGTCTGCAGGGTTGCCCTTTACGTTACGTACCATGGGTTTATTGATGGTGATTTTTGGTACCCAAGTGTTGCTTGTGCTACAGTTTGTAGGGATTGGACAACTCTTTGCCATTGTGCTTCTATATTATTATCGGGACAAGGAGTCTGCTACATTAAGACGAGTGCAAATGTTGTTTCCTACAAGGTAATGGTCCGAATCGATATTCGTTCCTCGTATCGAGCGATAAATCAAATTAATCACAACATAATCAATTTTATTTATCGTTCCTTGATCAGGAGAAATTCAGGTGGCCTTGTGTATATCGAGATGCTTGAATCTGGTGCTGCTACCTACCTCATTTTTTGCTGCCGTGAAGTCAATCAAACTCATGCCGTTGACAGATGTTTTTTCATGGAGGCTTGATTTTCCGACGGTGGGATCAAAAATATTTTCCCTACCGATTTTTGCAATAAAATCTCCGAGCAGAATTTTAATGTCATGGCCAGGGCAGCGGTCATATGTTGTTTCTAGGCGCTCGTAAAATATGTCTTTGGTCTGTTCATCTTTATCTTCGGTCGGAGCATGGACGCAAATAAGACTGATTTAGAAGAACTTCGCTTTTATACGAATTATAACAATTCGTTCATCTACTGGAGTGAATCTGGAGACGAGGTCTTTTATTAACCTGTTAACCATAAATCCGCAGCCAAATTCATTTCTCGTTTCATGGTAGCTATAATACAGTGCGTAATCGTCTGATTTACTTACGCCCGTCCATTTCCACCGCATTTCCTGCAAGGCAATAATATTGGCTTTGTACTTCTTGAGTACATCCGCCACAGCGAGAACCGCGCCTGATCAGCACAACGAGCGCACATTCCAAGTGCAAATTCGCAGATCGTGGTTCTTTATACGTTTGCGGGAGTCATCAACTTTAGTGGGTTTGGTTTTCTTTTTTGTTCCTTCACATATCAGCTCACTATTTCAACGGATGATGAAAGTAGCTAACCCATGTGACACCGCGCGGAGATCAATGTCCACAATTGATATGAAAGAGGCTGGGCTTCGCCATGTTAAAAACCATCAGAGCCATTGCTTGGTATCTAACATCCCCTACGTCACTTTGTATTAGCTAGTAGCATACATTTAATATTTGTTTAGCACTCATTTAAACAAAAATTTCATTATTTATAGAACTATAAAAACACGCGCTGTAATTAATAGAACTCATACGTCACCTGCTCCAATTTTCCATTCATTAAGCATTTGTTTTATAATTTTATTATGACTATCACACACACTAACACACCTTCACATTCTAGCTAGCAATTATCTGTTGTTTCCACATGGATCATTGATTTCACAGAGATGTCTTTATATACGTATGTGTGTGATAATAAAATGTTGTTATATATTTATTAATGTCGATCCTAGTATTAATAATAATCGTCATACGTCATATGAGCAACACATTTTGTTTGTTAATTCATAAAATCAAAATCTCCGCTATGACATTAATGACATGTTACTATGAGACCTTGCGATTTATATTTGAAATGAAAAAAGAAACATAACAACATCTGTCTGTTTCAAAAAAAAAAAAAAAAAATAGACGCTTGCTTATTATTAATATTTATGAGAAATTATTATCTACTGCTTGGATTTGTTGGAATCTAAATGTGTCGAAATAAATTGTTGAATGAAATTTTGTGAAAACAATTTATGATTTCAAAAAATATATTTTATAATCTTTATTTAGTTTTAGATGATTTTTCTATTAAGGACAAATCTAATGGGAAATTACTTAAATGTCAAGTAGTTACTTTCATTTAAAATATTTTCTATTGATAAAAATCCCATCTGAAGCGGACATAGTTATGGGAAACTTTATTTTATTTAATAAACAGAGGAGCATACGATATGAAGATCCTCGTCTTCTTTTTACCGGGATGTGAAACACTCCTTGTATTATGTATGCCACTCTCGAACGGGCCGAACTTTGGTTACCCCCCCAAATGGGTAAACATACAGGCACTTGCATGAAAATATTGGGAACATATCAAAAAGTGGAGCTATACCGATAATTCTACAAACCGATTTATAAAAATATCAGAATTTGTTAATGGGGATATTTCCTAAAATCTGAAGACCCCAAAGCGTGGACAGATACTGATAACGCACATAAAATCCTCAAACTACTGTAATTTAGATTACAAAGTTATATGAGCCTATGCCTAAAGGGGGACCTATCTTGATAACATAGTTTAGGAATTAGCGAATATTTCGGGTTATCATTGTACGAGGGCTTATGCCCAATTAGTGACCGATATATGTAAATTTCAAACCCAATATTTTAGTTTTGTATCTCTCAATCCCGTATACTAATGTAAATACACTTATATGGGGACAATCCCAACACACGTAACTAATCAGCTAAATATTTTAATATAAAACCAGTAAGAAAAGTAGTAAAGTCGGACGGGACCGACTAAATGGTACCCTTCACCCCTTTTGCTATATTCAACAGATGAATCCTAACAGACGTTGAAGGATCATAAACACGAAAATGGATCCATAAACATGTCATTCTGCAACCTATACTAGATTTTTCATTTGGTCAGATAGAGTTGCTATATATACTATAGTATATATATATATATATATACATATATAAAGCCAATACATTTCAACGAAACTTGCAAGAGATTAACTTATATTAACTACAGTTCATTGTACAAAATTGTGTGACAATCGGACAAACTTTGGGTCTTTAGTGCACAATTTACATAAAATCGGAAGAAAAGATATATAGGAGCTATGTCGAAATCTGAATCGATTTTCACGATTTGCAAATCGAAATATATATAGGGACTTCGATACACCATTTACATTAAATCGGACGAAAAAATATATGTGAGCTATATCTAAATCTGGACCGATTTTCAGGAAACTTAACAAACATCATGCTAGACAAAATTCATTACGCTATGCCAAATATCGTGCAAAACGAAAGATATATAGGGACTTTGATACACCATTTACATTAAATCGGACGAAAATATATATGGGAGCTATATCTAAATCTGGACCGATTTTCAGGAAACTTGGCACACATCATTCCAGACTCAATTCAGTACGCTATGCCAAATTTCGTGCAAATCGAAAGATATATAAAGACTTTGGTACACATTTACCTTAAATCGGACGAAAATATATATGGGAGATATATCTAAATCTGGACCGATTTTCAGGAAACTTGACACACATCAGCATATACCTAATTCATTACGCTATACTGAATTTCGTGCAAATCGAAAGATATATAGGGACTTTGGTACACCATTTACATTAAATCGGACGAAAATATATAGGGGAGATATATCTAAATCTGGACCGATTTTCATTACATTTTGCTGAATTTCGTACAAATCGAAAGATATATAGGGACTTTGGTACACCATTTACATTAAATCGGACGAAAATATATATGGGAGATATATCTAAATCTGGACCGATTTTCAGAAAACTTGGCACACATCATTCCAGACTCAATTCAGTACGCTATGCCAAATTTCGTGCAAATCGAAAGATATATAAAGACTTTGGTACACCATTTACCTTAAATCGGACGAAAATATATATGGGAGATATATCTAAATCTGGATCGATTTTCAGAAAACTTAACACACATCAGCCTATACCTAATTCATTACGCTATACTGAATTTCGTGCAAATCGAAAGATATATAGGGACTTTGGTACACCATTTACATTAAATCGGACGAAAATATATATCGGAGCTATACCTAAATTTTAACCGATTTTTCTCAATTTCAATAGGGTTCGTCTTTGGGCCAAATAAGTGACCTATGCCAAATTTCATCCAATTCGGATCATAAATGCGACCTGTACTTAGTTTACAATTTAACATGGACAGACGGACATACGTAAATCGACTCAGAAAGTGATTCTATGCATATTCTCAAAAGGAACGATGTCTCTATCTCGTCTCCTTTTGTATGTTACAAACATGCGCACAAAGACATAATACCCTGTATCACAGTGTGGTGAAAGCGTATAAAAATGGGGGTTATATGGGAACTACACTACTAGTTATTTTTGGTAAGGAGTTTTTTTGCCATATGCTACTACAAAATACCAATTGCTGGGAATTGGGTTGAAAACCGCGCTCAAGAACCAACGCCCTATAAACCCCCAAAATACCCTAGGGGTGTACCGTTATATGGGGGCTACCATAAAAAGTGGACCGATATTTATATTTTGTAGTGGAGATACTTGGTACCTAAAAAAAAACCAATGTAATCAAATTTCTGCGGATTCTCTTGAAAAGCGCGCTCAAGAACCCAAAAATATCGAAAATTATGGGTACTCTTATGTGGGGGCTACAAGGAAAAGTGGGCCGATATTTATAATTTTTCGTGGAGATATGGTGAAGGGTATAAAAACTCTAGGAATCGCAAAAAGTCGTAAGAAAAGAAGACTTATTGTAGATAAGATATATAAAAAAGCAATTAAAAAACCAGTGAGCGGAGCCGTATAGTCGGACGGGGCCGACCATACGATACCCTACACAACTACCACGGAACTCAAATTTTCTGCGGATGTATATTCCGAGCCTGGGCAATAATTCGTGATATTTGCCCGATTAGTGGTAAACAGCAACTTTTCCGCAAACTGACATATTTTCCGAATATTACGAGTATTCAGTACAACTATTGTCCAGATTCCCTTTACCGTGGGTTATGTTGTGATGTTCGGCTTTCATTTGTGGTCTATAGATCGACTCGATAATAACACACAAAAATTAAGTTTTCGGTCCACTTCATTCCAAAATTATTATCTGATCATCACCGAAAATTATAGGCGTTGTCCTTGACTATAACTGGAACCTCATGGAACATTTCAAAGCGATCAGCGCTATAGTTCCGCTATCTAGAGTTATAATGGGTTACTAAATAATATACGAATACGGGTCTATGTCCTTCAGGGGTAAATATATACGCTATAGAATACAAATTGTGTCATTTTTCACACAAAAGTCAGGGTCCATTTGACCCACTAAATATTGACCGATCTTTATGAAAACAGGCATGCTTATTCTTTGGCCTGATCCCCTTCTCCATGGAAAATTTCACGATGTTTGGGCCATAATTGCGACCTCTGGAGTGACCAGAAAAACCGGCAAAAATTTAGTATTTGGTCCATTTCATCCCCTAAATATTAATCGATCTTTCCCAAAAACAATAGGGGTCTTCATTGGCCAGAACCCATCCTACATGCAAAATTTCGTGAAGATTGGTCCATAATCGGACGAAAATATATATGGGAGATATATCTAAATCTGGACCGATTTTCAGAAAACTTGGCACACATCATTCCAGACTCAATTCAGTACGCTATGCCAAATTTCGTGCAAATCGAAAGATATATAAAGACTTTGGTACACCATTTACCTTAAATCGGACGAAAATATATATGGGAGATATATCTAAATCTGGATCGATTTTCAGAAAACTTAACACACATCAGCCTATACCTAATTCATTACGCTATACTGAATTTCGTGCAAATCGAAAGATATATAGGGACTTTGGTACACCATTTACATTAAATCGGACGAAAATATATATCGGAGCTATACCTAAATTTTAACCGATTTTTCTCAATTTCAATAGGGTTCGTCTTTGGGCCAAATAAGTGACCTATGCCAAATTTCATCCAATTCGGATCATAAATGCGACCTGTACTTAGTTTACAATTTAACATGGACAGACGGACATACGTAAATCGACTCAGAAAGTGATTCTATGCATATTCTCAAAAGGAACGATGTCTCTATCTCGTCTCCTTTTGTATGTTACAAACATGCGCACAAAGACATAATACCCTGTATCACAGTGTGGTGAAAGCGTATAAAAATGGGGGTTATATGGGAACTACACTACTAGTTATTTTTGGTAAGGAGTTTTTTTGCCATATGCTACTACAAAATACCAATTGCTGGGAATTGGGTTGAAAACCGCGCTCAAGAACCAACGCCCTATAAACCCCCAAAATACCCTAGGGGTGTACCGTTATATGGGGGCTACCATAAAAAGTGGACCGATATTTATATTTTGTAGTGGAGATACTTGGTACCTAAAAAAAAACCAATGTAATCAAATTTCTGCGGATTCTCTTGAAAAGCGCGCTCAAGAACCCAAAAATATCGAAAATTATGGGTACTCTTATGTGGGGGCTACAAGGAAAAGTGGGCCGATATTTATAATTTTTCGTGGAGATATGGTGAAGGGTATAAAAACTCTAGGAATCGCAAAAAGTCGTAAGAAAAGAATGTCGGGACTTATTGTAGATAAGATATATAAAAAAGCAATTAAAAAACCAGTGAGCGGAGCAGTATAGTCGGACGGGGCCGACCATACACAACTACCACGGAACTCAAATTTTCTGCGGATGTATATTCCGAGCCTGGGCAATAATTCGTGATATTTGCCCGATTAGTGGTAAACAGCAACTCTTCCGCAAACTGACATATTTTCCGAATATTACGAGTATTCAGTACAACTATTGTCCAGATTCCCTTCACCGTGGGTTATGTTGTGATGTTCGGCTTTCATTTGTGGTCTATAGATCGACTCGATAATAACACAAAAAAACTAAGTTTGGTCCACTTCATTCCAAAATTATTATCTGATCATCACCGAAAATTATAGGCGTTGTCCTTGACTATAACTGGAACCTCATGGAACATTTCAAAGCGATCAGCGCTATAGTTCCGCTATCTAGAGTTATAATGGGTTACTAAATAATATACGAATACGGGTCTATGTCCTTCAGGGACATATACGCTATAGAATACAAATTTTGTCATTTTTCACACAAAAGTCAGGGTCCATTTGACCCACTAAATATTGACCGATCTTTATGAAAACAGGCATGCTTATTCTTTGGCCTGATCCCCTTCTCCATGGAAAATTTCACGATGTTTGGGCCATAATTGCGACCTCTGGAGCGATCAGAAAAACCGGCAAAAATTTAGTATTTGGTCCATTTCATCCCCTAAATATTAATCGATCTTTCCCAAAAACAATAGGGGTCTTCATTGGCCAGAACCCATCCTACATGCAAAATTTCGTGAAGATTGGTCCATAATCGGACGAAAATATATATGGGAGATATATCTAAATCTGGACCGATTTTCAGAAAACTTGGCACACATCATTCCAGACTCAATTCAGTACGCTATGCCAAATTTCGTGCAAATCGAAAGATATATAAAGACTTTGGTACACCATTTACCTTAAATCGGACGAAAATATATATGGGAGATATATCTAAATCTGGATCGATTTTCAGAAAACTTAACACACATCAGCCTATACCTAATTCATTACGCTATACTGAATTTCGTGCAAATCGAAAGATATATAGGGACTTTGGTACACCATTTACATTAAATCGGACGAAAATATATATCGGAGCTATACCTAAATTTTAACCGATTTTTCTCAATTTCAATAGGGTTCGTCTTTGGGCCAAATAAGTGACCTATGCCAAATTTCATCCAATTCGGATCATAAATGCGACCTGTACTTAGTTTACAATTTAACATGGACAGACGGACATACGTAAATCGACTCAGAAAGTGATTCTATGCATATTCTCAAAAGGAACCATATCTCTATCTCGTCTCCTTTTGTATGTTACAAACATGCGCACAAAGACATAATACCCTGTATCACAGTGTGGTGAAAGCGTATAAAAATGGGGGTTATATGGGAACTACACTACTAGTTATTTTTGGTAAGGAGTTTTTTTGCCATATGCTACTACAAAATACCAATTGCTGGGAATTGGGTTGAAAACCGCGCTCAAGAACCAACGCCCTATAAACCCCCAAAATACCCTAGGGGTGTACCGTTATATGGGGGCTACCATAAAAAGTGGACCGATATTTATATTTTGTAGTGGAGATACTTGGTACCTAAAAAAAAACCAATGTAATCAAATTTCTGCGGATTCTCTTGAAAAGCGCGCTCAAGAACCCAAAAATATCGAAAATTATGGGTACTCTTATGTGGGGGCTACAAGGAAAAGTGGGCCGATATTTATAATTTTTCGTGGAGATATGGTGAAGGGTATAAAAACTCTAGGAATCGCAAAAAGTCGTAAGAAAAGAATGTCGGGACTTATTGTAGATAAGATATATAAAAAAGCAATTAAAAAACCAGTGAGCGGAGCAGTATAGTCGGACGGGGCCGACCATACACAACTACCACGGAACTCAAATTTTCTGCGGATGTATATTCCGAGCCTGGGCAATAATTCGTGATATTTGCCCGATTAGTGGTAAACAGCAACTCTTCCGCAAACTGACATATTTTCCGAATATTACGAGTATTCAGTACAACTATTGTCCAGATTCCCTTCACCGTGGGTTATGTTGTGATGTTCGGCTTTCATTTGTGGTCTATAGATCGACTCGATAATAACACAAAAAAACTAAGTTTGGTCCACTTCATTCCAAAATTATTATCTGATCATCACCGAAAATTATAGGCGTTGTCCTTGACTATAACTGGAACCTCATGGAACATTTCAAAGCGATCAGCGCTATAGTTCCGCTATCTAGAGTTATAATGGGTTACTAAATAATATACGAATACGGGTCTATGTCCTTCAGGGACATATACGCTATAGAATACAAATTTTGTCATTTTTCACACAAAAGTCAGGGTCCATTTGACCCACTAAATATTGACCGATCTTTATGAAAACAGGCATGCTTATTCTTTGGCCTGATCCCCTTCTCCATGGAAAATTTCACGATGTTTGGGCCATAATTGCGACCTCTGGAGCGATCAGAAAAACCGGCAAAAATTTAGTATTTGGTCCATTTCATCCCCTAAATATTAATCGATCTTTCCCAAAAACAATAGGGGTCTTCATTGGCCAGAACCCATCCTACATGCAAAATTTCGTGAAGATTGGTCCATAACTGTGGCCTGTATCGTTTTTACAAATTATAATGGACAGACGGGCGGACGGACGGACACACATGTCTAGATCGGCTTAGCTAGTCGAGATATGACGATCGGTATACTTAAAGGTGGGTCTAGGACCAATATTTCGCGGCGTTACAAACATTTGGGGCTGCACAAAGCTATAATACCCTGACAACATAGTTGTGTAGGGTATAATTATCAGTCGGTGCTGCTGACTGATATTTATCTCCAGCCTATGGTTTGCAGATGTTCTTGGAATTACACACAAGTTTTATTTCTCTTTATATAAGGTATATGTTCTTATCAAAGAGGTTTCGGATTTTATGTTGATCAAATCGGTTATTTAATTCGTTTCAAATTATATTTACAAGTTTATAAAATATTGACGATGACCCCTTGTGGGGTAGCTACCAATGGCTCCCATCTTCGGATTTCATCTAGGCTTTGTAAAGATAATGTACAGTTTGGTTCAAATCGGATAGTACGTTCCCATAATATTATAAAATTAATTTTTAGCACAATTTTGACTATTTTGTGGGGGAGGTACCAGAAGGAGTGGACCGATATTCTCTATCATCGAACTTGAACTAAGATTGGAAGAAATATTACGATGTGCTAAGTTTGGATGAAATCGGTTAATCCCTTCGAGAGTTATCGTGCGCACCAGCCGGCCAGCCTAGGTTTTGCAACCAAAATGTATGTAATTGGGAACATTCAGATCCAGATCAGGTCATGAACCATGGGACCGTGTAGTGAATCATATAAAAAGTTTGGCCGCACGGACATTTTGACTATTTTACTTTTTTAAATTAAATTAACTTTTTCATAAACTTTGAAAACAATTCTGCATTAAGAAATTTCACCAACAATACATTAGGTGTGGACAAAATAGGTTTATATCATTATACTTATGTCCTGCATACATAAATCATGAATGGCTCGATTTGTAAGAGTAGAAGCTTAAGGATATTTTTGTTGTTAATTACAATAAACACATGATGTCCCACCACCATCCTTTTGCTTGTGAAATCCCTGTTACTGCCGACTACGGCATAAATCACCTCTACTATTCTTGTTTCGCTTTCTTCATTAATTCTCCAGGGTAGCAAACAAGGAAAATTATGAAAACATAAATACAACAACTGTAAAAGTTTTTCCTCAAATAACAACAACAAAACAAAGAACAACAAAAAACTACAGTAGAAATTTGTCACTGACATTCTGTTATAATTTTGAATTTGTTTAGTAAGTTTTCCTCTGTAACAAATGTCACAAACTAATTTGCCTGCAATGTTGAAAGAGATTAGGTATCGGCGTCTAGGGGGATATCAATGTTGGGGAGAAGAGAACATCTTAAAGACTTGTGTTGAAATTCCAAAAAACAAAAAAATATATATATTAAGAGTGTCTCAACATCAAGGATGGAAGAATATTTGCAAGGATAAAAACCAGCAAAAGGAATGCTGTCCTTATTGTTTTGTTAATGGGTGAAATTCCTGTGATAACACAAAGACCAACAAGCAGAAAGGAAATATCTGTATCTTAAGATAAAGGACATACACTGTCAACTACCGTGACAAAAGAGTGAAAGCCATAACTGCTTCGAAAGAAAAGAGGACGACAACAAAGCCATAGTAATAATGAAGTGCTGTTGTTGCCAGGACAAAAGGAAAGGAAAGAAAGGAAAGGACATAAACGAAACACCATCACCAGCAACATGAATAGCAAAAATGCCAATAGTGAGCAGACGGCAGAAACCAACGCAATAATTATTATGAAGTGAAAAAAAGGCAGCAACCGGGTAAAAATGATATTATTTTGCCTTCATAACCACCCGCCTCCATGTTACCATGTATACCGCGTCCTTCCCCCACACCACTGACCTGACACAGCAACAATGAAAAACAATTTTATTTTGAATGACAATTGAAGTCCATAAATGTTCGTTATTATGGACTCGGTAGTTATGTTGTTGGTAGACGAACGACATCATCATTTTCATGTTTCAGAATTCTATGACCGTAGAGTCCATAAAAGCTAATAACAGAGAAATAACATTGTTCGGAAAAGAGGGATTCTGTGCGCACTTTTGTTGATATTTGCGGGAAAATTTTCATTTTTTTTCTTTTCACAGAATCCAATTGTCTTATTCTATTGTAACTTTGCCTTTTGGTTGATTTTATAGAAATTCTGGATACCAGATAAAAGTAAGATGTTTAGGGTTATAAGAAAGTGTTGAAATAACTAAAATTTCTTCATGGTGTGACTTCATTAATGTAGCATTTCAATGTAAACCGCATTGTAGAAATGTTTTTTTTGTAAATTGGAAAAATTTCTTGGGTAAAATTAAGGGTTTTGTGGTGTCAAAAGTACGGGACTGGAATTCGACATCTGCCAAAAAAAATTGTTAAGCTAATTATTTTTTCAGCTGAATATCTGTCATTGACGAAAATGAATCGCTTAACTATCTCTCAACGCATTGAAATTGACAAAATGAATTTCGAAATAAAATTTATTTGAAACTATTTAAGTGGCAAAACTAAAACCAGCAAGGAAAGCTCAAAAGTCGGACGGGGCCGACTATATGATACCCTTCACCACTTTAGGTACATACAAGAGATGCCCATATGTACAATATCCTTTTGATAGAATAGACATGACATCTTTGCAGGTCTATTGAAATGGAATCGGACGAAATTAACTTCGTGAAGTACATAGATATTTGAACTAAATTAAAACAACCCTTACACATACGAATCTGAAAAATATTTTAAAAATTGAATGTCAATCATCGAGGAAAACATGTATAAGATCTATATATTAATGGACGTATCTGAACAACCGTGGCATCCACCATTTGGTATGCTGCAACACAGTGCGCTATTGAACATTTATCTCGACACAAAATCCAATATACGTTATTCTAGGTACGATTTGGTACGTTGTCCCAAGCAGACAAACTTTAGTTATTTTGTACATCATTTTGATGAAATCGGATGAAAATATATAGGGAAGCTATATCGAAACCTGAAACGTCTTCAATCCAATACGCTATGACATGTAAAGCGAACAGACATAGGCTCCTCCATTTACATAAAATCGGACAAAAATATATGAGACCATTTTGAACAACAAAATATCGTGCAAATAGAACGGGATATATGGTGCATCATTTACATAAAATGGGACTGAAGTAACAATGTGAGCTATAATTATATTGTAACCGATAGGACATAGAATCCATGGTGCACCATTTATATTAAATCGGACAGAAATATATATGGAAAATTTTGGGGGACGTCAACCTGCAGTAATTTCTGTACGCTGTACAAAATTTTGTCTCAATCGGAGAAACATTGACAGTAAGTTGCACTATTTACATAAAATCGGAGGAAACTACATATGGGAGCTATATCTAAATCTGAACCGATTCCAACAAAAATTCGCATACATAAATCCAAACCTAAATCAATACACTGAGCAAAATTTTGTCTCAATCGGACCAATATTAGCAGTATGGTGCTCCATTTATTTAAAATCGGGCCAAACTATATATGAGAGCTATATTTAAATCTGAACCGATTTTAACAAAAC
The DNA here is from genome assembly GCF_032173495.1 of Musca vetustissima. NCBI lineage: Eukaryota > Metazoa > Arthropoda > Insecta > Diptera > Muscidae > Musca > Musca vetustissima. The sequence continues at coordinate 42,475 of NW_026881729.1, read as the reverse complement.
TTGCCATATATTGCACAGAGTATTTAATTAAGTACTCTGTGCAAAATTTTGTCTCAATCGGACCAATATTAAAAGTTTGGGGCACCATTTACCTAAAATCGGACGAATCTATATATGGGACGGACATGCATAAATCGACACAGAAAGTGATTCTATGCGTATTCTCAAAAGGAACCATGTGTCTATCTCGATTCCTTTTGTCTGTTACAAACATAAGCACAAATACATAATACCCTGTACCACAGTGTGGTGAAGGGTAGCAAAAAAAAAAAATAAGATAAAAAACTGCAACAAAGTAAAACATCATATTTTTTATTTTTTTTTTAATTTTACTGAATGAAAGCAAAAATGTCGGAAATAGCATTAGCGGATGTTGCTGTTTTCTTCAAGACACAAAAGATTTATCACCAATAACTTTTTTCGGGAAAGTTCTCACCAAAATGCTATTGTACGCTTGTAAACAATATAATGAGCTGTCACTGGAATAATTTTAGCAGCTGTCGGAGGACGAGTAGCTTAGAAATGACAGTAGGTTGAAGTTGGTTGCAGTTTTTTCATATCACCCTGTATATTCGAACAAATAGAAGCTAATTAACGTAAATGAAGTACGAATAGCTAAGTTTGTAAACACGATCGAACGTGGCGCACTGTGTAGAAAATATCATATTGCGCAAAAAAATGGATGCAGTATGTAGACCCACATCAAAGTTCTTGAGACGTATATTCAGAATATATACACTTTACACTGCCAAACAAGAAGCATGCGCCTAATGGATATTGCCTCCCTGTGTAAAAAGTCGCCATACTGTGCGTAGGGTTTGTGTCATCGCTAAGGCAATTTGCCATATATCTTCATGAAAATATATATTGGAGGGTACCGTTATATGGAGTCTATGTCGATAAACCAGTATTGATATGGAGATGTTCTACCCTTTCGATAAATCTTGATGTTCTATAAATAGGAATAAATCTTAAAATAAAATAATATTATAAAATAATTTTTTTTTTAAATTGCGTCTAAATCGCGTAATTCTCAAAATCATTTGATGCGCATGCGGTTTCCAGGAAGTACTGAAGTTTATCTTCCAATCCATGTATATTTTGCGAAATTTCATTTGACGGCTAAGATGTTGCATTGATGTACCCAAAAACTCGTAAAACGCGAATAATTTCCGAAAACTCCATATGCCAGCCGATTTCGGTGTGCGCCCTAAAAAAATACATCGATCTATACCGATTTCAACGCGGTCCAGTAAGAACCATGGATGACCCAGCACAATCTATTTTTGAGATAAATTGGGTACATCTCTCTTTCGATTGAAGATTCTAATGCTCTCTTTTCACAAAAGTACAAAATCCGTAACAGGTCATTTATTGAAATTATCCACAGAAAACGCAAATAAATCCGCAATATTTTCAAAAACATTTTTGCCAAATTTTGTGTTTTTGGAAGGCTAGTTCCCGCCGTTCTAGTAGATTGATTTTCACGAAGAAGATTTTATATCATCCGAAATGTAAAAAACCTTACTGATCGCGGGTACCCATATCATTCAGTTGACAGATCTAAAAATATGGCCCGAAAAATAGGTTTTTTAGAAATTTGATCGCACAAAATTTTCACCATCGGATGAGTATTACTCTGAAGCTGTGCATAATACATACAGAAAATATATATCAAATTACTCAGATTCGCGACTGCAATAATCTTATGATCGATTTTTAGAAATTCCGGTTTGGGCATTGGAACTAGAAGAAAAATTCAAAAAAAAAAATGTTAGCATCATTTAAAGGTAGATGCAGATAAAATTTTGAAAAATGATCATACAGGGCGTAGTCCCCATTTTGTTGGCTTCTAGTTTTACTTTCACAGGAGGACCGTGAAATGAGTGGCTCAATAACAAATCGATAGAGAACATAAAAAACTGGTTCGCCTCAACCTGTTTTAACACATTTTTTACATGAACAGTTTGAAACGACAGATCAATTAACCTAAAAAAAAACAACGGCAAAACGCGTCGCATAATGGTGGGTACGTAGGTTCTCCTGGCTTTCCTTTTCATTGCAAAACTTATATCATCAAGCTCGACTCGAAAGAGTATAAATAATCACTTAAAATTACTTTGAAATGATCACTGCCCTTACAAGGCAAAATTCAAATAACAAAAATTAATTTCAGCTGAGCACGGCTAGGGCTCGAACCTAGGTCCTCGGAGCAACACAAATGTTGCCAGACCACTTAACGTTCTGAGCCATCAACACACTTCCCAAAAACGGTTGCGCAAAAACATGTGTATACCAGGGAAGAAATTGTGGGTGTGTGGATCAATTATCCATCGCTACAACAAAAATCTGCTTTGAAAAGGACCGTTCCTGGAATAAAGATAAATGTCGAACTTTGACAAATTTGAATTTAATTCGCATATGCAAGTTTCGCATCAGGGCGGAATAAATACAAGTTATCAACGTACGACCATTGTAAAGCCACATAGCCCAATATGCCTGATGAGCCGATTAACCAACGGCAAAACGCGTCGCATAATGGTGGGTACGTAGGTTCTCCTGGCTTTCCTTTTCATTGCAAAACTTATATCATCAAGCTCGACTCGAAAGAGTATAAATAATCACTTAAAATTACTTTGAAATGATCACTGCCCTTACAAGGCAAAATTCAAATAACAAAATATATTTATATATTTAAGTAATTCACGAGTTATAAAGGTGTGAACCTCCGCTTGATCCACATTTTGTTCATTGAATTATAGCTGATATATACCACATTTTGTAATTCAAAGAAATATGTAATGCTTTAATTTATGAATATGGAGAATTTAATTACTTAGCTTATTGCCTCTTTACAACATGATTTATTGTAAGTCGAGTACATTCTTGTACATAATATACACCATCTACCAAATTTCATCCTACAATATTTCTTACATTATATTTCCCACCATTTAGAAATCTCCACCTCCAGTTCTTAGAAAGAAAAATAATTGTACAATAAAAATGAAAACACATTCTTTTTTTTTTAATTTACATAAACGAAAAACAGAATATGATGAGCCTTAGAAATGACTTTCGCAACAGCATTTATTTCCAACAGCATTTATTTCCATGTAACGTAAAACAAAAAGAAAATCATTTTTTTAGACCTCCTGTTGCGTCTACAGGTTGTCTTGACAGCAAAGGTAATAAAGTCGCATCTCCAGCTATTCTTTATAGACCATAAGAAAGATAATAATATATGAAAATGTGTGCAATACGCTTGTACGCACAAAATATTCGCCTACGCCTACTTCTTTGAAAAAAATTTAATGTCTGTTTTGGTAATTTATTATTTGACGGCATATTTGAAATTAATAATGTTACAGTTAATAGATTACAGCATAAGAATGGAATGAATTTAAATCATATGAATTTATGTAAGACGATAAAAGTACGTAAATTCTGGGTGTGGTACCTTGTAAATAAACAAAATTTCATCGGATCAAATTGCTGCTATAAATTTATACCTTGACGTAACACTCATTAAAAAGAATTTCTCAAATTTTCAAAACAATAATTCTTTTCAAACACTTTGTCATACACATTGGCAACACTTTGTCATACACATTGGCAACACTTTGTCATACACATTGGGCGCCATCCCTGCCATAACTTGATGAATGTTGGTTTTTAAGTGCTCATATGTTGATGGTTTATAAGCATAAGCACGATCTTTCGTATAGCTTTATAAAAAGTCTAATGATGCCAAATTACATGATCTTGGTGGCCAGTTGACATTCCCACGACCAGATATTACCCGGCCACGAAATACCTCTTGAAAGTTGCGACAAAGCCAAATTCGTCAAGTTGTATGACACGTGACACCGTCTTGTTGAATCCACATATTTCCCAATACTCCCCAATGAATATTAGGAGTTTGGTGCACAATTTAGATAAAATCGGAAGCCTTATCTAAATCTGAACCGATTTTAACAAAACCTCCCATATATCACGCTAAACCTAATTCAGTACTCTGTGCAAAATTTTGTCTCTATCGGATAAATATTAGGAGTTTAATGCATCATAATTTTTATACCCTTCACCACATTGTGGTACAGATTATTATGTCTTTGTGCATATGTTTGTAACAGGCAAAAATAATCGAGATAGAGATATGGTTCCTTTTGAGAATATGCATAGAATCACTTTCTGAGTCGTTTTACGCATTTCCGTCTGTCCGTCCGTCTGTTTTAGGTAAATAGTCCACTAAAGTCCCTGGAAATCTCTTGATTTGCACGGATTTTGGCATAGCGTAATGAATTAAGTTTAGAATGATGTGTGCAAAGTTTCGTGAAAATCGGTTGAGATTTAGATATAGCTCCCATGTATATTTTCATCCGATTTAAGGTAATTGGTGCACCAAAGACCCTATATATCTTTCGATTTGCACGAAATTTGGTATAGCGTACTGAATTGCTTATATAATAATGTGTGCTAGTTTTCATGAAAATCGGTTCAGATTTAGATATAGCTCCCATATATACTTTCGCCCGATTTTAGGTAAATAGTGCACCAAAGTCCCTGGAAATCTTTTCAGTTTTACGAAATTTGGCATAGGGTACTGAATTAAATCTAGAATGACGTATGCAAAGTTTTGTGAAAATCGGTTCAGAATTAGATATAGCTCCCATATATATTTGCATCTGATTTTATATTTTTGTCCAATTTTATGTAATTGGTGCACCAAAGACCCTATATATCTTTCGATTTGCACGAATCCAGAGCTAGACCGATTGACACAATGAACTGAAGTAATATAAATCAGTCTCTGGCAAGTTTCCCTTAAATCGGTCCAGATATAGATATATAACAAAAACGCGACGTCTGTTAGGATACATATGTAGAATATACCCAAAGTGTGAAGGGTATCATATACTTTCCTTAATGGTTTTCCATAATTTGTATCGAATTCGGATCATAAATGTGACCTGTATTTTGTTTATAATTTAACATGAACAGACAGACAGACGGACATGTATAAATTGACTCAGAAAGTGATGCTATGCATATTCTCAAAAGTAATCATGGGTCTATCTCGTTTCCTTCTGCCTGTTATAAATGCACAAAGATATAATACCCTGTACCACAGTGTGGTGAAGGCGGACTTATTATTTCAATATTGAATATAATTTGCCATCACATCGGAACAGTCCTTTTCCGAGTCGGGGTTTCTTGTATTTTTGGGGATATGTTCACATTCACTTTCTGTCTGTCAAAGTCAGATTTATATATTCATAGCTCCCATCGGACAACCATTTGCCCATCATAGCTAATTGAGCATATTTGAAGTGTATTAAGTTTTATCGATTAAATTGCTTCAGATTTAGATATAACTTCTATATATGGTTCTATGGCCTAATTTAATGAAGATATAAGATTTTTACATATATATCTTCATTTTTACTTCGATTTCATACAAATGTTACCCCAACAACCATAAGTCCGCCCGACGAACATTAAATAATAATAATTTTCAGGTGTGTGATTTGATTTAAATCGGTCAATAGACAGAAAAAAAATAAATGTATTCATAGTTAATTTTTTTCATGCATGTACACGTATATTAGTAAAAATTCTTATAATCATGAGAGCTACTATTTGTTCCAAAAAATATAAACATTTCATTAATATCACAACTATTTTCCTACTTCGCTCTACTTTACCACTATTTGCGCTCATTCTCACTCTCTATTTCTCTTAATTTGGTGTATGTTAGTTTTGTAACCCCTTGTTCAACTGTTTCTGTTGCTAACAATCACCGACCTCCCATTAACTCGATTGTGACCAGTTTTGCATTCCATTGTTTCTTTATTCCTGACACTCTAATCGACTTCTTCATTGGTGTTACAAAATTCACATATGTAGTTTCCAAATTATTTTGATATAAATGCTAAATACAATATATCAAAGAAGTGTTGATATGAGCAACAAGCCCAGCCCAATGTTTAATATTGCATTTGATTGTTCTACTGACCAGGACATGAACACGTATATGCAATTAAGAAGAAACGAGACAAGATATAACAAAGCGGAATAAAGCATAAACATTAAAATAAAATATTTTCACACACGCCAAAGTAGTTTTTTTGTTTTCTCCGACAAGAAACCAGTATTTAAAGTTTTATTACTTGTATTCATAAAATGCAGAAATTTCGATATTAGCAACACTTTACGAATACTATTCATATAAAATACGAATTATTTTTTTATGTAGATCACACACTTAATTTCGTCCAATGTCATGCCAAAACTTTTCCAAAAATGTTCCATTTAAAATGTTATATGTTAAGTTATTGTAGGTTAAAATAAGAATCTTAGGAGCAGCACTTGTATTTACCCAAAGGGTACCTATCATATAGTCGGCCTCGTCGAACATGCGTACTTTACGCACTACTTTTTTATTGCTGGGTTGACTTGTTTTACCTTTTCTCGTTAAACATCATTTTCATTTCCATTTTTTTTTTTTTTTGTCTTCAGATGCATTTCCCTGTCCGAATATTTTTTATAGTACAATACCATCATCATATATATATCATTGATTTATTACTATTTATTTTAGACAAATATTTCAGTTTACCAGCAATCAATAGAAATATACAAACATTATATCGACTGAACATTATCAAAAGTATACAAACAAATGCATGCACATACAAACACAAATGCATGCCACATAATAAAATTGTTTACATTTGGCTAACCGCAAGCCACCAGTGCCACCTAGTGGTGGTCGGAGTAATACATGAAATGAAAATTTGGTTAAAACATTTCAATTTCATAATTAAATGGATAATTGTAAACAAACAATATCGAAATGTGAGGGCATATGTTTGTGTTTTTGAGTTAAAAAAATCTTCTTATCACACAAATGCCAATAAAGAGACTGAACCTAATAATATGGGAACTAAAATTGATCATGGACCGATATATGCAATTTTAAGAACGATTTCCAACCTAATGTGAATAGAAAAACATAATTACAAATAATTTGATTGAAAATATGCCCAAAACTCCCCAAATACTAAATAATGTGTGGTAAGAGGTAATAGCCGAAACATGGGCCAATATAATTTTAATTGCAAGCAATCCGGCGATTGGCTTTTGTTAATTTTTGGTAGAAATTTGCTTATTTATTTCTTTTTCTGTCAAATTAATTTCTTCAGTGTTTCAAGTGTCTTCTGCGACAAAAAAAAAGAAAAACAATTTATACTAAAGGGACCGAATTTCCAAAACATTCCACAGACTCCAATCTTAATTCCAAATTTCAGGATTATATCGGTACACCTAAATCTAATTTGTATCAAATTTGGTACCATTTAGTTCACATAAGTACAAATTTCCATTACTACATACATCATGCAATCCAATAGAAATCTTATTACCCAATTTCAGGATTCCAGCTCTATCGGTTCACTCTCCCAAAACTTCCTACATAACCCAATCCAACAACCCAACCTCGATCCTAACACCACATGTCACGATTCCAGCCTTATCGGTTCACCCAAATCTACATTTGGTACCATTTTGCACACATTAGTACAAATTGTACCAAATTTAGTACACATATTAATTCAATTTCCAAAACTTGTTCAACAAAGACCAATCCTACATCAAAATAGTGATCTTAACATCAAATTTCAAGATTCCAGTTCTATCGGTTCACCCAAAAACAAATTTGGTACTATTCAGTACACATTAGTACGAATTTCGAAAACTACATAGCCCAATTCCATACCTCAACAATGATCCTAACTTCTAATTTCAGGATCCCAGCTCGATCAGTTCACCCAATATTTAACTTGTACCAAATTTAGTACCCATAAGTATCAATTTCCAAAACTACATCCGTACCCCATCTCTACACTCCAACAGTAACCTTATTTCCAAATTTCAAGGTTTCCAGCTTTATTGGTTCACCTTAAATATAAATTGTACCAAATTTAGTACACATTAGTAAGAATTTCCAAAACTTTCTACAAAGCTCAATCCTATACCCCATCAGTGATGCTAACGTTAAATTTCAAGATTCCACCTCAACTGGTTCACTTAAATCCACATTTGGTGTAATTTTTCCAAATTTCCAAAACTTCATACATCGATTTACCCAAAATTTTAATCATACCAAATTTTGTTCTTCACATTAGTAGAAACTTTGAAAACATCCTAAATAGCTCAACTCCATCCCCATACAGTAATCCTAACTCCAAATGTCAAGATTCCAGCTCTTTCCGTTCACCCAAATCCAATGTTGGTACCATATCCATAGGTACACATTAGTAAGAATTTTCGAAATTTCTTACATACAAAATGTAGTACATGTTAGTACTTTTCGGATACTTATAGTTGGAATGTCAAAAAAACCCCCCTTTGCTATACTTATTCTACACTCCATTAGTGAGCCTAATTTCATATTTAGGAGTTCCTACTCTACTGGTCCTCAAAATACAAATGTTACCACGTTTAGTACTTTTCGTACCGTTCTAGTACGAATTTCCAAAAACCCAGGCTTATCTGTCACCTTTGGACCAAAAGTGACCCTCACCCAAAATTTCCAGATTCTAGCCATTTCGTCTGAGCATTGATGAATCGTTAAGGGTACAAAGGGTATGAACTAGGATTATTGACTTCGGTCTAAAATTAAAAAAAAATGGTGGACCTTTGAAAAAATATTTTTGGAAAATCGTCTATTTTCCACCACAAACCATGTTAAAAAATAAGGAAGATCTTGACCGATTGGATTTATCCTAGTTCATACGATAGCTATACCCTTCCAAAAATTTGGAATCGATCGGATTTTTACTTTTTGAGTTATCGTGCCCGCCATTCGCAAAAACGCGGTTTGAAGAAAAATGTTTTTAAAGTTTGAGAAGCCCTAGAACAATAAATCAGCCATATCTTCAAGAGTTGTTGAAAATTTCACTTGAAATTTCATAGGGACATTCTTGAATTAGTGTAGATTCGAATTAAATCAAAAACAAAAATTATTTTTTTGAAACCGAGAATGGGGGGTCCTCTTAAGACAGTCAGTTAGTAAGTCAGTCAATTATTTTAGATTAGACAAATTTATCAAAATTTGATGTTTTACTAATGGTGGAAAATATAAGCAGTTAAGGGGACCACCTCCTCTTCTCGGTTTCATTTCATTTTCATTTCAAAACTAGTAGTCCCACCGGTTCTAAATTTTAACACTTTATTCTGTGCATACATAGCTATCGGTCAATATCTTCCTTATTTTAAAACTTGGAATATTTCCCGCCATTTTGCAAATTTTTGTGCCATGTTAATAATCGTAGTTCATATCAGAGCCACATATGTTCTCTTTCAAATGCCGTTAGAACTTTTGGTTTCGGACGTTCCAGAGGTCGGAAATCATGCTTGCTCTCGAAAAGGAGGACTTTTACCTGAGTTCTAGGGTGTTAATCCCTGCGAATCTCTATAAATCCTTGATAATTGGGGGTCCTAGCGTATCATATCTTCATATCTTATCTGCGAAAATTATTCCGACAAACCACACCCGATTCTATATAACTTTCATTTCAGTTTTGTTGCTATTGTTCTTGTTTTCTCGTCCATTACAATTCCGGTTTGTGTTTCATTAATATTTTCATTGTTCTCTTGATAGGTCATTTGACGAAATGACATTCCATAAATATATTTGTCTGTCACAATGATGATTTTTATCTTTTCGATTGCAAATTTTCAAAATTCATCGCCGTTCTGCACTCTGTGGTGTAAACAATGACATTATTGATTGTCAGTGTCACAACAGCATCAATGGGAGGATGGGTGTCGGAATATAACTATTCTATATATTTTTCAATACAATTCCTATGGAAATTACCAATTAAATGCGATTTTTTTTTATTTTTCCAATTTATTATTGTATTTAGTTTCGTAACACACAGAGCTACCATTTCATTTCCAATTATGACCTTTCAACTTTTATTCGCTGACAATAAATTGCAAATGTATTGACTGACTAACAATGTTATTTATTTTTATGCAGCCATGCAATCATTTTTTTTTTTCTAAGCCATTTGATAATAGATTTTCGTAGTTTTGATTCATTCAATTCTATTGGCGAACATTTTAGCCCATGATCTGTTGTGGCGAATGCCGAAACATGATGGGAAATTATCATCAGCTACAAAATGATGATGGTCATTTGTTTTTGTGGAAAATGTCCAGCGGAATGTTTTAGAGAATTCAAAAATTTTTAGGTCACCTATGAGTAGAACATATCCTATCTCAATAACTCTGAAAGGTGTAGCCGATTTATTGTATTAGCATCAAGTGGCGGCAGGAGTGCTTCTCAAACGTATGACGGTCACCATAATTCAAAAACTATTAATCCAAATTCGTACTAGAACGATACGAAAAGTACTAAATCATATCATTGTATTTGGCGAACCAGTATAGCTAGAACTCTAAAATTTGGATTGAGGAATAGATGTAGTAAAGGGTCTTTGGAAATTCAAACTATAAGTATCCGAAAAGTACTAAAATGTACTAAATGTGGTACAATTTCGTAGCATGTGAATGGATTGAGCTAACAACTTGAAATTAAGGTTGAGAAGTAGGGTCGATATAAGGAGCTGGCTTTAGAAACGTGTACTTATATATACGAAAAGTACTATATGCTACTATATTCGGTACAAATTTAATTTGGAGGTACAAATCGAGTTGGAATCCTGAAAATTTAAATTAACATTGGGATATGTACGTAGTTTTGGAATTTTTTTACTTATGTGTACGAAAAGTATTAAATCGTACTATAATTGGTACAATTTGGATTTGGGTGAACCGATAGAGCTGAAATTTATACATTTGGAGTTAGGATCGATCATTGTTGGGGTAGAATTGAGCTATTTAGGAAGTTTTGGAAATTCCTATTAATGTGAACTAAATTTTGTACAATTTAAATTTTGGGTGAATCGATGCATGAAGTTTTGGAAATTTGGAAAAATGACACCAAATTTGGATTTAGGTGAACCAATTGAGCTGGAATTTTGAAATTTGACGTTCGGATCACTGATGGGGTGTAGGATTGGGCTTTGTGGAAAGTTTTGGAAATTCGTACTAATGTGTACTAAATTTGATACAATTTAACCTTTTAAGTGAACCAATTGAGCTGGAAACCTTGAAATTGGCTGGAATCTTGAAATTTGATGTTAGAATCATTGTTGGGGTGTAGGGTTGGGTTTTGTAGAAAGTTTTGGAAATCTGGTACAAATTAAATTTTGGGTAAACCGATACACCTGGAAGCCTGAAATTTGGAGTAAGGGTTACTGTTGGGATGTAGGATTGGGCTATGTAGAATATTTTGGAAATTTGTACTAATGTGTACAAAATGGTACCAAATGTGGATTGGGGTGAATCGATAGAGCTGGAATCTTGAAATTTGATGTTAGGATCACTGTTGGAGTCTATGATGGGGCTTTGTTGGGATTTCTGGAAAGTCGTACTAATGTGTACTAAATTTTGTAAAATTTTTGTGAACAATTTTGGTTGAACCAATACAGCTGGAAGCCTGAAATTTGGAGGTAGGATTACTGTTGGGGTGTAGGATTGGGATATGTAGAAAGTTTTGGAAATATGTACTAATGTGTACAAAATGGATTTGAATGAACCGATAGAGCTGGAATCTTGAAATTTGATGTTAGGATCACTGCTGGGGTGTAGGATTCAGCTATGTTAAAGTTTTGCAAATTTGTACTAATGTTTACAAAAAATGGTACCAAATTTCGATTTAGGTAAACCGATAGAGCTGGAATTTTGGCATGTGAAGTTACGATCTCTGTTGGTGCGTTAGAATGGGGTATGGAGAAAGTTTTGAAAATGTGTACTAGTTTGTACTGAATGGCACAAAAATTCACCCAAATCCACATGTGGTACCATTTTGTATACATTAGTAGAAATTTCCAAAATATTCGACATAGCCCAATCCTACACCCAAAATTTAATTTGTACCAAATTTAGTACGAATTTCCAAAACTTTCTACAAAACCCAACCCTACACCTCAACAGTGATTATAACATATAATTTTAAGATTCCAGCAAATTTCAAGTTTTCCAACTCAATTGATTCACTTAATAGTTAAATTCTGCCAAATTTAGTACACATTAGTACGAATTTTCAAAACTTTCCACAAAGCGCAATCCTACACCCCAAAAGTGATCCGACCGTCCAATTTCCAAATTCCAGCTCAATCGGTTCACCCAAACCCGCAATTAATACCATTTAGTACAAATTTCCAAAACTTCATGCATCGGTTCACCCAAAATTTAAATTGTACAAAATTGTGTTATTATAGTTTGCCATTTGGATTTATCATTGGCATTTTGAGGAACTTTGGCATTCTGAGGAACTTGAACAGGGGCTTCAACCAAATTAGCTGTTATTTTAAATGTTGATTAATCACTGAGTACAAAATCTTACTTATATACAAATTTTCGGCGGTGCAAATATGGGCCAAGTTTTAATATAACCCCCCATAAAAGTTTCGCTCCTGAGCATGACTTAAAGAATTTTGAATGCACTCTACGTGGTGCTGGGTATAAACTCTTCAGCCAGGTCGAACATACACCCCCCATAAAAGTTTCGCTCCTGAGCATGACTTAAAGAATTTTGAATGCACTCAATAAACTCTTCAGAATTAAAAGATTCGCTCCTGAGCATGACTTAAAGAATTTTGAATGCACTCTACGTGGTGCTGGGTATAAACTCTTCAGCCAGGTCGAACATACCGATATTTTTACACGTTTTGTGATATCTTTTATACCCTCAGATAAATCCTGAAATGTCAAATTACATCCTATTAGAGGAAAATGCGGTTTAGTACCAGGCGATACCCTCTGCGAATCTACAAGGACATATCACAGCTACTTCGTTTGAAAATTGCTGCTAGAGCCTTCGAAGAAAATTAAGAACATAAACGAATATATCAAATTTCTAAGTTTTTTTTCAATATGATCATAGAAAAAATAGCTTAGTGAAACGTTATTGATTCTAATGTCATAAGAGGACAAAACATAACCCAAATTTTAATTGGGATTTACTGTCGGAACCTAATGAAATATAAATTACATTTTTTTAATGTCTCGTTTACAATTTGAATGCATGCATATGTAGGTTATGTGGCTGACAAGGGAATGTACACATACAAAATCAAAAAAAAAAACTTAAATCAGCATCACTTACTCATCAAAGTTTAACACACCCACCCACAAAGAGGCAAAAAATCCAAACAAAATGAATGTAAACTAAAAAATGCATACGGAAGAGATATTCATGGCACTGCACCATTGTGAGCAATGTTATCCAACGATTCAACGAACGACGAATGGATGTTTGGATGAAAAACAACTACTTGCTGAATGATCACATGAATGAATAAATAGGTGAACAAAAGCACAAAAAAAAACCAACTTGTTCAACACACATTTTTAGTAGGGCATACAGCTGCTGTGAAGTAGCACTCCCCCAGGGGAGTGCCACAAATTTGTAATCCAACCTATTTCCTATTCATCGTCAACAATTGCTACATAGATAAATAGTACAAATGAAATTTGAACAAATCGAATGGCGTTTCAAAATAATCAAATATCATTCAGAATGTATTCATTTGCACTTCACACACACACTCGGCGTTAAATGACGATTGTCGTTGAAGTGGATGGTATGCAAAATATATGGTTGTGTTGTAATCACAACACCGCCACCTCTCTTTTCAAGAATACAGTATGTCAAAATATATAGCCCTATAGGTGGGTAGAACCATAAAAGCCATAAATTGGTCATTCATTTTGGAAAAAGTTATTCCATGGCTAAAAATAAATAACATTGATAATCAATACATTTACAATTTAAAGGTCATAACTAGCATCGATATGACAGCTGCTTTGCAACGTAGCTGTGTTACAATAAATATAATAAATTATAAAAATAAAAAAATCATATTTGATTGGTTACTGTAATCGGAAGTGCATTGCAAAATATATAAAATGATTATATTTCCCCTCCCTCCCATTGATGCTATTGTGACATTGACAATCAATAACGTCATTGAGAGAACGACAATGGTTTTTAAAAATTGCCACAGAAATGAGAAAACCATTAAGTAACAACTTCAAGCCCCAAACATATTTATGGAATAACATTTCATCAATTTACAATCATAAAAAGTGAAAATAAATTTCAAAATGAAAAATGCACAATGATGGGACGGGACTAACTATGTGATCCACGCACATGTCATTTGGCAATTTTTACAAAATATCATTTCAATTGGAAAGACTTAGAGTCGTCGGTGTACCAATGATGTAAATCTGGACCGATTAAAAGCAAGCAAGAAAAAGTGGAAAATAAATATTTGAGCTATATCTGAGCACTATGCACTATGGGCCATTTTGGGGACTTTGAGCCAGTAAAATTTCATATCATCGTGGCATGAGGTCAAAATCAAAATTTCATATTTTTAAAAAATGTTATATAACATTGGCTTATGTCTAAATCTATATATATATATAAAAGAGCTTAGTGTTAAGTGAGTGAGTGAAACTGACTGACAGATCATCGCCCAGACGAGACGGCTGAAGCTAGAACCTTGAAATTTTGGGTGTGGTTTGTTGTTGAAATTCGAACTAGAATCGTACGAAATGTACTAAAATGTACCAAATATGGTACCCTTTGTATTAGGCGAACGCGAAGAGCTAGAATTCTGAAATTTGGAAATTGGAAATTCGACCTATAAGTGTACTAAAAGTACTAACAATTACTAAATTTAGTTCTTATTGTATATATATTGAACATATATAGGTAGAATCTTGAAATTTTATATGGAATACAGGTTGGAAGTGGTGTTGATGTATGGAAATGCTTTAAGAAATTCGTACTAATGTGTATAAAAAGTACAAAATGGTACTAAATTTGGTACTATTTGTATTTATTTCAGTGTATAGAGATGGAAACTGGAAAATCGGAATCAGGACTACTATTGGAGCACAAGTTTGAAGTAGCTTTAAAAAATCGTACTTATGAGTACGAAAAGTACTAAATAGTACTAAATTTGGTGCAAGTTGGATTTAGGTGAACAGATAGAGATGGAGTCTTCAAATTGTGAAAAAATTATTATTGAGGTAGTTACTTATTGGTACGAAAAGTACTATATGGTACCAAATTTAGTACAACTAGGATTTCGCTTGAAAGGATAGAGCTGAAATCCTGAAATTTGAAATTAAGAATACTGTTGAAGATGGAGCTATAGAGATAGCTCAATCTTCAATTTGGTGAACGGATAGAGCTGGAATCTTTAAATGTAGACTTAAGGTTATTTTTGGAGTTCATGACTGAGGTAGTTTAGGAAATTCTTACTTTGGGTTCGAAAAGCACAAAATTTAGTACAATTTGGACTTTGGTGAACGGGTAGAACTCGAATCCTGAATGTTGCAACTTAGGTTACTGTGGGTGTGTAGTAAAAGTACAGAATGGTACCAAATCTGATACTATTTAGTGAACATATAGAACTGGAATTTTTAAATTTGGACTTACGATTACTATTTGAAAGCAGGAAAGTACAGATTTATATAAAATATGGTATAATTTGGTATTTAATGAACAGACAGAGCAGAAATTCTTAAATTTGCAGTTACGATTACTATTTAAAAGCAGAATTGATTTACATTTGGCAATTTGTACTTATGAGTGCCATAAGAACTAAATTTGGTACAATTTGGACTTTGGTGGAATTAAGATTACTGTTAGAGTGTAGGATTGATGTAGTTTTAGAAATTCTTACTAATGTATATAAAAAGTACTAAATGGCACTAAATTTGAAACGATTTGGATTTGTATGATTCCTGAGATTTAGAATTCAGATTACTGTTGAAGTGTAGTATTGAGCTATGGAGACAACTTTGGAAACTCGAATTTATATGTACGAATAGTAAATAGAAAATTCTACAATTTGGAATGTCAGTGACAGAGAGTTAGAAAGAAGGACCAAACGGTTTAGGTACTAAGTGGTACTAAATTTAGTGGTGGTGATGGTATGGAGGTTGTCTTGAAAATGTGTACTTATGTGTTTGAAAAGTTCTAAATGGAACTGAATGTGGAACCTGTAGGTTTCTGCTAAAGTATTTATTTATTTTATTTTTGTATTCCCTTTCCGCATACGAAGTAGCGGGCACTTTGCTAGTTTTAACTAAAATGACCGTCGTTTACACAGATGACACTGGCGATTATAATGAAAGTGTAAATGATTAGTAATTGGGAGACAATCTTCCTGTTGAAGAGTTGCATGTATTTTTCTTCCTGTGGAAAATCTGTATCCTAGCATTTTTTCTCAAAAAATTTTTGGCAACACTGGTTATGGTAATACATACACCGAACCGCTTTTCTCCAATCTCGATTATTAATATACTCTCCAATTACTTTCATCCCCAACAAAACTTTTCCGCCGTCCAAAATCATGTTGCACAGTGTCATTGAATCTGGAAAGTTATTTGAGTATACCTCCTTTCCCTATCTCCCTTCCAACATACATATATAAACTATTCTCCACATACTTCAAACCCACAACAACCTCATTTAATTCAATTTAGTAGTGTGTATTTAATTTATATTTGAAATTAAAACATTTAAGTCGCATTCTTTATACAAAACAAAAATGTTAATTACTATCGTTTATAATCTACATCAGGCTGTATTACAGGATAATATGTCATCGAACATTTGTTTGTAACAAATGCGATATATAAATATAATCTTCATCTTAATGTGATTTAGGGATCTAATTTAATTTAGGGATGAGACGTTTTTTATGTTAATAAATTGGTATATTTGCTGGAGGTATTTTACCATCTGAGTGTCAGAATAGGATTATATCGGAAATTTGAATTTGATGTACCGTTCAATTTTTCGATATAAGAATCGCTCTCAGAGTGTAGAGTTGAGGTAATACAAAGATTTCAGAAATTCTTACTAAAAGTGGATGAAATATACTACAGTAGATATCGGATATAAGCACATCTCATATAAAAAAAATCGCATATAAGAAAGATTATCAAAAACACCGAGATTATACTTTCTTATATCCGATAATTCGATATAAGAAAAAAACGCATATAAGAAAGAAATCTCCGGTTTTTTGGAGTTTCTTATATCCGATATCTACTGTGTATGCTAACTAAATTTAGTACCACTAGACTATGGGCCTGGAATCAATTTTTTTTTTTTTTTGCAAAAAGTCTATTTCAGGTAGAGCCTATAAAACGTTATATATTTGAAACGTAATATATTTGAAATATGGAGACTTTGAGCTTTACACAAGTAAAAATTTATAACAATGTGGGTCACGGTTTAAAAAATTTAATAAAAAATTAAAATTGACTTTACTAACACAGCATTCTAATGATAAAAACGAAGGTATGTCATAGTTTTAAGACCATAATCCGTAAAAATACGATTTCATGGTATTCTTATTTTTAATACTGCCAAGAAATGAAATATTTACATTTTTCTTTTATTTGATCCGCTATTTTGGATTGATTTTATTTGATTTTCAGAATCTGATTTCATATTTGTAATAAGTGGCCGTACCTCAACCAAACGTGTTCAAAAAATTGGCCGCCGTTGTATGTTAATCTTGCAGAATTGTAATCAGCCTCCTCGAAAGCCTTATATGTGATATTTATTTTTTTCATAAGCCACTGCTCTATTTATGGCCAAAAAATGGGATCTCTCGTCCATAGTGCCCTGTGTAGAGAATTGTATTGTCGATTCCATCCTTTTTCGATTTTTTCACTATTGTTTCTGCTTTTTGTTGGTCAAAGAATGCAGTTCAATTAATATTAAAAATGCAAATTATTCAACCATACAAATTGTATTCGATTAAAATATATAACAAATATGATTGGAATGCGATATAAAATCATACCATCATACAATAGGTAGGTTCTGATATAACAAAAATACAAAAAAAAGTTAATTCCATGTAAACACCCCTAATAAATTAAAAAAAACTTCGCGGCAAAAAAATTAATCATGTATATCGTGTCATTGCTAATTTATATCACCCAATGACAAAGACATGCGATTGTCATGGCTTGAAAAATAAAAAAAAAACAAAAACAACAAGAACAAGAACAACAGTAAACAGTATTTTGACGTTGAAGACTAATAACCTGTAACTTAAAATTAGGTCTATGATGTAACAACGGTGCGCGATGTGACATGCGTGAGAAATTGTTTGTTGGTAAAACGGTTTTCCCAGCAATGTTATTTGAAAGACAAATGATATCATAATTCTGAAATGGAAAATGTTTCTTGCAATTTTTATTTTGTGGCGGATTATTTGAAAATTAATGCATAAAATTTAATTCATGCCAATTACAAGAAAATAAAAACTTACCAAGGGAACTAACAGACAATATAGCATATGGATTTTTTGACTCACCTGGAAAGATAAAGAAGAAAGACCAATTAGAAATGTGATATTGAGATTATAACAATTTATATGATATGCTATGTATAATTAATACACACAAGCATTAGTTCAAGGCACTATGGAAACCAAGGAACCTATTTTTTTATACCCTCCACCATAGTATGGAGGGTATATTAATTTTGTCATTTCGTTTGTAAATCGCCGAAATATTAATTTCCGACCCTATAAAGTATATATATTCCTGATCAGGGTAAAATTCTCAGACGATCTACCCATGTCCGTCCGTCTGTCCGTCCGTCTGTTGTAATCACGTAATCTTCCGAAGGAATTGAGATAGGGTGCTGAAATTTTTCATAGGGTTTCTTTTGTCTGCAGTCAGGTCATGTTCGAAGATGGGATATAGCGGTCCACGTTTAGGCATAGCTCCCATATAAGGGTACCCCCCAATTATTGGTATTTTGGGGTTCTTGAGAGCGTTTTTTAACCGAATTACCTGGAATTGGGTACATTGGGTTATTATGACTCCACTTTTTCTGGTAGCCCCCATATAACGGTTCCTCCTAATTTTCAATATTTTGGGGGTTTTGATCGTATATGGTAACAAATCTCCCTACCAAAAATTAATAATATTCGCCCCCTTTTTGGCGTAGTCCCCATGTTACCCCCTTTTTATACCCTTCACCACACTGTGGTACAGGGTATTATGTCTTTGTGCATATGTTTGTAACAGGCAAAAGGAATCGAGATAGACCCATGGTTCCTTTTGAGAATATGCATAGAATCACTTTCTGAGTCGATTTATGCATGTCCGTTCGTCCGTCTGTTGATGTTAAATTGTAAACAAAGTACAGGTCGCATTTATGATCAGATTTGGATGAAATTTTGCACAGCTCACTTATTTGGTCCAAGGACGAAATTGGAAAAAATCGGTTCAGGTTTAGATATAGCTCCCATATATATTTTCGTCCGATTTAAGGTAAATGGTGTACCAAGTCCCTATATATCGTTCGATTTGCACGAAATTTGGTATAGCCTACTGAATTAGGTCTAAAATCGGTTCAGATTTAGATATAGCTCCCATATATAGTTTCGGCCGATTTTAGGTAAATGGTGTACCAAAGTCCCTATATATCTTTCGATTTGCACGAAATTTGGTATAGCCTAATGAATTAGGTCTAGAATGATGTGTACTAAGTTTCGTGAAAATCGGTTTAGATTTAGATATAGCTGCCATATATAATATCGCCCGACTTTAGGTAAATGGTGTACCAACGTCCCTGTAAATCTTTTGATTGGCAAAAATTTTGGCATAGCGTAATAAATGAAGTCTAGAATGATGTGATGGTTTTAAGTAAATTGTGCACTAAAGATCCATAGCTAGGCCGATTGACATTACGTACTGAAGTTAATATATATTAACCTCTGCCAGGATTGCTTGAAATCGGTTCAGATATGGATATAAATTAGCTTCCATATATAATTTCGACTTATTTATGTTAATTTTACATCAAATAATCAATGTGTGTCTGATTGAAATTAAATTTTAAACAGTACAGCGACGTCTTTTCGCATACATATGTAGAATATGCCCAAAGTGGTGAAGGGTATCATATAGTCGGCCCAGTCTGACTTTACTACTTTCCTTACTGGTTTATATTAAAATAGTTATCTGATTTGTTTCGCGTTTTGGGTTTGGTTTTAAGACTCTTCTGTAATCATTTCACCTGAGGAGGACATCGAGATAAAAAACTAGAACGTTAGATTCGATAATGAACTACATATGAACTCTAGCCCAGATTTAGACTTAGGCCTAGCCCCTGTGTTGGACGTACCAGAAGGAGTGGACCGATATTACCCATTTTCGAATTTAAACTAAGTTTGGAAGAAATAATAAGAAAGGCAAAGTTTTGATGAAATCAAAAATTTTTGAAACGGATTTGGTCCAAAGAAACATGGGGTCTAGAACCAATATTTCGATAAGGCACGTTTCCACTGTATCAAAGTGTATACACCATCGTTAGCCATAAGGCTGAGGGTATAAATATCCATTAAATTTGTATTTGGTATACATTATGGTTTACATAATCAGTCTGTAGAAATGCCACTTTTTGGTATGTTCCCTATATTTCCATTTCAAGTACCTGTCAGTATATCTATGGTGAAGGGTATCCAAAGTTCGGCCCGGCCGAACTTAATGCTTTTTCACTTGTTTTTTTTTTGGCAAAAATTCCATTTCAGGTAAAGCCGATAAAACGTCATATACTTCAAATCTTTACATCAGTAAAATTTTATAAGAGTGTGGGTCACGGCTTACAAATGAAATGAGGTCCAAGTCGACAAACATAAGAGATTATTACAAAGGCGTAGAGTTGTTAAAAAAAATATTTTTTTAACATTTTAAACATTTTCAGAATGGTACAACATAACTGTTTTTAATGAATACATTTTCTAATATTTCTAATCGAAGAAATACAAATTTTTTAAACACGAAGAACGCCGGAAAATGTTGCCTTAAAATATAAAATTTGATATTAAAAATTAATTGGAATTTTAAAATGTTGCTATACAAAACTGATTTAACCCAATGCTACATAAGTGTCGAACCAGATTTAACAATAATATTTGTGATTTTTCAGAAACATGACATGTTTCGCTGTTCCTTTACAAGGATAATGGCCTACTGATGACCCTTTTAAATTTTTTTATAATAAGTTGTCTATTTGTGGGTGAAATTGAATGATGACCGAGCTTATATTTTTAGGACTATGCCAACAACAAACACATGATGTCAGCAACAGAAGCAGCAGACAGAAAAGCAAAAATATATATTGTTGTCAAGTTTAAATGTGATAGGATTAGATGGCTTGCGAATGGATTACTCCAGCTTAAAATTGCTGCTATTGTCTGTGGTAGAATACACAGATGGTTGGAAATACGAGAGATATATGTATATGTTTGAACAAATGTGGATAATGATTTTTTTTTTCAGGGAAATACAAATAATAAAATGTTAGCTCAATTTTTTTTAAATTAATATTTTTATTTATATTTAAACAAGAACATAAATACAAAATTTTTTAGCTAATCGAAATGCATTTTCCATTGTTCGGTATTTTGGATACGTTTCGTAGTTTAGTATTGCGAGTTTTTGCAGCAAAAATATCAATATTGGTCCACATTGAAGATTTGGGAGGCATTTTCCCACCGATGCGACTGTAATTTGATATTTTGGGTTTATATTTGATGAAATACCTTTGTCAAATGTTGAAAAATGTTTAGATATAGCGCTCCTTGGAAGGGTGACATTTCGTAGTAATAAACATTATTTTGCTCTTTTTTGTTTGCTACATTCAGTTGTAAGTTACAGGGTGTAAAAAATGGAAGTGAACAAAGAGAAAATTCGGTACATTTTACAGTTTTTTCTTTTGACAAAATCGAAAATTCAAGCGAAGCGGTTAAAATTGTGAATGGTGTTTATGGTTCCGGTACTGTAACAGTCAAATATGTGAAATTTTGGTTTCGTAGATTCCGTTTAGGAATTTTTGTAGTTAAAGATGCACCTCACACATGTAGGCTGGTCGTCGAAAATGTCGATAAAACGTCATGTTAGCAGTCGTAACATCGCCCAGGAGCTAAACCATTTACACAAAAAAACCAGTAAGGAAAGTAGTAAAGTCGGACGGGGCCGACTATATAACTATATAACTATGGGTATATTAAAAAGGACAATTAACATGAACTTAGATGAAATTAAATATGTGATATTTAACTAAACTCAGCACACATCATTCCAGCATAAATTCAGTACGCTATGCCAAATTTCATCCAAATCGAAAGATATATGTGGAGTTTAGTGCACCTTTTACATTAATAGGGACGAAGATATATATGGGAGCTATATCTAAATCTGGACCGATTTTCACGGAACATCACTCTAGGCTCAATTCAGTACGTTTTGCAAATTTCGTGCAAATCGAAAGATATATAGGGACTTTGGTGCACCATTTACATGAAATCGAAAGAAACTATGTATGGGAGCTATATCTAAATCTGAACCGATTTTCACGAAACTTGGCAGACATTACTCTACGCTCAATTCAGTACGTTATGCTAAATTTTGTGCAAATCGAAAGATATATAGGGACTGTGATCCACCATTTATATGAAATCGGACGAAACTATTTATGGGAGCTATATCTAAATCTGGACCGATTTTCTCGAAACTTGGCAGATATCATTCCAGGCTCAATTCAGTACCTTATACCAAATTTCGTGGAAATCGAAAGATACATAGGGACATTGGTGCACCATTTACATGAAATCGGACGAAAATATATATGGGAGCTATATCTAAATCTGAACCTATTTTTCCCAAATTCAATAGGATTCGTCCTTGGGCCAATAAAAAATCTGTGCCAAATTTCATCCAAATCGGATCATAAATGCGACTTGTACTTTGTTTACAATTTAACAACAACAGACGGACAGACGGACGGACGGACGGACATTCATAATCGATTCAGAAAGTGATTCTATGCTTATTCTCAACCCAACCTAGTATTCACTTCATAAACCCACTGCTCTAATTATGGACAAAAAATGGAATATAAATAAGTTGGATAAAATACTCTGGGTGACCGACTTGTATTTTAGGTTCTCCAAATGCAATTTAGGTTCTCCATATAGAAGTCCTAACAATTTCAGTCCGGCCCAATTTTACTTTATTTTTACATCGAAGGTTTTATAGACACTGATCTTAAATTTTTATATGAAGGCGATATACCAAAAACTGTATTTATAAATTTATTCGTTCCCTCAAAAACGAAGGTCGTCCAAAAATCGACCATTGTGCCACAGAACAGTGATGCCGTCATCCTGGTTAATTTCTTACACCAACATATTTCGGTATTGTGTGAACATCCCCGCCTATATAAAAACCTTGTTGTTCTTGCACTTTGCACAATTCTGCATGCATCGCTCAAAAAGCCTCGTGTCGACTAGTGCGAAGAAATTTAGTGTAGAGATTGAAAAGAGAATCATGGGCTCGAAGCAATCGACTGACCCATTTAGTCGATTGCCAAATCTAACGAAAGCTTGGTAGCAAATTGATGGACATTTTTTCGACAAAACTGATCATGTGGCGATAGTTCCGATTGCATAACATAGAACTATTATTTTTTAGTGGTACACCTCAATTTATTTGCCTGAAATCTTCTGAGGAAATCGAAAAGCGCACAAGAAAAGACGAATCATTGTGCACCAATGGGAGAGCTCTCATACATCGGCTCAAACCAACGTCTCTTCTTTAGCCAATCAGAATCATCCGTCATATAGCCTTTACTGGAATCAAATGACTTCTTCCGGCTTATCAAGAATTATAGAGAATGGTCAATGATTATCGTCGCCAGGAGATGCTGATGAAGAATTCTAAAACAATGATTTGGAAGTGACTGAATCGGAGTGGTTCAACAAAAGTTTTATGCTCATCAAAAAATATTTAAAAATATATAAATTCGATGGAAAACAATAAATCATTTTCATTATTAGGCCATAAATATATTTAGCAGGCCTCGTATATACGTACATATTTATTTTTGTTTTCTTGCTACATTTTCCTAAAGTTTTATTAATTTTCTTCCATTAGGCTTTGACAAATTTTTCTCCATTTTTTTATCAAATTCCCCATAATCTGCATTGATTTTTATGAGTGTGTTATCTACTCATAAAAATCAATGCAGATTATGGGTCTGTTTCGTGCAACTACCACTAATTGAATTTCATACGAAAACTCGAACAAGCGCCTGTCAATTATCAATGTCTGTCGTAGTATGCTGCTGCAGCTGCAAAGTTTTGCTACACAACTCAGTGGTAGGTGTCAGCAATTCTTTAAAGTTTTAATCGAAAGGAAGACAGTGATTTTTGTCTATCGTTTACGAAATTTTATCTTCAAACATTTTTGCACATTTCCTCATTTCAGGAGCACAAAATTTGTTCATGTTCACATAGCAAATGTGGTACTCTTGGATTTACCTAAAAATGTACTTCCTATGTGGTTGATTTATTTTAAGCAGAACAAACTTGATAACATTTAATTATTGAAAAGTTAATTGATCCGAAATTTCCCCATCCACCCTCATAATAATCCACTGTAGTGTTGACTTTTTAACAGCTAACTAATCGGTTATTTATTGCTGTTTCCATCAAACATGTTTAGGGCCTTATGACCTGGCAATATAAATTTATGGCCAACTGTGTGTACGTATTCCTTAAGCGATCTAATCACGGTTCGGCTATTAAATTTCAACTTGATTTTTATTGCTTTGAAATTTTATTTGTTAGCAATTTGTTACAGATTCTTCGTGACTTTCTCTGGATAAAGGATGTACAAAAATTGGAATGTTGCGAAAAAAATTACAAAATTCAACAGGAAAACAGAAAATCTTGTATAAAGAAATATAATTTACATGAAATCGAACCGAAGTACATATATGGGAGTTATATATAAATCTGATTTGATTTAATATACAGAAACAAATTTTTAATTAATATTTTCATACTTTCATTCATAGTTTTTTTTATAACCTTCACCACACTGTGGTACAGGGTATTATGTTTTTTTATGTAAGAGGAACCGAGATGGACACATGGTTCATTTTGAGAATATGCATAGAATCACTTCTGTACGTCCGTCCATGTATTTTTGTGAGCAAAGTAAAGGTTGCATTTATGACCCGAATTGGATGAAATTGGAGAAAATCGGTTCAGATTTAGATATAGCTGTCATGTATATTTTCGTCCGACTTTATCTAAATGGTGCGCCAAACTCCCAATTTTTGTCCGATTGAGACAAAATTTAGCACTGAGTGATGAATTGGGTCTAATTTGATGTCTGTGAAGTTTTTTAAAAATCGGGTAAGATATATATATATATATATATATATAGCTCCCATATACAGCTTAGTCCGATTTTATGTAAATGGTGAACCAAACTCCCAATTTTTGTCCGATTGTGACAAAATTTGTCACAAGCTCCTATATATAGCATCTTCCGATTTTATGTAAATGGTGCACCAAACTCCCAATTTTTGTCCAATTGAGACAAAATTTGGCATAACATATGTAATTAAGACTAGGATAGAGTGTGGGAAATTTTATTGAAATCGTATAAGATATAGATATAGCTCCCATATATAGCATCGTCCGATTTTATGTAAATGGTGCACCAAACTCACAACTTTTGTCCGATTGTGGCGAAATTTGTCATTACGTATGGAATTGTACTAGGATAGAGCGTGTTAAGTCTCATTGAAATCAGATCAAATATGGATATAGCTTAGTCCGATTTTATGTAAATGGTGCTCAAAACACCCAACGTTTGTTCGGTTGAGACAAAATATTTTCGTCCAATATAGTGCAAATGGTGCACCAAGGAGCTTCGTTTGGTGGCGTTACATGAAATATTGCAGAGAGTAATCGATTGAAATTTGTTGAAATCGGTTCAGGTTTAGATATAACTTCCATATATATTAGATTGGGGATAAAGAAATCTATTATTGTTATATGAACTATAGGACTTAATGTAACATGCTTCGGAATGCCCGATTTGGGCCAAATATGTTGTATGATTTATTGCCATTTTAAAGGCATTTCTTGATCAGTTCTCCGATTTTATCGACATTTTAGATAAAAATTACTGAACAGAATCTACGATACTCTAACAGCACATGACTTGCTGTTAGAGGGTCAGAACCATAAACATCATTCACAACTTTAGCCGCCTGGCTTGCATTTTCGCCTTTGTCAAAAGAGAAACTGTAAAATGTACCGAATGAATGTCCTCATTGTTCACTTCCATTTTTAACACCCTGTAACTCACAACTGAATATACCGAACAAAAAACAGAAAAATATTTATACCCTTCACCACACTGTGGTACAGGGTATTATGTCTTTGTGCATATGTTTGTAACAGGCAAAAGGAATTGAAATAGACCCATGGTTCCTTTTGAGAATATGAATAGAATCGCTTTCTGAGTCGATTTATGCATGTTCGTCCGTCCGTCTGTTGATGTTATATTGTAAACAAAGTACAGGTCGCATTTATAATCCGATTTGGATGAAATTTGGCACAAGTCACTTTTTTGGCCCAAGGACGAACCCTATTGAAATTGGAGAAAATCGGTTCAGATTTAAATATAGCTTCCATATATATTTTCGTCCGATTTTAGGTAAATGGTATACCAAAGTCCCTGCAAATCATTCGATTTGTACGAATTTTGGCATAGCGTACTAAATTAAGTTTAGAATGACATGTGCTAAGTTACGTGAAAATTGGTTCAGATTTCGATATAGCTCCCATATATAGTTTCGCCCGATTTTAGGTAAATGGTATAAGTCCCTGTCTACGTTTTGTTTTGCACGTATTTTGGCATAGCTTACTAAATTAAGTCTAGAATAAAATTTCGTGAAAATCGGTACAGATTTAGATATATTTTCGTCCGACTTTATGTAAATGGTTCACGAAAATCCCCATTTCGTATAGCGTACTGAATTAAGTCTATAATGATGTGTGCAAAGTTTCGTGAAAATCGGTTTAGATTTACATGCACCTCCTATATATATGTTTGTCCGATTTTAAGTAAATGGTACATTAAAGATCCATAGCTAGGCCGATTAATTAATCTTTAAATCGATTTACACGATTTCGCATAGGTTGCAGAAGTATGTTTAGATATAGATAAATATCACATATTTAAGTTCGTTCCATTTCATGTCAATGTTCCTTCGAAAAGGCGACATCTTTTAGGATACATATGTGGAATATACCCAAAGTGGTGAAAATCGGCCCAGTCCGACTTTACTACTTTCCTTACTGGTTTTTTACTGTGAAATGTCACCCTTCCAACGAGCATAAATCAGAAATTGCTTGTTTGATACTTTACGAGAAATCTATCAGTCAGCCAGCCAAAAAATAATGGATTTTTTCCCCAACTTTATATATGATCTGATAATTTTTACCTTCATTCTATTCACAAAAATATGAAATTATGTGTTTGACCTCATGTCATTTTTAAACTGTGAGCCACAATGTTGTAAAATTTTACTGGTGTAAAGCTCAAAGTCAGCAGATGGACTTTTTGCCAAAAAAATATAGATTCATGGTCCATGGTTCAAAGGTCGCAAATCTCTTTTAGTTCTTAGCCCATTTTCTGATCTGAGAGGCTTTAATTTTATTTGGAATGCAAGTTTTCAAAATATGAATATATGGATTTAACATAAACAATTCCATCCCAATATTTTATCCTCATTAATATTTCCTATTGGGCAACATATCAGGATCTGATTGCTATTCTACAAAAACAAGTAATAATAATAATGGTTATATTTCTTTATAATAATATTTATGTAAATATATATTGAAACAAAATCAAATTACTTCATTGCAATGCCTTTGTTTTCCTTTCAAATTGTAATTTTCTTTGAAATAAAGGATATGCACTGAATAAACAAATCAACACTAAAGGGTAAAATCAAGTGTATAAATTTCCTTTCTTTGTTTTCCACATAAAAGAAAATCTATTCAGAGCTCATGTGGTATATTCTCCTGAGTGAGCGGGAGAAGGAGGAATGTGAGTGATGTATATGGGAAATTACAAAAATCTTTTAAATTCCTTGAAACTGAGGTTTGCAAGTTAAAAACTCGCGAAATATGAACATATTGCATATAATTTAAATTCATTTCTATAAAATAAAGTGTTCTGGTCAAAATCTTAAAATATTGTTAATAAATAATAAGTTGCGTGGAAGCTGTGATGGTGGTAATGTAAAACAAGTAAAAAGGCGTAAAGTTCGGCCGGGCCGAACTTTGGATACCCTCCACCATAGATATGCAGACATGTACTTGAAATTAAAATATAGAGCAAATACCAAAAAGTGCACATATACCGGCATTTCTACAAACCGATTATGTAAACCATAAAACAAATTTCAGAATTGTAATTGATAATTATACCCTCAGCCTTATGGCTTATGAGGGTGTATAAACTTGCAAAGGTGAAAAGGTGCCTCATGGAAATATTGGTTCTAGACCCCCATGTTTCTTTGGACCAAATTTGTTTTAGAAAATGTTAATTTCATCCACACATTGCCAATCTTATTATTTCTTCCTAACTTAGTTCAAGTTCATATATAGATCATTATCGAACATTACGTTCTAGCTTTTTATCTCGATATCCTTCGCAGGTGAAATGATTACGACATACTCTAAGAACCAAAGCCAAAAAGCGGAACAAATTAGATAACTATTTTAATATAAAAAAGAGTGTTATATGGGGACTACGCCAAAAAAGGGGGAATATTAATCATTTTAAGTAGGGAGATTTGTTACCATATACGACTACAAAATACCAATTTGCAGCAAATTCGGTTGAATAACGCGCTCAAGAACCCCAAAATACCGAAAATTGGGGGATACCCTTATATGGGGGCTATCCGAAAAAATGGACCTATATTCATTATTTTTTTTTTTGGAGAGAGTTTTAATACCTATTAAGAACTCAAAATATTAAATTACAGCTAATTCGGCGGAAAAAGCGATCAAAACCCCCAAAATACTGAAAATTAGGAGGTACCGTTATATGGGGGCTACCAGAACAAGTGGGCCTATACTTATAATTTTTTGTGGAGACATTTAGTACCCGATAAGAACACAATCTATCAAATTGCAGCGAATCCGGTTGAAAAACGTGCACAAGAACCCCTAAATACCGAAAATTGGGGGTACCCTTATATGGGGGCTATCCGAAAAAATGGACCTATATTCATAATTTTTTGTGGAGAGACTTAATACCTATTAGGAACTTAAAATACTTAATTACAGCCAATTCGGTTGCAAAATACGACCAAAAACCCAAAATACTGAAAATTAGCAGGTACCGTTATATGGGGGCTACCAGAACAAGTGGGCGTATACTTATATTTGCAAAATTTCAGCATCCTACCTCAACTCCTTCGGAAGATAGTGTGATTACAACAGACGAACGGACCTGGCTAGATCGTCTTAGAATTTTACCCTGATCAAGAATATATATACTTTATAGGGTCGGAAATGAATGTTTCGATGAGTTACAAACGGAATGACAAAATTAATATACCCTCCATGGTGGAGGGTATAAAAAATGGGTGAAAATGTGTTGAAGTCAATGAGTTTTTTTTTTTTTGTGTTCCTTCCTGATTTGTGGCTAAACTACACATCACACGCACATGTGATCAGTGACTAAGTTGCAGAATACCCCATGGACAATATGATTCTAATGTATGATTTTTCGATATAATCACTGCATCCACCCAAAATGGATGCTGACATTTTGAAGCCGGATTTTCAGTGTTTTTTTTTGAATTTTTCTTATAATTAGGACGCGCATTCAGATAATTTACTAAACTGATTACAGGATTGTAGAACTCGTGATTTTCCTTCGTTTAGTGTATATCTCATGCATGTGCTCACCGTAGCTTCTTTGCAATTGGGTTCCAAAGATGAAAATTTGGTGCGTAAATTTTCATAAAAAACATATTTTCTGAGTCTAAAATTAAGAAAGTCCATTCAAATTCCGTGGAACCCCGCGTGATTTTAGTTTTTTTTTTTTACGTGCCGAATCTAGTGAGCCCATCCGTGTTCAATTCCGCCCAATAAAACGGCGGATATAGGTACCTTGAATGTGGGGAAAACTGCAAAAACTTATTTTGACAAATTCGCGTATATAATCGCGTTTTTCTTCGAATTGATTTCGCATACATTCATTCTTGTGTTATCATATTCGCGAATCTGTGTGAAAATAGGTCAAAAATATATCGATACGCTAATAATATGCGTATTTTAATCAAAATCGATTGTGGAGGCACATCCGCGGTTCGTAGCCGATCCTTTTAAAATAGGTGTCCTTTTGTGTATTTTCATAGGAGATTACTGAAATCGGATGCGCTTAAAAATCGTATGCATTTCAACTAATACGCGAACTGTATGATTTTTTAATGTTGATCATTTTCATATACTGTAACTGCAATATATTTGGTCATTTTTAAAGTCAAAACTCTTAACAGAGGAATCTACCGATATTTAACAATCATCTAAAAGAATTTGTAGAAGAAATCGTCACGTGCTGTAGAAGATCTAGACTAAACCGTATTATCTTAACCATACCAAACCAGTAAGGAAAGTAGTAAAGTCGGACGGGGCCGACTATATGATACCCTTCACCACTATGGGTATATTAAACATGAAATTGTATGAAATAATATATGTGATATTTATCTAAATGTGAAACGACTTAGATCTATCCATAAACATGTCATTCGTTTGTTACAATAGGACAAAGTACGTAAATCGAAAGATATATAAGGGCTTTGGTGCACCATTTACATGAAATCCGACGAAAATATATTTGGGAGCTATATCTAAATCTGGACCGATTTTCACGAAACTTGGCGGACATCTCTCTAGGCTCAGTTCAGTGCGTTATGCTAACTTTCGTGAAAATCGAAATATATATAGGGACTTTGGTGTACCATTTACATGAAATCGGACGAAAATATATATGGGAGCTATATCTAAATCCTGACCGATTTTCACGAAACTTGGCAGACATCACTCTAGGCTCAATTCAGTACGTCATGCCAAATTTCGTGCAAATCGAAATATATATAGGGACTTTGGTGTACCATTTACATGAAATCGGACGAAACTAAATATGGGAGCCATATATAAATATGAACCGATTTTGACGAAATTTAACACACATCGTTCTAGACTTAATTCAGTACGCTATGCCAAATTTCGTGCAAATCGAAGGATATATAGGGACTTTGGTGCACTATTTACCTTAAATCGGACGAAAATATATATGGGAGCTATATCTAAATCTGGACCGATTTTCACGAAACTTGGCAGACATCACTCTAGGCTCAGTTCAGTACGTTATGCCAACTTTCCGGCAAATCGAAAAATATAAAGGGACTTTGGTGCACCAATTATATGAAATCGGACGAAACTATATATGAGAGCTATATCAAAATCCCGGCCGATTTCCATGAAACTTGGCAGACATCACTCTAGGCTCAATTCAGTACGTTATACCAAATTCCGTGCAAATCGAAGTATATATATTTGGTGCACCATTTACATGAAATAGGACGAAAATATATATATCTAAATCTAAACCAATTTTCTCAATTTTAATAGGGTTCGTCCTTGGGCCAAACAAATGAGCTGTGCCAAATTTCATCCAAATCGGATTATAATTGCGACCTGTACTTTCTTTACAATTTAACACCTACAGACGGACGGACGAACGGACATGCATAAATCGACTC
The DNA here is from genome assembly GCF_032173495.1 of Musca vetustissima. Lineage (NCBI taxonomy): Eukaryota > Metazoa > Arthropoda > Insecta > Diptera > Muscidae > Musca > Musca vetustissima. Next base: position 10,617 of record NW_026881729.1, on the reverse strand, counting down.
AGAAAGTGATTCTATGCATATTCTCAAAAGGAACTATGGGTCTATCTCGTTTCCTTTTGCCTGTTACAAACATATGCACAAAGACATAATACCCTGTACCACAGTGTGGTGAAGGGTATAAAAATCAAAAATTGAAAAAAAAATTTTGTGGCAATTCAAAAATTAATTTATTTTATTTTCAGATATTTTCATGCTTTCATTTGTTTTTCGCGACTGTTAAACCGTATTTCAATATGATTTGACTAGTATGCAAAGAAAACAAATGTGTTTAACCATTTGTGAAGAAATTCGCGAATTACAACAAATAGGAATTCATTTAATTTATATTTGAAATACAGGATTTAAAACGTCTATAACTTTTGTGCGCAGCATCCGAAATTGTGAATGCGAACAGATTTCGATTTTCAAAATTTTTTTTATGGAATTTTAAAGGAATTTTGTAATTTCCCATATAATGAACTTTTGTGTTTGTGGCTTTGAGCTCTAAAATGAAAATTAAGTGTTATTAATTAAATAGTGGCATTGCAAAGAAAGAAAATTTAATTGAATCAAATAAAGCTTGTGGATGTTGTTCATTCTGCCATCAATTCAATTGGTTTGGAATTAAATGCTGGCAGTTTATGGATAAATAAATAATTTACATAATACAGAGAGTGGAGAAAATTAAATATTAATAACACCGTATGAGGATCCATTGTTAATTATTCAATGCGAATATATTGTATGTATATATGTCTCAATTACAATATTACATAGCAAAAAGGATATTTAATGGCAAATAGTTTCTTTTTTCTTTTTTGCTTTACAAAAGGACCTGCAGGCAATAAATTGCATTTACTTAAGTGACCTGTTTCCTGTTACCCTATTAATAGCTGCATTTCTCCATTAAGTTCTGCCATGAATTGCAATTTCCAACTAAGTATTTGTTTCCTCTTTTAATCATAATTTATATCTCCTTCCAGTGCTGTGTATATATTGTGCCGCAATATTGTATAGGGACCCGAACTGCATAGAATTCCGCACAGCAATGCACACGTGTTTGGTTGGTTACCCTCTTTTTGCTTGTATTGAACATACCAGCCACTAGAAAGGGGTCATTTTTTACGGGTCATTTGATAAAGCATTTTTTTGCTATGCTGCTGCTACTTTGCTCTGCTCTGCTGCTGCTCTGAGCAATTTCCTTTTCTTTTTTGCTGCAAACATATTTTCCATTTATGTTTTATTTAAGCAAGCTTGCAGTTGCCCTAAAACTTAATCATGATACGAAATGATCCCCCCACCCTCACCTTACCTTATAAGTCAACACCATTGTTCACGAGCAAAGAACACATTTTCTCGCTATGTATAATCGTGCTGCAGCCATAACGCATAACGACAGATCGGACAGTTTCATTTTGGTAATGTTGGGAACAGAATCTACATTTTAGTTTTAAAGAAATATATTAAAAACTAGTAAGAAAGGGACCAAAGTCGGACGGAGACGACTATGTGGTACCCTACAGTACAAGGGGTATGGGCCATTGAAATTAAATCGGAAAAAAATAAATAGTTGATCTACATCTGTCCTCTACATATAATTATATGTAAATTGGACAGCCATTATCACAATTTATATCTCCTCATTTATATAAATTCGTGTCAATTGGAAAAATGTGGGGAGCTTGGTGCGCGAATTACCTAAAATCGGACGACAATATATATGGGTGCTATATAAAATTCTGAACTGGGAGGAAGATAGTCGGGTCCTTGTTTATACCCAAACAATTAAATGTGAAGAGAGAGGGAGATGCATCGCCTGGCAGGGGATGTCAATTCGCCGCAGCCGAAGATGAGCCTTATGTGAGACACACAGTGCTGATGGGGCTAGTCAGTCTCCAGCTCTCAAGAAGTAGTGATCGTCGGTCGGTTAAACACAGAAAAAAGAAGACCCATCAACCTATATCCTACCCTCCTTATTGGATTTATTGTAAGATTTGACAGAATGTCGTTGGGTCTCAAATATATTATTAAGCGTTAGGAGTGCCTACAGGTCTCCACATTGTATGTATTGTGACTATTAAAAGAGGGCCGTTGGGTCTCAAATGTAGTATTAATCATTACAAGTAGCCAGAGGTCGTTTGGTCTCTTTCGTTGAATTTATATCAATGCTTACAGAAGGCTTTTTGGTCGCTAGTTAGGGATCATCTTAAGAGTGCCGGCTGGTCTAAATTATATATGAAGTTACAGATAGCTTCGCAGGGGAAACCCAAAGTCGGATTGGAAATGATACGAATAATTTATGTAATAATATATTAAGAAGATTTAAATTTTGTCACCAGCAAATACAAATTTCTGCACCCCATCCGTAAAAGGAAGCCCCGTCTTCGCAATTGATTTAGAAATAGTACAATGTGTCAACTTTATATTTACTTCGTATGGAGTTTATTAAGGTTTTAAATTTTGAACTTTGGACTAAAAACCGAATTTGTAAAAATATTACATGGAATCTGATATTCCGCTCGCTGCATATCAGTTACTTTGATTTTGTTGATCTTCTGTTGGCGGTGGTATCACAAGGAATGAACAAATGGGACTTTTTCTAGGCATCTAATTGGATATTCTCGACTCTTGGAGGATAAATTTCCGATATACATAGGTCCATATTTTGCCTTATCCGACGCAATTTTCTGTATTTTCTCTTTCTTCAAAATTAAAAAAACACAGAGGGCCGTTGAATGGTAAATTTTTCAACATTTATATATGAAGTTACAGATAGCTTCGCAGGGAAAGCCAAAGTCGGTTTGGATATGATGCGAATTATTTATGTAATAATATATTAAAAACAAAAGATTAGTTCTAAAATTCCACTGCACTGCATATCAGACACTTTCAAATGTTTGATGTTCTGTGTGTGGTAGTATCAGATAGAGGAAACCAATGCGACTTCATCCAAGTTCAAAAAATATAATATTATATATATTTGGCATTATGGACTCTTGATGGATAAATCTCCTACATAGGTTCATATTTTCACATATCCTACATATAAATGGTTCACCCAATTTGAGGTATTTTATGGTCCTAGGGTCAATATTTTCAACCATTTAAATGCTTGACCGTCTGTGAGTGGTGGTATATGAAGTAGTGGACCAAAAAAATGATATAGGTTCGGAAAAAATTTAACAAGTCTCTATAATATTGCATTCTGGATTCTTGGTGGATAAATTCCAATATAGTCCCTATAATTGGCATGTCCCACCCTGATCCTAGGTTCGGATTTTTCAACCTGTCGGGGTTCTGGTATTAAATAAAAAACTTCTTCGCAGAAAATGTTCATTGTATGTTTATGTGTTGGCTCAAACCATTTGTAAACGAGTAAGGAAAGTTGTAAAGTCGGACGGTGCCGACTATATGATACCTTTCACCACTTTGAGTATATTCAACATATGAATCCTAACTGACGTCGCATTTTTAAAGGACCAGTAAAATGAAATTGGATACCCAAACATGTCATTCTGCAACCGATACTAAATTTTTCATTTGGTCAGATATAGAAGCTATATCTAAATCTGAACCGATTTCAGGAAACTTATAGGCCTAATTCATTACGCTGTGCCAAATTTCTTGCAAATCAAAAGGTATATGGGACTTTGGTGCAGCATTTCCAAAAGGTATATATGGGAGCTATATGGATTTTCAGCTTTACACACATCATTCTAGCATTTCCATTAAGATATATAGAAAATATATATGGGCAACATTTACATAAATCGGACGAAAATATATATGGGTGGTATATATAAATCTGAACCGATTTTCAGGAAACTTAACACACATCATTCTAGACCTAATTCATTACGCTGTGCCAAATATTCGTATATATGGGAGCTATATATAAATCTGCAAATCAAAAGATATATAGGGACTTTGGTGCACCATTTACAATAAATCTGACGAATGTATATATGGGAGCTATATTTAAATCTGAACCGATTTTTCACACAATTTCAATATTACGGGAATTTCGTCAAATCTATATAGGGCTTTGGTGCACCATTTATAAGTGATATATGGGAGCCTATGCCAAATCGGATCACAAATGCGACCTGTACTTTGTTCACAAAAATACATGGACGGACGGACAGACGGACGGACATGCGTAAATCGACTCAGAAAGTGATTCTTTGCATTTTCTCAAAAGGAACCATGAGTCTATCTCTATTCCTTTTGCCTGTTACAAACATACGCACAAAGACATAATACCCTGTACCACAGTGTGGTGAAGGGTATAAAAATCGATATAGCCACATGTACGGTTCTTGATCGATTTTTGTGGTGTTTTTATTGCTCATCTTCGAATGATTCAGTCTTTGGGAAGTTTATTCAAGTAGGTTGGTCCATTTTAAGGTATATTCTCACTGAGTAGAAAATCTTCCTACCAAAAACTATCAATATTGGCCCAAGATTCAGAGTAGCCCCCATACAACCAAATGGTACGATTCATTATTCGGTGCTCTGGGGATCTTATTCGTTTTTTAACCGAATAAGATATAATTTTATATTTTGAATTCTTATTGGGTGGAAAATCTTGGCAAACAAATTTTTAATATCGGTTCACATATTGTAATATACCCCACATAACGATACCCGCAATTTTCGATATGTTGAGGATTTAGGACATGTGTTTCAAGCGTATTGGGTATAATTATATATTTTAGGTTATTTTAGGTTATATAAATATAGATCCACAATCGGGTGTAGTCCCCATATAACATTACCCCATTTTTAGGTATTTTCAGGATTAATGATGTTTTTAGTTGTTACATTTTGGTTTTAGTCGCATTTTCTTACATAAGTAGCTGTAAATTGTTATTCCGTGTTCTTGGAGGGTGGAAAACATATTTACAGAGAATTTTAGATAGGTCAATTGTAAGGGCACGCACTTCTTCGACAATTTAAGGTGCCAGATGCATTTTCTATCCTCCAGGATTAGTTAAATTTTTTTTAAATAACTCAAATAGGTCGGAATAATTATATGGGGGCTATATTAAACATGGACCTGTAATGACAACTTACCTCTACAGATTTGCAGTAGTCTATTCATAACGTCGTATTTCAGGTGAGTAAATTGTTCAAAGAAATTAAATATACACTAAATGGGTGTCAATAGGAGGTTATACAACCGAAATCCATTCTTTTGCTATATAAGAAATTCTATCTAACCCTATTGTAGGGTATTTACAAAACTTCAAACATTATCAGCAGCAAACAAAGCAAATAAAAGCATACACGAACCATATTAATAACAGGAAATGTTTTACAACAACGAAGAACAGCAATAGAATCCAATAAAAATTTGCAGTACTTCGTAGCACATTAAAGCGAAATGAAAACCAAAAACACACACACACACAAAACAAAAAAAACTTGGAATAACACCATGGACGAATGAATGGGCAGAGCTGAAGCAGACAATGCCATACTGGGATATTTATTACTCCACGCTCAGCAATAGGAAACAAACAAAATGCTGCCAAGCGTAACGGAGCAACATCAACACCGTGAGACGTGGCATACAACGACAACTGCTGCTGTTGCTGCTGCTGCTGGAAATGCCCACCAGTTCCAACATAATTGCCAGAACAATGTGGCAGCTGTCAGTGTTAGAATGGTGAACGGGCGTGCGCGCATGCTTAATACCATTATGCAGTTGGTGGCACCCTAGCTGATCGGGTTGCCTGGCACGAACGCACGCACGTATCAACAATTTGCCACAGACTCTGACAGAGAACAACAAATTTCCAAGCAAGCAAGAAATCCACCAATTTCTCCCATTATCTGCGTTTCATTTCTTTGTCGTAGCTTTCAATCGATTGTGGTTCGCTGTAGATAATTGGGCCTCTGGTCTTACCCGTTGTGTGGGTGAGTCACATGAAAATTACTCTACCAATGATTTTCACTAAATTATAGAACTGCTGTTGTTCCCTTTTTTCATGGTTAGGTCAATTGTTGTCGGCATGGCACACCTGGATAGGTAATCGGTTCGTTTGTCTATGGCTGGTTGCCTGCAATCAATGACTCATCATTTGCATATCGTACCCAACCACCAACAACAAAAAAAGGTGTTAAATCTGCAACTTCACATTTGCCTAAGGAAAGTTCAACATTGCAAAAATTCACACGGTTCGAAAAGTTAGAAAAAATTCTAATCTATGACTGTGGTTTCCAAAGATGAAACAGACGGACGTATTTCTGAGATTGTGGCAGTATTTTTAAGGCAGAAGGTAAAAGCTCGAAATATCACTGCTGATTAGCCTTTCCAGCAATGGCACAAAGCAAATGGAAAGAAATCTATATGATATGACCCAAATTGCCTAAGCCTAAGATAGGTAGGTTTCACATCAATAGCAAGACAAGAAATGATAAATTGACTTCATGCCTTTAAAAGCTTTTCTATTCAGCTGGAAATGTTTAAATACAAAAAAATGGGAATTTAAATATTTGTGAGGGTATATCTGTACGACGTTAAATAGGCCAACGGGCAAATTGAGAAGACCCTAATCTGGCACATATATGGAGCTATTAAATGTACATCTGATTTTTACTTATCCCTAAACCGTGGCGTCCCTAAGGACGCCTGCATTTATGTAATTAAATTGTGAGAACAAATAAAAACGCTGTTAGGGTCGAATGGGCTAATTGTTTACACTCCACCATGTTGTGGGCATTTCAAATAAGTAAAATCGATCGGGACTTTTATAGTATCCATATAGAAATCCTTCATAATGAAAACCTAAAATATCAAAGTATAGCCAAATTGGTGGGAAAACGTGACCAAAATACCGAACAATGGGGTGGGTACCTATATATGGAGCCTAAGTCAACACTTCAGCCAGTATTTACAGTTTTTGTTAGCAATATTTTCTTCCCCAAAAATACTGAAATTTTAGAGGTAACGTTGTCGGTGGGCCAACCTAAACGTGAGTCAATATTGATAATTTTTGATAGGAAAATGTTCTATCTAATAAGAACCAATGGGAACGCAATCAACGAGAACCCAACATACCAAATTACGAGCATAGTTTAAAGTACGGGAAATTGTTTATTTCTTTAGAAAGTGGCCCGGAAAGTTATTAACAATTCTGATAGAAGTTATGAACGGGGACAATTATGGTACTTCTAATGGTTTTTTTGTCTGATAGCTGTATTGAGGCCAACTGCGGGAGTTAAGAATCCTATGCCAGCTTTTCACAAAACAAATTGTCTGATTATTTCACTATGTCTCATGAATATACACGGGAAAATTTTTTAAATTGCCGGGTCCTTTATGTAATGATATGTCAAACAGTAATTTTCGCAAAAATGTGTCTTACCCACCAATGCCCCAAAATGCCAAATTACAGTCATTACAATGCAAAAAGCTGACTAAATGCTTTAAAACACCCTTATATGATGGCTATATGGAAGTCTATATTTATCATCATCGGTTAACGCCTTCAAAATGCCGAGTCGGAACATTTATATGGGCGGTAACCAAAATGTAAACTCATTTTTTTGTAATTTTTTGCAACCAGAAAATTAAATTAGAGCCTATTTGCAAAATATGTCTAAAACACCCCAAAATATCCATTATATTGGGGCTACCCGGCAAATATGGCAGGGATATTTTCTACTCAACGAGAATCAGAAATATAAAACTACTGAAACAAGTCTCAAACTCTCCATATGACCGGAATTTGGGATACCCGGCAACTTATGACAATATTGATACTACCAAATTACAGCTGATTAGGTCGTAAAACGTGGCTAAATGTTTCAAAATAATGAAAATTGTGGCTACCCCGAAACATGGACCAATATTTTATCGAATAGGTGCTCTGCTCTTTGAAAATTCTCTATTAAATTAAACCCAATTCTACTGAAGAACGTGTCCAAAGCTTCAAATATTGCCTGCTATTAAAGAATACGACATGGATAATATGTGGTTTTTATCAGACGGTGCCACATGCTACTACATAATTGAAAGTATGTAGTGTTTCACACATGATGTCACAGTTCAAATTTTATATGAAACACCAAAAAAAAAACAAATGTTAAGTTTGTCCGGGCCCAATTTTTCATACCCTCCACCCTGAGGTTTATTTCCAAAATATTTAAAATTAATAGTGGCTCATAGGAAAATACTCATGTTATGGAAGAACGTTGAAAATACCGAAAAAGAAGCGAGAAACGGATTTTTTAAAATACCGAATAGTGGGGCTGACATTATATGGAATTGTACCAAAACGGGGATTGATATTGACACCCAAAATTCCGAATATTGAGAGTTGCGGTTATAATTTGGCAACCCTGCGGTTAAAATTTTAATAATTTCTAGTACCAAATCACAGCCAAATTGGTTGAACAAAATTGGTGTCCAAAATCGCCAAAATATCGAATATTGGGCGGTACAATTATGTGAGGGCTACCCAGAAACGTAGGTCAATATTAATTATAGCCAATTTGGTTGAACAGCGTGTCCAAAGTCCCAAAATACCGAATATTTGGGGGGTACGGCAATCTTCAATACGTTTTGCAAAGAACCATTTACCTAAAATCGAAAGAAAATATGTATGGGGTCTTTACCTAAATCTTAATCGATTTCAACAATACTTGACACATGTTACGCTATACGTTGTCAAATCGGACAAAAATGTGTATAATATGAACCGATTTTTTACCCATTTCAATAAGGTTCGACCTTGGGCCAAATAAATGAGATGTGCTAAAATTCATCTCATTCGGATAATAAATGCGACCTGCACTTTGTTTACATTTTTATATGGACATGCATAAATCGACTCAGAAAGTGTTTATATACATATAGTGAACTCTCCATAATGTGAATATCCAATACTCTCGATAATGTGAACTAGTTAATGTCGGGGTAGTTCATATTTTCGAATTTGTTTACATTTTCGCCAATTCCCTGAGTTTTTCAAAATACTTTAATGGGTCGTTAACTTTAATGGGTCGTTTCCTTATGCATGTTGCAAGAAGTACCACAGTGTAATAAAGGGTACTCAAACCAAGCCCCTTTAAAAATAATATTCCAAATATTGAAATAATAGAAACCCGCGTCTGCTTAAAAATTTTACGCCTTGTTTAGTCCTTTAATAAATATTCTTTAAAAAATCAACACCTTGTTAGGCTCTTGAAAAAATAGAAATCCATGACTTCTTTGGTCCTTGAATACATATTCTTCAAAAAATCCACGATTTGTTTAGTCCTTGAAAAAAGAACTCCACGCCTTGTTCAGTCCTTGAAAAACTAAAACTCAACAGCTTTAAAAAATCCAAGCTTTGTTGGAATTTATTCTGGTCAAGAATATATATACTTTTTGGAGTCTCCGGTAAATATTTCAGCTGTTGCAAGCGGAATTTAAAAACCCTCCATCCTGTGAAAAAATATATATATATATATATTATGTATTTTATCTTTTAAAACAATAAAAAAGAACCATATCATGTAGATGATCGAAGGTGAAGTTTTCGAGTTGTTTGCAGAACACAATAACAAATTTAATATACACTACGCATTGTGGTGAAGAGTGTTCATATATTTATTTCAAATGGTTACAGAATCTACACAAATACGTTCCTCATATTTGTGTGCTAACGATGTCGCCTACCGTGTACCGATACCATCTAAATCAGGGTCAGGCAGAGAACCATTCTTTTATTCCTTTTTCCCATAAATTAGTATCAAAGAGACCAAGCATGCGGGGGTTTGCCTGATGTGGATCTAAATGTATTCCTTACATTTGTATGTGTGTGTACTAACGATGACACCTAGAGTCTCTACCTCTTGCTTAAAAAGAATTTACATTTTTACGACCTAAAACAAAATACCAAATAACATACCCCTTTTGTTGCTATTTCTCAATATTCATTCCCGCCCCATTCATTCGTTCAGTTAAAAAAATTAAAAGTTTTGTATTAAAAACATCGAAACTTTTTACACATTTAGTATTTTTCTTTATGTTGATCCATTCATAAAAAAAATATTATAATTTTTGTTATGCGCTAAGACATAAAACAAAAACAAAGACGGTGAGTGTGAAGACGAACATCATTAGAATATAATTCACATAAAATCGTCGCAGCAGTGGTAAAACCTTTAAATCCGTATGCCAACTAAGTGAATGAGAATTATATGTGAATATTTTAGATTTTATTGCTCTGCAAGTGAGTGTTGATGCAAATAAAAGTTTATGCGAATTTCGTTGATGTGTTCAGTGCAAGATAAAATTTAATACATTTTTGAGTAGTTTCTCTGTAATATTTATGATTGCAAATGTAAAATGAGAAGATTTATTTTTTATTTGTTTAAGAGCACTAGTAAATAAATATGTATTATTTTAAGTTGTTAATATTTGATGCATTTAGAAACATAAACTAGTATTTAAGAAATAAAATTCTGTCTTGAGTATATATCAATAAAAAATATAATGCATGCTTTCTGCCAAAAATACTTCCTATAATAATGAAATAAACTTATACGTTGTGAAAATAGCTGGCCCATTGCCATAAGGTCAGATTATTCTTTTAAATAGTGAGCATGTATTTGTAACTGACTGTTGGCACACGTCCCATACAG